>NC_134362.1:119673595-120046302 GCF_048569485.1 Anomaloglossus baeobatrachus | reverse complement strand
CTTATTTTATCAAATCTCATCTCCACCACACAGGACAAGTTTGCATCTGTTATAGTTTTGGAGAAAATTGTGGTCATTTCATTTATGCGCGAAATGTGCTCAGATTGCTTTTATATTGCATTTGGCACATGGTGACGATTATCTCGAGAGTGCAAAGTAGCCAAATTAAACTTTTACTGGATTTCCTCTTATTTTATCAAATCTCATCTTCACCACACAGGACAAGTTTGCATCTGTTATAGTTTTGGAGAAAATTGTGGTCATTTCATTTATGCGCGAAATGTGCTCAGATTGCTTTTATATTGCATTTGGCACATGGTGACAATTATCTCGAGAGTGCAAAGTAGCCAAATGAAACTTTTACTGGATTTCCACTTATTTTATCAAATCTCATCTCCACCACACAGGACAAGTTTGCATCTGTTATAGTTTTGGAGAAAATTGTGGTCATTTCATTTATGCGCGAAATGTGCTCAGATTGCTTTTATATTGCATTTGGCACATGGTGACGATTAACTCGAAAGCGCAAAGTAGCCAAATGAAACTTTTACTGGATTTCCACTTATATTATCAAATCTCATCTCAACCACACAGGACAAGTTTGCATCTGTTATAGTTTTGGAGAAAATTGTGGTCATTTCATTTATGCGCGAAATGTGCTCAGATTGCTTTTATATTGCATTTGGCACATGGTGACGATTATCTCGAGAGCGCAAAGTAGCCAAATGAAACTTTTACTGGATTTCCACTTATTTTATCAAATCTCATCTCAACCACACAGGACAAGTTTGCATCTGTTATAGTTTTGGAGAAAATTGTGGTCATTTCATTTATGCGCGAAATGTGCTCAGATTGCTTTTATATTGCATTTGGCACATGGTGACGATTATCTCGAGAGTGCAAAGTAGCCAAATGAAACTTTTACTGGATTTCCACTTATTTTATCAAATCTCATCTCCACCACACAGGACAAGTTTGCATCTGGTATAGTTTTGGAGAAAATTGTGGTCATTTCATTTATGCGCGAAATGTGCTCAGATTGCTTTTATATTGCATTTGGCACATGGTGACGATTATCTCGAGAGTGCAAAGTAGCCAAATGAAACTTTTACTGGATTTCCACTTATTTTATCAAATCTCATCTCCACCACACAGGACAAGTTTGCATCTGTTATATTTTGGAGAAAATTGTGGTCATTTCATTTATGCGCGAAATGTGCTCAGATTGCTTTAATATTGCATTTGGCACATGGTGACGATTATCTCGAGAGTGCAAAGTAGCCAAATGAAACTTTTACTGGATTTCCACTTATTTTATCAAATCACATCTCCACCACACAGGACAAGTTTGCATCTGTTATAGTTTTGGAGAAAATTGTGGTCATTTCATTTATGCGCGAAATGTGCTCAGATTGCTTTTATATTGCATTTGGCACATGGTGACGATTATCTCGAGAGTGCAAAGTAGCCAAATGAAACTTTTACTGGATTTCCACTTATTTTATTAAATCTCATCTCCACCACACAGAACAAGTTTGCATCTGTTATAGTTTTGGAGAAAAATGTGGTCATTTCATTTATGCGCGAAATGTGCTCAGATTGCTTTTATATTGCATTTGGCACATGGTGACGATTATCTCGAAAGTGCAAAGTAGCCAAATGAAACTTTTACTGGATTTCCAGTTTTTTTATCAAATCTCATCTCCACCACACAGGACAAGTTTGCATCTGTTATAGTTTTGGAGAAAATTGTGGTCATTTCATTTATGTGCGAAATGTGCTCAGATTGCTTTTATATTGCATTTGGCACATGGTGACGATTATCTCGAGAGTGCAAAGTAGCCAAATGAAACTTTTACTGGATTTCCTCTTATTTTATCAAATCTCATCTTCACCACACAGGACAAGTTTGCATCTGTTATAGTTTTGGAGAAAATTGTGGTCATTTCATTTATGCGCGAAATGTGCTCAGATTGCTTTTATATTGCATTTGGCACATGGTGACATCTATCTCGAGAGTGCAAAGTAGCCAAATGAAACTTTTACTGGATTTCCACTTATTTTATCAAATCTCATCTCCACCACACAGGACAAGTTTGCATCTGTTATAGTTTTGGAGAAAATTGTGGTCATTTCATTTATGCGCGAAATGTGCTCAGATTGCTTTTATATTGCATTTGGCACATGGTGACGATTATCTCGAGAGTGCAAAGTAGCCAAATGAAACTTTTACTGGATTTCCTCTTATTTTATCAAATCTCATCTTCACCACACAGGACAAGTTTGCATCTGTTATAGTTTTGGAGAAAATTGTGGTCATTTCATTTATGCGCGAAATGTGCTCAGATTGCTTTTATATTGCATTTGGCACATGGTGACATCTATCTCGAGAGTGCAAAGTAGCCAAATGAAACTTTTACTGGATTTCCACTTATTTTATCAAATCTCATCTCCACCACACAGGACAAGTTTGCATCTGTTATAGTTTTGGAGAAAATTGTGGTCATTTCATTTATGCGCGAAATGTGCTCAGATTGCTTTTATATTGCATTTGGCACATGGTGACGATTATCTCGAGAGTGCAAAGTAGCCAAATGAAACTTTTACTGGATTTCCACTTATTTTATTAAATCTCATCTCCATCACACAGAACAAGTTTGCATCTGTTATAGTTTTGGAGAAAATTGTGGTCATTTCATTTATGCGCGAAATGTGCTCAGATTGCTTTTATATTGCATTTGGCACATGGTGACGATTATCTCGAAAGTGCAAAGTAGCCAAATGAAACTTTTACTGGATTTCCACTTTTTTTATCAAATCTCATCTCCACCACACAGGACAAGTTTGCATCTGTTATAGTTTTGGAGAAAATTGTGGTCATTTCATTTATGCGCGAAATGTGCTCAGATTGCTTTTATATTGCATTTGGCACATGGTGACGATTATCTCGAGAGTGCAAAGTAGCCAAATGAAACTTTTACTGGATTTCCTCTTATTTTATCAAATCTCATCTTCACCACACAGGACAAGTTTGCATCTGTTATAGTTTTGGAGAAAATTGTGGTCATTTCATTTATGCGCGAAATGTGCTCAGATTGCTTTTATATTGCATTTGGCACATGGTGACAATTATCTCGAGAGTGCAAAGTAGCGAAATGAAACTTTTACTGGATTTCCACTTATTTTATCAAATCTCATCTCCACCACACAGGACAAGTTTGCATCTGTTATAGTTTTTGAGAAAATTGTGGTCATTTCATTTATGCGCGAAATGTGCTCAGATTGCTTTTATATTGCATTTGGCACATGGTGACGATTATCTCGAGAGTGCAAAGTAGCCAAATGAAACTTTTACTGGATTTCCACTTATTTTATTAAATCTAATCTCCACCACACAGAACAAGTTTGCATCTGTTATAGTTTTGGAGAAAATTGTGGTCATTTCATTTATGCGCGAAATGTGCTCAGATTGCTTTTATATTGCATTTGGCACATGGTGACGATTATCTCGAGAGTGCAAAGTAGCCAAATGAAACTTTTACTGGATTTCCACTTATTTTATCAAATCTCATCTCCACCACACAGGACAAGTTTGCATCTGTTATAGTTTTGGAGAAAATTGTGGTCATTTCATTTATGCGCGAAATGTGCTCAGATTGCTTTAATATTGCATTTGGCACATGGTGACGATTATCTCGAGAGTGCAAAGTAGCCAAATGAAACTTTTACTGGATTTCCACTTATTTTATCAAATCTCATCTCAACCACACAGGACAAGTTTGCATCTGTTATAGTTTTGGAGAAAATTGTGGTCATTTCATTTATGCGCGAAATGTGCTCAGATTGCTTTTATATTGCATTTGGCACATGGTGACGATTATCTCGAGAGTGCAAAGTAGACAAATGAAACTTTTACTGGATTTCCACTTATTTTATCAAATCTCATCTCCACCACACAGGACAAGTTTGCATCTGTTATAGTTTTGGACAAAAATGTGGTAATTTCATTTATGCGCGAAATGTGCTCAGATTGCTTTTATATTGCATTTGGCACATGGTGACGATTATCTCGAGAGTGCAAAGTAGACAAATGAAACTTTTACTGGATTTCCACTTATTTTATCAAATCTCATCTCCACCACACAGGACAAGTTTGCATGTGTTATAGTTTTGGAGAAAATTGTGGTCATTTCATTTATGCGCGAAATGTGCTCAGATTGCTTTTATATTGCATTTGGCACATGGTGACGATTATCTCGAAAGTGCAAAGTAGCCAAATGAAACTTTTACTGGATTTCCACTTTTTTTTATCAAATCTCATCTCCACCACACAGGACAAGTTTGCATCTGTTATAGTTTTGGAGAAAATTGTGGTCATTTCATTTATGCGCGAAATGTGCTCAGATTGCTTTTATATTGCATTTGGCACATGGTGACGATTATCTCGAGAGTGCAAAGTAGCCAAATGATACTTTTACTGGATTTTCACTTATTTTATCAAATCTCATCTCCACCACACAGGACAAGTTTGCATCTGTTATAGTTTTGGAGAAAATTGTGGTCATTTCATTTATGCGCGAAATGTGCTCAGATTGCTTTTACATTGCATTTGGCACATGGTGACAATTATCTCGAGAGTGCAAAGTAGCGAAATGAAACTTTTACTGGATTTCCACTTATTTTATCAAATCTCATCTCCACCACACAGGACAAGTTTGCATCTGTTATAGTTTTGGAGAAAATTGTGGTCATTTCATTTATGCGCGAAATGTGCTCAGATTGCTTTTATATTGCATTTGGCACATGGTGACGATTATCTCGAGAGTGCAAAGTAGCCAAATGAAACTTTTACTGGATTTCCACTTATTTTATTAAATCTAATCTCCACCACACAGAACAAGTTTGCATCTGTTATAGTTTTGGAGAAAATTGTGGTCATTTCATTTATGCGCGAAATGTGCTCAGATTGCTTTTATATTGCATTTAGCACATGGTGACGATTATCTCGAGAGTGCAAAGTAGCCAAATGAAACTTTTACTGGATTTCCACTTATTTTATCAAATCTCATCTCCACCACACAGGACAAGTTTGCATCTGTTATAGTTTTGGAGAAAATTGTGGTCATTTCATTTATGCGCGAAATGTGCTCAGATTGCTTTAATATTGCATTTGGCACATGGAGACGATTATCTCGAGAGTGCAAAGTAGCCAAATGAAACTTTTACTGGATTTCCACTTATTTTATCAAATCTCATCTCAACCACACAGGACAAGTTTGCATCTGTTATAGTTTTGGAGAAAATTGTGGTCATTTCATTTATGCGCGAAATGTGCTCAGATTGCTTTTATATTGCATTTGGCACATGGTGACGATTATCTCGAGAGTGCAAAGTAGCCAAATGAAACTTTTACTGGATTTCCCCTTATTTTATCAAATCTCATCTCCACCACACAGGACAAGTTTGCATCTGTTATAGTTTTGGAGAAAATTGTGGTCATTTCATTTATGCGCGAAATGTGCTCAGATTGCTTTTATATTGCATTTGGCACATGGTGACGATTATCTCGAGAGTGCAAAGTAGACAAATGAAACTTTTAGTGGATATCCACTTATTTTATCAAATCTCATCTCCACCACACAGGACAAGTTTGCATCTGTTATAGTTTTGGAGAAAATTGTGGTCATTTCATTTATGCGCGAAATGTGCTCAGATTGCTTTTATATTGCATTTGGCACATGGTGACGATTATCTCGAGAGTGCAAAGTAGCCAAATGAAACTTTTACTGGATTTCCACTTATTTTATCAAATCTCATCTCCACCACACAGGACAAGTTTGCATCTGTTATAGTTTTGGAGAAAATTGTAGTCATTTCATTTATGCGCGAAATGTGCTCAGATTGCTTTTATATTGCATTTGGCACATGGTGACGATTATCTCGAGAGTGCAAAGTAGAGAAATGAAACTTTTACTGGATTTCCACTTATTTTATCAAATCTCATCTCCACCACACAGGACAAGTTTGCATGTGTTATAGTTTTGGAGAAAATTGTGGTCATTTCATTTATGCGCGAAATGTGCTCAGATTGCTTTTATATTGCATTTGGCACATGGTGACGATTATCTCGAAAGTGCAAAGTAGCCAAATGAAACTTTTACTGGATTTCCCCTTATTTTATCAAATCACATCTCCACCACACAGGACAAGTTTGCATCTGTTATAGTTTTGGAGAAAATTGTGGTCATTTCATTTATGCGCGAAATGTGCTCAGATTGCTTTTATATTGCATTTGGCACATGGTGACGATTATCTCGAGAGTGCAAAGTAGCCAAATGAAACTTTTACTGGATTTCCACTTATTTTATTAAATCTCATCTCCACCACACAGAACAAGTTTGCATCTGTTATAGTTTTGGAGAAAATTGTGGTCATTTCATTTATGCGCGAAATGTGCTCAGATTGCTTTTATATTGCATTTGGCACATGGTGACGATTATCTCGAAAGTGCAAAGTAGCGAAATGAAACTTTTACTGGATTTCCACTTATTTTATCAAATCTCATCTCCACCACACAGGACAAGTTTGCATCTGTTATAGTTTTGGAGAAAATTGTGGTCATTTCATTTATGCGCGAAATGTGCTCAGATTGCTTTTATATTGCATTTGGCACATGGTGACGATTATCTCGAGAGTGCAAAGTAGCCAAATGAAACTTTTACTGGATTTCCACTTATTTTATTAAATCTAATCTCCACCACACAGAACAAGTTTGCATCTGTTATAGTTTTGGAGAAAATTGTGGTCATTTCATTTATGCGCGAAATGTGCTCAGATTGCTTTTATATTGCATTTGGCACATGGTGACGATTATCTCGAGAGTGCAAAGTAGCCAAATGAAACTTTTACTGGATTTCCACTTATTTTATCAAATCTCATCTCCACCACACAGGACAAGTTTGCATCTGTTATAGTTTTGGAGAAAATTGTGGTCATTTCATTTATGCGCGAAATGTGCTCAGATTGCTTTAATATTGCATTTGGCACATGGTGACGATTATCTCGAGAGTGCAAAGTAGCCAAATGAAACTTTTACTGGATTTCCACTTATTTTATCAAATCTCATCTCCACCACACAGGACAAGTTTGCATCTGTTATAGTTTTGGACAAAAATGTGGTAATTTCATTTATGCGCGAAATGTGCTCAGATTGCTTTTATATTGCATTTGGCACATGGTGACGATTATCTCGAGAGTGCAAAGTAGCCAAATGATACTTTTACTGGATTTTCACTTATTTTATCAAATCTCATCTCCACCACACAGGACAAGTTTGCATCTGTTATAGTTTTGGAGAAAATTGTGGTCATTTCATTTATGCGCGAAATGTGCTCAGATTGCTTTTATATTGCATTTGGCACATGGTGACAATTATCTCGAGAGTGCAAAGTAGCGAAATGAAACTTTTACTGGATTTCCACTTATTTTATCAAATCTCATCTCCACCACACAGGACAAGTTTGCATGTGTTATAGTTTTGGAGAAAATTGTGGTCATTTCATTTATGCGCGAAATGTGCTCAGATTGCTTTTATATTGCATTTGGCACATGGTGACGATTATCTCGAAAGTGCAAAGTAGCCAAATGAAACTTTTACTGGATTTCCACTTTTTTTTATCAAATCTCATCTCCACCACACAGGACAAGTTTGCATCTGTTATAGTTTTGGAGAAAATTGTGGTCATTTCATTTATGCGCGAAATGTGCTCAGATTGCTTTTATATTGCATTTGGCACATGGTGACGATTATCTCGAGAGTGCAAAGTAGCCAAATGATACTTTTACTGGATTTTCACTTATTTTATCAAATCTCATCTCCACCACACAGGACAAGTTTGCATCTGTTATAGTTTTGGAGAAAATTGTGGTCATTTCATTTATGCGCGAAATGTGCTCAGATTGCTTTTATATTGCATTTGGCACATGGTGACAATTATCTCGAGAGTGCAAAGTAGCGAAATGAAACTTTTACTGGATTTCCACTTATTTTATCAAATCTCATCTCCACCACACAGGACAAGTTTGCATCTGTTATAGTTTTGGAGAAAATTGTGGTCATTTCATTTATGCGCGAAATGTGCTCAGATTGCTTTTATATTGCATTTGGCACATGGTGACGATTATCTCGAGAGTGCAAAGTAGCCAAATGAAACTTTTACTGGATTTCCACTTATTTTATTAAATCTAATCTCCACCACACAGAACAAGTTTGCATCTGTTATAGTTTTGGAGAAAATTGTGGTCATTTCATTTATGCGCGAAATGTGCTCAGATTGCTTTTATATTGCATTTGGCACATGGTGACGATTATCTCGAGAGTGCAAAGTAGCCAAATGAAACTTTTACTGGATTTCCACTTATTTTATCAAATCTCATCTCCACCACACAGGACAAGTTTGCATCTGTTATAGTTTTGGAGAAAATTGTGGTCATTTCATTTATGCGCGAAATGTGCTCAGATTGCTTTAATATTGCATTTGGCACATGGAGACGATTATCTCGAGAGTGCAAAGTAGCCAAATGAAACTTTTACTGGATTTCCACTTATTTTATCAAATCTCATCTCAACCACACAGGACAAGTTTGCATCTGTTATAGTTTTGGAGAAAATTGTGGTCATTTCATTTATGCGCGAAATGTGCTCAGATTGCTTTTATATTGCATTTGGCACATGGTGACGATTATCTCGAGAGTGCAAAGTAGACAAATGAAACTTTTACTGGATTTCCACTTATTTTATCAAATCTCATCTCCACCACACAGGACAAGTTTGCATCTGTTATAGTTTTGGAGAAAATTGTGGTCATTTCATTTATGCGCGAAATGTGCTCAGATTGCTTTTATATTGCATTTGGCACATGGTGACGATTATCTCGAGAGTGCAAAGTAGCCAAATGAAACTTTTACTGGATTTCCACTTATTTTATCAAATCTCATCTCCACCACACAGGACAAGTTTGCATCTGTTATAGTTTTGGAGAAAATTGTGGTCATTTCATTTATGCGCGAAATGTGCTCAGATTGCTTTTATATTGCATTTGGCACATGGTGACGATTATCTCGAGAGTGCAAAGTAGACAAATGAAACTTTTAGTGGATATCCACTTATTTTATCAAATCTCATCTCCACCACACAGGACAAGTTTGCATCTGTTATAGTTTTGGAGAAAATTGTGGTCATTTCATTTATGCGCGAAATGTGCTCAGATTGCTTTTATATTGCATTTGGCACATGGTGACGATTATCTCGAGAGTGCAAAGTAGCCAAATGAAACTTTTACTGGATTTCCACTTATTTTATCAAATCTCATCTCCACCACACAGGACAAGTTTGCATCTGTTATAGTTTTGGAGAAAATTGTAGTCATTTCATTTATGCGCGAAATGTGCTCAGATTGCTTTTATATTGCATTTGGCACATGGTGACGATTATCTCGAGAGTGCAAAGTAGAGAAATGAAACTTTTACTGGATTTCCACTTATTTTATCAAATCTCATCTCCACCACACAGGACAAGTTTGCATGTGTTATAGTTTTGGAGAAAATTGTGGTCATTTCATTTATGCGCGAAATGTGCTCAGATTGCTTTTATATTGCATTTGGCACATGGTGACGATTATCTCGAAAGTGCAAAGTAGCCAAATGAAACTTTTACTGGATTTCCCCTTATTTTATCAAATCACATCTCCACCACACAGGACAAGTTTGCATCTGTTATAGTTTTGGAGAAAATTGTGGTCATTTCATTTATGCGCGAAATGTGCTCAGATTGCTTTTATATTGCATTTGGCACATGGTGACGATTATCTCGAGAGTGCAAAGTAGCCAAATGAAACTTTTACTGGATTTCCACTTATTTTATTAAATCTCATCTCCACCACACAGAACAAGTTTGCATCTGTTATAGTTTTGGAGAAAATTGTGGTCATTTCATTTATGCGCGAAATGTGCTCAGATTGCTTTTATATTGCATTTGGCACATGGTGACGATTATCTCGAAAGTGCAAAGTAGCCAAATGAAACTTTTACTGGATTTCCACTTATTTTATCAAATCTCATCTCCACCACACAGGACAAGTTTGCATCTGTTATAGTTTTGGAGAAAATTGTGGTCATTTCATTTATGCGCGAAATGTGCTCAGATTGCTTTAATATTGCATTTGGCACATGGTGACGATTATCTCGAGAGTGCAAAGTTGCAAAATGAAACTTTTACTGGATTTCCACTTATTTTATCAAATCTCATCTCAACCACACAGGACAAGTTTGCATCTGTTATAGTTTTGGAGAAAATTGTGGTCATTTCATTTATGCGCGAAATGTGCTCAGATTGCTTTTATATTGCATTTGGCACATGGTGACGATTATCTCGAGAGTGCAAAGTAGACAAATGAAACTTTTACTGGATTTCCACTTATTTTATCAAATCTCATCTCCACCACACAGGACAAGTTTGCATCTGTTATAGTTTTGGACAAAAATGTGGTCATTTCATTTATGCGCGAAATGTGCTCAGATTGCTTTTATATTGCATTTGGCACATGGTGACGATTATCTCGAAAGTGCAAAGTAGCCAAATGAAACTTTTACTGGATTTCCACTTTTTTTATCAAATCTCTCCACCACACAGGACAAGTTTGCATCTGTTATAGTTTTGGAGAAAATTGTGGTCATTTCATTTATGCGCGAAATGTGCTCAGATTGCTTTTATATTGCATTTGGCACATGGTGACGATTATCTCGAGAGTGCAAAGTAGCCAAATGATACTTTTACTGGATTTCCACTTATTTTATCAAATCTCATCTCCACCACACAGGACAAGTTTGCATCTGTTATAGTTTTGGAGAAAATTGTGGTCATTTCATTTATGCACGAAATGTGCTCAGATTGCTTTTATATTGCATTTGGCACATGGTGACGATTATCTCGAGAGTGCAAAGTAGCCAAATGAAACTTTTACTGGATTTCCACTTATTTTATCAAATCTCATCTCCACCACACAGGACAAGTTTGCATCTGTTATAGTTTTGGAGAAAATTGTGGTCATTTCATTTATGCGCGAAATGTGCTCAGATTGCTTTTATATTGCATTTGGCACATGGTGACGATTATCTCGAGAGTGCAAAGTAGCCAAATGAAACTTTTACTGGATTTCCACTTATTTTATCAAATCTCATCTCCAACACACAGTACAAGTTTGCATCTGTTATAGTTTTGGAGAAAATTGTGGTCATTTCATTTATGCGCGAAATGTGCTCAGATTGCTTTTATATTGCATTTGGCACATGGTGACGATTATCTCGAGAGTGCAAAGTAGACAAATGAAACTTTTACTGGATTTCCACTTATTTTATCAAATCTCATCTCCACCACACAGGACAAGTTTGCATCTGTTATAGTTTTGGAGAAAATTGTGGTCATTTCATTTATGCGCGAAATGTGCTCAGATTGCTTTTATATTGCATTTGGCACATGGTGACAATTTTCTCGAGAGTGCAAAGTAGCCAAATGAAACTTTTACTGGATTTCCACTTATTTTATTAAATCTCATCTCCACCACACAGAACAAGTTTGCATCTGTTATAGTTTTGGAGAAAATTGTGGTCATTTCATTTATGCGCGAAATGTGCTCAGATTGCTTTTATATTGCATTTGGCACATGGTGACGATTATCTCGAGAGTGCAAAGTAGCCAAATGAAACTTTTACTGGATTTCCACTTATTTTATCAAATCTCATCTCCACCACACAGGACAAGTTTGCATCTGTTATAGTTTTGGAGAAAATTGTGGTCATTTCATTTATGCGCGAAATGTGCTCAGATTGCTTTAATATTGCATTTGGCACATGGTGACGATTATCTCGAGAGTGCAAAGTAGCCAAATGAAACTTTTACTGGATTTCCACTTATTTTATCAAATCTCATCTCAACCACACAGGACAAGTTTGCATCTGTTATAGTTTTGGAGAAAATTGTGGTCATTTCATTTATGCGCGAAATGTGCTCAGATTGCTTTTATATTGCATTTGGCACATGGTGACGATTATCTCGAGAGTGCAAAGTAGACAAATGAAATTTTTACTGGATTTCCACTTATTTTATCAAATCTCATCTCCACCACACAGGACAAGTTTGCATCTGTTATAGTTTTGGACAAAAATGTGGTCATTTCATTTATGCGCGAAATGTGCTCAGATTGCTTTTATATTGCATTTGGCACATGGTGACGATTATCTCGAGAGTGCAAAGTAGCCAAATGAAACTTTTACTGGATTTCCACTTATTTTATCAAATCTCATCTCCACCACACAGGACAAGTTTGCATGTGTTATAGTTTTGGAGAAAATTGTGGTCATTTCATTTATGCGCGAAATGTGCTCAGATTGCTTTTATATTGCATTTGGCACATGGTGACGATTATCTCGAAAGTGCAAAGTAGCCAAATAAACTTTTACTGGATTTCCACTTTTTTTATCAAATCTCATCTCCACCACACAGGACAAGTTTGCATCTGTTATAGTTTTGGAGAAAATTGTGGTCATTTCATTTATGCGCGAAATGTGCTCAGATTGCTTTTATATTGCATTTGGCACATGGTGACGATTATCTCGAGAGTGCAAAGTAGCCAAATGAAACTTTTACTGGATTTCCACTTATTTTATCAAATCTCATCTCCACCACACAGGACAAGTTTGCATCTGTTATAGTTTTGGAGAAAATTGTGGTCATTTCATTTATGCGCGAAATGTGCTCAGATTGCTTTTATATTGCATTTGGCACATGGTGACGATTATCTCGAGAGTGCAAAGTAGACAAATGAAACTTTTAGTGGATATCCACTTATTTTATCAAATCTCATCTCCACCACACAGGACAAGTTTGCATCTGTTATAGTTTTGGAGAAAATTGTGGTCATTTCATTTATGCGCGAAATGTGCTCAGATTGCTTTTATATTGCATTTGGCACATGGTGACGATTATCTCGAGAGTGCAAAGTAGAGAAATGAAACTTTTACTGGATTTCCACTTATTTTATCAAATCTCATCTCCACCACACAGGACAAGTTTGCATGTGTTATAGTTTTGGAGAAAATTGTGGTCATTTCATTTATGCGCGAAATGTGCTCAGATTGCTTTTATATTGCATTTGGCACATGGTGACGATTATCTCGAAAGTGCAAAGTAGCCAAATGAAACTTTTACTGGATTTCCCCTTATTTTATCAAATCACATCTCCACCACACAGGACAAGTTTGCATCTGTTATAGTTTTGGAGAAAATTGTGGTCATTTCATTTATGCGCGAAATGTGCTCAGATTGCTTTTATATTGCATTTGGCACATGGTGACGATTATCTCGAGAGTGCAAAGTAGCCAAATGAAACTTTTACTGGATTTCCACTTATTTTATTAAATCTCATCTCCACCACACAGAACAAGTTTGCATCTGTTATAGTTTTGGAGAAAATTGTGGTCATTTCATTTATGCGCGAAATGTGCTCAGATTGCTTTTATATTGCATTTGGCACATGGTGACGATTATCTCGAAAGTGCAAAGTAGCCAAATGAAACTTTTACTGGATTTCCACTTATTTTATCAAATCTCATCTCCACCACACAGGACAAGTTTGCATCTGTTATAGTTTTGGAGAAAATTGTGGTCATTTCATTTATGCGCGAAATGTGCTCAGATTGCTTTAATATTGCATTTGGCACATGGTGACGATTATCTCGAGAGTGCAAAGTTGCAAAATGAAACTTTTACTGGATTTCCACTTATTTTATCAAATCTCATCTCAACCACACAGGACAAGTTTGCATCTGTTATAGTTTTGGAGAAAATTGTGGTCATTTCATTTATGCGCGAAATGTGCTCAGATTGCTTTTATATTGCATTTGGCACATGGTGACGATTATCTCGAGAGTGCAAAGTAGACAAATGAAACTTTTACTGGATTTCCACTTATTTTATCAAATCTCATCTCCACCACACAGGACAAGTTTGCATCTGTTATAGTTTTGGACAAAAATGTGGTCATTTCATTTATGCGCGAAATGTGCTCAGATTGCTTTTATATTGCATTTGGCACATGGTGACGATTATCTCGAGAGTGCAAAGTAGACAAATGAAACTTTTACTGGATTTCCACTTATTTTATCAAATCTCATCTCCACCACACAGGACAAGTTTGCATGTGTTATAGTTTTGGAGAAAATTGTGGTCATTTCATTTATGCGCGAAATGTGCTCAGATTGCTTTTATATTGCATTTGGCACATGGTGACGATTATCTCGAAAGTGCAAAGTAGCCAAATGAAACTTTTACTGGATTTCCACTTTTTTTATCAAATCTCTCCACCACACAGGACAAGTTTGCATCTGTTATAGTTTTGGAGAAAATTGTGGTCATTTCATTTATGCGCGAAATGTGCTCAGATTGCTTTTATATTGCATTTGGCACATGGTGACGATTATCTCGAGAGTGCAAAGTAGCCAAATGATACTTTTACTGGATTTCCACTTATTTTTATCAAATCTCATCTCCACCACACAGGACAAGTTTGCATCTGTTATAGTTTTGGAGAAAATTGTGGTCATTTCATTTATGCACGAAATGTGCTCAGATTGCTTTTATATTGCATTTGGCACATGGTGACGATTATCTCGAGAGTGCAAAGTAGCCAAATGAAACTTTTACTGGATTTCCACTTATTTTATCAAATCTCATCTCCACCACACAGGACAAGTTTGCATCTGTTATAGTTTTGGAGAAAATTGTGGTCATTTCATTTATGCGCGAAATGTGCTCAGATTGCTTTTATATTGCATTTGGCACATGGTGACAATTATCTCGAGAGTGCAAAGTAGCCAAATGAAACTTTTACTGGATTTCCACTTATTTTATTAAATCTCATCTCCACCACACAGAACAAGTTTGCATCTGTTATAGTTTTGGAGAAAATTGTGGTCATTTCATTTATGCGCGAAATGTGCTCAGATTGCTTTAATATTGCATTTGGCACATGGTGACGATTATCTCGAGAGTGCAAAGTAGCCAAATGAAACTTTTACTGGATTTCCACTTATTTTATCAAATCTCATCTCAACCACACAGGACAAGTTTGCATCTGTTATAGTTTTGGAGAAAATTGTGGTCATTTCATTTATGCGCGAAATGTGCTCAGATTGCTTTTATATTGCATTTGGCACATGGTGACGATTATCTCGAGAGTGCAAAGTAGACAAATGAAATTTTTACTGGATTTCCACTTATTTTATCAAATCTCATCTCCACCACACAGGACAAGTTTGCATCTGTTATAGTTTTGGACAAAAATGTGGTCATTTCATTTATGCGCGAAATGTGCTCAGATTGCTTTTATATTGCATTTGGCACATGGTGACGATTATCTCGAGAGTGCAAAGTAGCCAAATGAAACTTTTACTGGATTTCCACTTATTTTATCAAATCTCATCTCCACCACACAGGACAAGTTTGCATGTGTTATAGTTTTGGAGAAAATTGTGGTCATTTCATTTATGCGCGAAATGTGCTCAGATTGCTTTTATATTGCATTTGGCACATGGTGACGATTATCTCGAAAGTGCAAAGTAGCCAAATAAACTTTTACTGGATTTCCACTTTTTTTATCAAATCTCATCTCCACCACACAGGACAAGTTTGCATCTGTTATAGTTTTGGAGAAAATTGTGGTCATTTCATTTATGCGCGAAATGTGCTCAGATTGCTTTTATATTGCATTTGCCACATGGTGACGATTATCTCGAGAGTGCAAAGTAGCCAAATGATACTTTTACTGGATTTCCACTTATTTTATCAAATCTCATCTCCACCACACAGGACAAGTTTGCATCTGTTATAGTTTTGGAGAAAATTGTGGTCATTTCATTTATGCGCGAAATGTGCTCAGATTGCTTTTATATTGCATTTGGCACATGGTGACGATTATCTCGAGAGTGCAAAGTAGCCAAATGAAACTTTTACTGGATTTCCACTTATTTTATCAAATCTCATCTCCACCACACAGGACAAGTATGCATCTGTTATAGTTTTGGAGAAAATTGTGGTCATTTCATTTATGCGCGAAATGTGCTCAGATTGCTTTTATATTGCATTTGGCACATGGTGACGATTATCTCGAGAGTGCAAAGTAGCCAAATGAAACTTTTACTGGATTTCCACTTATTTATCAAATCTCATCTCAACCACACAGGACAAGTTTGCATCTGTTATAGTTTTGGAGAAAATTGTGGTCATTTCATTTATGCGCGAAATGTGCTCAGATTGCTTTTATATTGCATTTGGCACATGGTGACGATTATCTCGAGAGTGCAAAGTAGACAAATGAAACTTTTAATGGATTTCCACTTATTTTATCAAATCTCATCTCCACCACACAGGACAAGTTTGCATGTGTTATAGTTTTGGAGAAAATTGTGGTCATTTCATTTATGCGCGAAATGTGCTCAGATTGCTTTTATATTGCATTTGGCACATGGTGACGATTATCTCGAAAGTGCAAAGTAGCCAAATGAAACTTTTACTGGATTTCCACTTTTTTTATCAAATCTCATCTCCACCACACAGGACAAGTTTGCATCTGTTATAGTTTTGGAGAAAATTGTGGTCATTTCATTTATGCGCGAAATGTGCTCAGATTGCTTTAATATTGCATTTGGCACATGGTGACAATTATCTCGAGAGTGCAAAGTAGCCAAATGAAACTTTTACTGGATTTCCACTTATTTTATCAAATCTCATCTCAACCACACAGGACAAGTTTGCATCTGTTATAGTTTTGGAGAAAATTGTGGTCATTTCATTTATGCGCGAAATGTGCTCAGATTGCTTTTATATTGCATTTGGCACATGGTGACGATTATCTCGAGAGTGCAAAGTAGACAAATGAAACTTTTACTGGATTTCCACTTATTTTATCAAATCTCATCTCCACCACACAGGACAAGTTTGCATCTCTTATAGTTTTGGACAAAAATGTGGTCATTTCATTTATGCGCGAAATGTGCTCAGATTGCTTTATATTGCATTTGGCACATGGTGACGATTATCTCGAGAGTGCAAAGTAGACAAATGAAACTTTTACTGGATTTCCACTTATTTTATCAAATCTCATCTCCACCGCACAGGACAAGTTTGCATGTGTTATAGTTTTGGAGAAAATTGTGGTCATTTCATTTATGCGCGAAATGTGCTCAGATTGCTTTTATATTGCATTTGGCACATGGTGACGATTATCTCGAAAGTGCAAAGTAGCCAAATGAAACTTTTACTGGATTTCAACTTTTTTTATCAAATCTCATCTCCACCACACAGGACAAGTTTGCATCTGTTATAGTTTTGGAGAAAATTGTGGTCATTTCATTTATGCGCGAAATGTGCTCAGATTGCTTTTATATTGCATTTGCCACATGGTGACGATTATCTCGAGAGTGCAAAGTAGCCAAATGATACTTTTACTGGATTTCCACTTATTTTATCAAATCTCATCTCCACCACACAGGACAAGTTTGCATCTGTTATAGTTTTGGAGAAAATTGTGGTCATTTCATTTATGCGCGAAATGTGCTCAGATTGCTTTTATATTGCATTTGGCACATGGTGACGATTATCTCGAGAGTGCAAAGTAGCCAAATGAAACTTTTACTGGATTTCCACTTATTTTATCAAATCTCATCTCCACCACACAGGACAAGTTTGCATCTGTTATAGTTTTGGAGAAAATTGTGGTCATTTCATTTATGCGCGAAATGTGCTCAGATTGCTTTTATATTGCATTTGGCACATGGTGACGATTATCTCGAGAGTGCAAAGTAGCCAAATGAAACTTTTACTGGATTTCCACTTATTTATCAAATCTCATCTCAACCACACAGGACAAGTTTGCATCTGTTATAGTTTTGGAGAAAATTGTGGTCATTTCATTTATGCGCGAAATGTGCTCAGATTGCTTTTATATTGCATTTGGCACATGGTGACGATTATCTCGAGAGTGCAAAGTAGACAAATGAAACTTTTACTGGATTTCCACTTATTTTATCAAATCTCATCTCCACCACACAGGACAAGTTTGCATGTGTTATAGTTTTGGAGAAAATTGTGGTCATTTCATTTATGCGCGAAATGTGCTCAGATTGCTTTTATATTGCATTTGGCACATGGTGACGATTATCTCGAAAGTGCAAAGTAGCCAAATGAAACTTTTACTGGATTTCCACTTTTTTTATCAAATCTCATCTCCACCACACAGGACAAGTTTGCATCTGTTATAGTTTTGGAGAAAATTGTGGTCATTTCATTTATGCGCGAAATGTGCTCAGATTGCTTTAATATTGCATTTGGCACATGGTGACAATTATCTCGAGAGTGCAAAGTAGCCAAATGAAACTTTTACTGGATTTCCACTTATTTTATCAAATCTCATCTCAACCACACAGGACAAGTTTGCATCTGTTATAGTTTTGGAGAAAATTGTGGTCATTTCATTTATGCGCGAAATGTGCTCAGATTGCTTTTATATTGCATTTGGCACATGGTGACGATTATCTCGAGAGTGCAAAGTAGACAAATGAAACTTTTACTGGATTTCCACTTATTTTATCAAATCTCATCTCCACCACACAGGACAAGTTTTCATCTCTTATAGTTTTGGACAAAAATGTGGTCATTTCATTTATGCGCGAAATGTGCTCAGATTGCTTTTATATTGCATTTGGCACATGGTGACGATTATCTCGAGAGTGCAAAGTAGACAAATGAAACTTTTACTGGATTTCCACTTATTTTATCAAATCTCATCTCCACCGCACAGGACAAGTTTGCATGTGTTATAGTTTTGGAGAAAATTGTGGTCATTTCATTTATGCGCGAAATGTGCTCAGATTGCTTTTATATTGCATTTGGCACATGGTGACGATTATCTCGAAAGTGCAAAGTAGCCAAATGAAACTTTTACTGGATTTCAACTTTTTTTATCAAATCTCATCTCCACCACACAGGACAAGTTTG
Source organism: Anomaloglossus baeobatrachus (assembly GCF_048569485.1). Taxonomy (NCBI): domain Eukaryota; kingdom Metazoa; phylum Chordata; class Amphibia; order Anura; family Aromobatidae; genus Anomaloglossus; species Anomaloglossus baeobatrachus. The sequence continues at coordinate 120,027,194 of NC_134362.1, read as the reverse complement.
CATCTGTTATAGTTTTGAAGAAAATTGTGGTCATTTCATTTATGCGCGAAATGTGCTCAGATTGCTTTTATATTGCATTTGACACATGGTGACGATTATCTCGAGAGTGCAAAGTAGCCAAATGATACTTTTACTGGATTTCCACTTATTTTATCAAATCTCATCTCCACCACACAGGACAAGTTTGCATCTGTTATAGTTTTGGAGAAAATTGTGGTCATTTCATTTATGCGCGAAATGTGCTCAGATTGCTTTTATATTGCATTTGGCACATGGTGACGATTATCTCGAGAGTGCAAAGTAGCCAAATGAAACTTTTACTGGATTTCCACTTATTTTATCAAATCTCATCTCCACCACACAGGACAAGTTTGCATCTGTTATAGTTTTGGAGAAAATTGTGGTCATTTCATTTATGCGCGAAATGTGCTCAGATTGCTTTTATATTGCATTTGGCACATGGTGACGATTATCTCGAGAGTGCAAAGTAGCCAAATGAAACTTTAACTGGATTTCCACTTATTTTATCAAATCTCATCTCCACCACACAGGACAAGTTTGCATCTGTTATAGTTTTGGAGAAAATTGTGGTCATTTCATTTATGCGCGAAATGTGCTCAGATTGCTTTAATATTGCATTTGGCACATGGTGACGATTATCTCGAGAGTGCAAAGTAGCCAAATGAAACTTTTACTGGATTTCCACTTATTTTATCAAATCTCATCTCAACCACACAGGACAAGTTTGCATCTGTTATAGTTTTGGAGAAAATTGTGGTCATTTCATTTATGCGCGAAATGTGCTCAGATTGCTTTTATATTGCATTTGGCACATGGTGACGATTATCTCGAGAGTGCAAAGTAGACAAATGAAACTTTTACTGGATTTCCACTTATTTTATCAAATCTCATCTCCACCACACAGGACAAGTTTGCATCTGTTATAGTTTTGGAGAAAATTGTGGTCATTTCATTTATGCGCGAAGTGTGCTCAGATTGCTTTTATATTGCATTTGGCACATGGTGACGATTATCTCGAGAGTGCAAAGTAGCCAAATGAAACTTTTACTGGATTTCCACTTATTTTATCAAATCTCATCTCCACCACACAGGACAAGTTTGCATCTGTTATAGTTTTGGAGAAAATTGTGGTCATTTCATTTATGCGCGAAATGTGCTCAGATTGCTTTTATATTGCATTTGGCACATGGTGACGATTATCTCGAGAGTGCAAAGTAGCCAAATGAAACTTTTACTGGATTTCCACTTATTTTATCAAATCTCATCTCCACCACACAGGACAAGTTTGCAGGTGTTATAATTTTGGAGAAAATTGTGGTCAATTTATTTATGCGCGAAATGTGCTCAGATTGCTTTTATATTGCATTTGGCACATGGTGACGATTATCTCGAGAGTGCAAAGTAGCCAAATGAAACTTTTACTGGATTTCCACTTATTTTATCAAATCTCATCTCCACCACACAGGACAAGTTTGCATCTGTTATAGTTTTGGAGAAAATTGTGGTCATTTCATTTATGCGCAAAATGTGCTCAGATTGCTTTTATACTGCATTTGGCACATGGTGACGATTATCTCGAGAGTGCAAAGTAGACAAATTAAACTTTTACTGGATTTCCACTTATTTTATCAAATCTCATCTCCACCACAAAGGACAAGTTTGCATCTGTTATAGTTTTGGAGAAAATTGTGGTCATTTCATTTATGCGCGAAATGTGCTCAGATTGCTTTTATATTGCATTTGGCACATGGTGACGATTATCTCGAGAGTGCAAAGTAGCCAAATGAAACTTTTACTGGATTTCCACTTATTTTATCAAATCTCATCACCACACAGGACAAGTTTGCATCTGTTATAGTTTTGGAGAAAATTGTGGTCATTTCATTTATGCGCGAAATGTGCTCAGATTGCTTTTATATTGCATTTGGCACATGGTGACGATTATCTCGAGAGTGCAAAGTAGCCAAATGAAACTTTTACTGGATTTCCACTTATTTTATCAAATCTCATCTCCACCACACAGGACAAGTTTGCATCTGTTATAGTTTTGGAGAAAATTGTGGTCATTTCATTTATGCGCGAAATGTGCTCAGACTGCTTTTATATTGCATTTGGCACATGGTGACGATTATCTCGAGAGTGCAAAGTAGCCAAATGAAACTTTTACTGGATTTCCACTTATTTTATAAAATCTCATCTCCACCACACAGGACAAGTTTGCATCTGTTATAGTTTTGGAGAAAATTGTGGTCATTTCATTTATGCACGAAATGTGCTCAGATTGCTTTTATATTGCATTTGGCACATGGTGATGATTATCTCGAGAGTGCAAAGTAGCCAAATGAAACTTTTACTGGATTTCCACTTATTTTATCAAATCTCATCTCCACCACACAGGACAAGTTTGCATCTCTTATAGTTTTGGAGAAAATTGTGGTCATTTCATTTATGCGCGAAATGTGCTAAGATTGCTTTTATATTGCATTTGGCACATGGTGACGATTATCTCGAGAGTGCAAAGTAGCCAAATGAAACTTTTACTGGATTTCCACTTATTTTATCAAATCTCATCTCCACCACACAGGACAAGTTTGCATCTGTTATAGTTTATGAGAAAATTGTGGTCATTTCATTTATGCGCGAAATGTGCTCAGATTGCTTTTATATTGCATTTGGCACATGGTGACGATTATCTCGAGAGTGCAAAGTAGCCAAATGAAACTTTTACTGGATTTCCACTTATTTTATCAAATCTCATCTCCACCACACAGGACAAGTTTGCAGCTGTTATAATTTTGGAGAAAATTGTGGTCAATTTATTTATGCGCGAAATGTGCTCAGATTGCTTTTATATTGCATTTGGAACATGGTGACGATTATCTCGAGAGTGCAAAGTAGCCAAATGAAACTTTTACTGGATTTCCACTTATTTTATCAAATCTCATCTCCACCACACAGGACAAGTTTGCATCTGTTATAGTTTTGTAGAAAATTGTGGTCATTTCATTTATGCGCGAAATGTGCTCAGATTGCTTTTATATTGCATTTGGCACATGGTGACGATTATCTCGAGAGTGCAAAGTAGCCAAATGAAACTTTTACTGGATTTCCACTTATTTTATCAAATCTCATCTCCACCACACAGGACAAGTTTGCATCTGTTATAGTTTTGGAGAAAATTGTGGTCATTTCATTTATGCGCGAAATGTGCTCAGATTGCTTTTATATTGCATTTGGCACATGGTGACGATTATCTCGAGAGTGCAAAGTAGCCAAATGAAACTTTTACTGGATTTCCACTTATTTTATCAAATCTCATCTCCACTACACAGGACAAGTTTGCATCTGCTATAGTTTTGGAGAAAATTGTGGTCATTTCATTTATGCGCGAAATGTGCTCAGATTGCTTTTATATTGCATTTGGCACATGGTGACGATTATCTCGAGAGTGCAAAGTAGCCAAATGAAACTTTTACTGGATTTCCACTTATTTTATCAAATCTCATCTCCACCACACAGGACAAGTTTGCATCTGTTATAGTTTTAAAGAAAATTGTGGTCATTTCATTTATGCGCGAAATGTGCTCAGATTGCTTTTATATTGCATTTGGCACATGGTGACGATTATCTCGAGAGTGCAAAGTAGCCAAATGAAACTTTTACTGGATTTCTACTTATTTTATCAAATCTCATCATCACCACACAGGACAAGTTTGCATCTGTTATAGTTTTGGAGAAAATTGTGGTCATTTCATTTATGCGCGAAATGTGCTCAGATTGCTTTTATATTGCATTTGGCATATGGTGACGATTATCTCAAGAGTGCAAAGTAGACAAATGAAACTTTTACTGGATTTCCACTTATTTTATCAAATCTCATCTCCACCACACAGGACAAGTTTGCATCTGTTATAGTTTTGGAGAAAATTGTGGTCATTTCATTTATGCGCGAAATGTGCTCAGATTGCTTTTATATTGCATTTGGCACATGGTGACGATTATCTCGAGAGTGCAAAGTAGACAAATGAAACTTTTACTGGATTTCCACTTATTTTATCAAATCTCATCTCCACCACACAGGACAAGTTTGCATCTGTTATAGTTTTGGAGAAAATTGTGGTCATTTCATTTATGCGCGAAATGTGCTCAGATTGCTTTTATACTGCATTTGGCACATGGTGACGGTTATCTCGAGAGTGCAAAGTAGACAAATTAAACTTTTACTGGATTTCCACTTATTTTATCAAATCTCATCTCCACCACACAGGACAAGTTTGCATCTGTTATAGTTTTGGAGAAAATTGTGGTCATTTCATTTATGCGCGAAATGTGCTCAGATTGCTTTTATATTGCATTTGGCACATGGTGACGATTATCTCGAGAGTGCAAAGTAGCCAAATGAAACTTTTACTGGATTTCCACTTATTTTATCAAATCTCATCACCACACAGGACAAGTTTGCATCTGTTATAGTTTTGGAGAAAATTGTGGTCATTTCATTTATGCGCGAAATGTGCTCAGATTGCTTTTATATTGCATTTGGCACATGGTGACGATTATCTCGAGAGTGCAAAGTAGCCAAATGAAACTTTTACTGGATTTCCACTTATTTTATCAAATCTCATCTCCACCACACAGGACAAGTTTGCATCTGTTATAGTTTTGGAGAAAATTGTGGTCATTTCATTTATGCGCGAAATGTGCTCAGACTGCTTTTATATTGCATTTGGCACATGGTGACGATTATCTCGAGAGTGCAAAGTAGCCAAATGAAACTTTTACTGGATTTCTACTTATTTTATCAAATCTCATCTCCACCACACAGGACAAGTTTGCATCTGTTATAGTTTTGGAGAAAATTGTGGTCATTTCATTTATGCGCGAAATGTGCTCAGATTGCTTTTATATTGCATTTGGCACATGGTGACAATTATCTCGAGAGTGCAAAGTAGACAAATGAAACTTTTACTGGATTTCCACTTATTTTATAAAATCTCATCTCCACCACACAGGACAAGTTTGCATCTGTTATAGTTTTGGAGAAAATTGTGGTCATTTCATTTATGCACGAAATGTGCTCAGATTGCTTTTATATTGCATTTGGCACATGGTGACGATTATCTCGAGAGTGCAAAGTAGCCAAATGAAACTTTTACTGGATTTCCACTTATTTTATCAAATCTCATCTCCACCACACAGGACAAGTTTGCATCTGTTATAGTTTTGGAGAAAATTGTGGTCATTTCATTTATGCGCGAAATGTGCTCAGATTGCTTTTATATTGCATTTGGCACATGGTGACGATTATCTCGAGAGTGCAAAGTAGCCAAATGAAACTTTTACTGGATTTCCACTTATTTTATCAAATCTCATCTCCACCACACAGGACAAGTTTGCAGGTGTTATAATTTTGGAGAAAATTGTGGTCAATTTATTTATGCGCGAAATGTGCTCAGATTGCTTTTATATTGCATTTGGCACATGGTGACGATTATCTCGAGAGTGCAAAGTAGCCAAATGAAACTTTTACTGGATTTCCACTTATTTTATCAAATCTCATCTCCACCACACAGGACAAGTTTGCATCTGTTATAGTTTTGGAGAAAATTGTGGTCATTTCATTTATGCGCAAAATGTGCTCAGATTGCTTTTATACTGCATTTGGCACATGGTGACGTCTATCTCGAGAGTGCAAAGTAGACAAATTAAACTTTTACTGGATTTCCACTTATTTTATCAAATCTCATCTCCACCACACAGGACAAGTTTGCATCTGTTATAGTTTTGGAGAAAATTGTGGTCATTTCATTTATGCGCGAAATGTGCTCAGATTGCTTTTATATTGCATTTGGCACATGGTGACGATTATCTCGAGAGTGCAAAGTAGCCAAATGAAACTTTTACTGGATTTCCACTTATTTTATCAAATCTCATCTCCACCACACAGGACAAGTTTGCATCTGTTATAGTTTTGGAGAAAATTGTGGTCATTTCATTTATGCGCGAAATGTGCTCAGACTGCTTTTATATTGCATTTGGCACATGGTGACGATTATCTCGAGAGTGCAAAGTAGCCAAATGAAACTTTTACTGGATTTCTACTTATTTTATCAAATTTCATCTCCACCACACAGGACAAGTTTGCATCTGTTATAGTTTTGGAGAAAATTGTGGTCATTTCATTTATGCGCGAAATGTGCTCAGATTGCTTTTATATTGCATTTGGCACATGGTGACGATTATCTCGAGAGTGCAAAGTAGACAAATGAAACTTTTACTGGATTTCCACTTATTTTATAAAATCTCATCTCCACCACACAGGACAAGTTTGCATCTCTTATAGTTTTGGAGAAAATTGTGGTCATTTCATTTATGCGCGAAATGTGCTAAGATTGCTTTTATATTGCATTTGGCACATGGTGACGATTATCTCGAGAGTGCAAAGTAGCCAAATGAAACTTTTACTGGATTTCCACTTATTTTATCAAATCTCATCTCCACCACACAGGACAAGTTTGCATCTGTTATAGTTTATGAGAAAATTGTGGTCATTTCATTTATGCGCGAAATGTGCTCAGATTGCTTTTATATTGCATTTGGCACATGGTGACGATTATCTCGAGAGTGCAAAGTAGCCAAATGAAACTTTTACTGGATTTCCACTTATTTTATCAAATCTCATCTCCACCACACAGGACAAGTTTGCAGCTGTTATAATTTTGGAGAAAATTGTGGTCAATTTATTTATGCGCGAAATGTGCTCAGATTGCTTTTATATTGCATTTGGAACATGGTGACGATTATCTCGAGAGTGCAAAGTAGCCAAATGAAACTTTTACTGGATTTCCACTTATTTTATCAAATCTCATCTCCACCACACAGGACAAGTTTGCATCTGTTATAGTTTTGTAGAAAATTGTGGTCATTTCATTTATGCGCGAAATGTGCTCAGATTGCTTTTATATTGCATTTGGCACATGGTGACGATTATCTCGAGAGTGCAAAGTAGCCAAATGAAACTTTTACTGGATTTCCACTTATTTTATAAAATCTCATCTCCACCACACAGGACAAGTTTGCAGGTGTTATAATTTTGGAGAAAATTGTGGTCAATTTATTTATGCGCGAAATGTGCTCAGATTGCTTTTATATTGCATTTGGCACATGGTGACGATTATCTCGAGAGTGCAAAGTAGCCAAATGAAACTTTTACTGGATTTCCACTTATTTTATCAAATCTCATCTCCACCACACAGGACAAGTTTGCATCTGTTATAGTTTTGGAGAAAATTGTGGTCATTTCATTTATGCGCAAAATGTGCTCAGATTGCTTTTATACTGCATTTGGCACATGGTGACGATTATCTCGAGAGTGCAAAGTAGACAAATTAAACTTTTACTGGATTTCCACTTATTTTATCAAATCTCATCTCCACCACACAGGACAAGTTTGCATCTGTTATAGTTTTGGAGAAAATTGTGGTCATTTCATTTATGCGCGAAATGTGCTCAGATTGCTTTTATATTGCATTTGGCACATGGTGACGATTATCTCGAGAGTGCAAAGTAGCCAAATGAAACTTTTACTGGATTTCCACTTATTTTATCAAATCTCATCACCACACAGGACAAGTTTGCATCTGTTATAGTTTTGGAGAAAATTGTGGTCATTTCATTTATGCGCGAAATGTGCTCAGATTGCTTTTATATTGCATTTGGCACATGGTGACGATTATCTCGAGAGTGCAAAGTAGCCAAATGAAACTTTTACTGGATTTCCACTTATTTTATCAAATCTCATCTCCACCACACAGGACAAGTTTGCATCTGTTATAGTTTTGGAGAAAATTGTGGTCATTTCATTTATGCGCGAAATGTGCTCAGACTGCTTTTATATTGCATTTGGCACATGGTGACGATTATCTCGAGAGTGCAAAGTAGCCAAATGAAACTTTTACTGGATTTCTACTTATTTTATCAAATTTCATCTCCACCACACAGGACAAGTTTGCATCTGTTATAGTTTTGGAGAAAATTGTGGTCATTTCATTTATGCGCGAAATGTGCTCAGATTGCTTTTATATTGCATTTGGCACATGGTGACGATTATCTCGAGAGTGCAAAGTAGACAAATGAAACTTTTACTGGATTTCCACTTATTTTATAAAATCTCATCTCCACCACACAGGACAAGTTTGCATCTGTTATAGTTTTGGAGAAAATTGTGGTCATTTCATTTATGCACGAAATGTGCTCAGATTGCTTTTATATTGCATTTGGCACATGGTGACGATTATCTCGAGAGTGCAAAGTAGCCAAATGAAACTTTTACTGGATTTCCACTTATTTTATCAAATCTCATCTCCACCACACAGGACAAGTTTGCATCTCTTATAGTTTTGGAGAAAATTGTGGTCATTTCATTTATGCGCGAAATGTGCTAAGATTGCTTTTATATTGCATTTGGCACATGGTGACGATTATCTCGAGAGTGCAAAGTAGCCAAATGAAACTTTTACTGGATTTCCACTTATTTTATCAAATCTCATCTCCACCACACAGGACAAGTTTGCATCTGTTATAGTTTATGAGAAAATTGTGGTCATTTCATTTATGCGCGAAATGTGCTCAGATTGCTTTTATATTGCATTTGGCACATGGTGACGATTATCTCGAGAGTGCAAAGTAGCCAAATGAAACTTTTACTGGATTTCCACTTATTTTATCAAATCTCATCTCCACCACACAGGACAAGTTTGCAGCTGTTATATTTTGGAGAAAATTGTGGTCAATTTATTTATGCGCGAAATGTGCTCAGATTGCTTTTATATTGCATTTGGAACATGGTGACGATTATCTCGAGAGTGCAAAGTAGCCAAATGAAACTTTTACTGGATTTCCACTTATTTTATCAAATCTCATCTCCACCACACAGGACAAGTTTGCATCTGTTATAGTTTTGTAGAAAATTGTGGTCATTTCATTTATGCGCGAAATGTGCTCAGATTGCTTTTATATTGCATTTGGCACATGGTGACGATTATCTCGAGAGTGCAAAGTAGCCAAATGAAACTTTTACTGGATTTCCACTTATTTTATCAAATCTCATCACCACACAGGACATGTTTGCATCTGTTATAGTTTTGGAGAAAATTGTGGTCATTTCATTTATGCGCGAAATGTGCTCAGATTGCTTTTATATTGCATTTGGCACATGGTGACGATTATCTCGAGAGTGCAAAGTAGCCAAATGAAACTTTTACTGGATTTCCACTTATTTTATCAAATCTCATCTCCACCACACAGGACAAGTTTGCATCTGTTATAGTTTTGGAGAAAATTGTGGTCATTTCATTTATGCGCGAAATGTGCTCAGATTGCTTTTATATTGCATTTGGCACATGGTGACGATTATCTCGAGAGTGCAAAGTAGCCAAATGAAACTTTTACTGGATTTCCACTTATTTTATCAAATCTCATCTCCACCACACAGGACAAGTTTGCATCTGTTATAGTTTTAAAGAAAATTGTGGTCATTTCATTTATGCGCGAAATGTGCTCAGATTGCTTTTATATTGCATTTGGTACATGGTGACGATTATCTCGAGAGTGCAAAGTAGCCAAATGAAACTTTTACTGGATTTCCACTTATTTTATCAAATCTCATCTCCACCACACAGGACAAGTTTGCAGCTGTTATAATTTTGGAGAAAATTGTGGTCAATTTATTTATGCGCGAAATGTGCTCAGATTGCTCTTATATTGCATTTGGCACATGGTGACGATTATCTCGAGAGTGCAAAGTAGCCAAATGAAACTTTTACTGGATTTCCACTTATTTTATCAAATATCATCTCCACCACACAGGACAAGTTTGCATCTGTTATAGTTTTGGAGAAAATTGTGGTCATTTCATTTATGCGCGAAATGTGCTCAGATTGCTTTTATATTGCATTTGGCACATGGTGACGATTATCTCGAGAGTGCAAAGTAGCCAAATGAAACTTTTACTGGATTTCTACTTATTTTATCAAATCTCATCATCACCACACAGGACAAGTTTGCATCTGTTATAGTTTTGGAGAAAATTGTGGTCATTTCATTTATGCGCGAAATGTGCTCAGATTGCTTTTATATTGCATTTGGCACATGGTGACGATTATCTCAAGAGTGCAAAGTAGACAAATGAAACTTTTACTGGATTTCCACTTATTTTATCAAATCTCATCTCCACCACACAGGACAAGTTTGCATCTGTTATAGTTTTGGAGAAAATTGTGGTCATTTCATTTATGCGCGAAATGTGCTCAGATTGCTTTTATATTGCATTTGGCACATGGTGACGATTATCTCGAGAGCGCAAAGTAGCCAAATGAAACATTTACTGGATTTCCACTTATTTTATCAAATCTCATCTCCACCACACAGGACAAGTTTGCATCTGTTATAGTTTTGGAGAAAATTGTGGTCATTTCATTTATGCGCGAAATGTGCTCAGATTGCTTTTATATTGCATTTGGCACATGGTGACGATTAGCTCGAGAGTGCAAAGTAGACAAATGAAACTTTTACTGGATTTCCACTTAGTTTATCAAATCTCATCTCCACCACACAGGACAAGTTTGCATCTGTTATAGTTTTGGAGAAAATTGTGGTCATTTCATTTATGCGCGAAATGTGCTCACATTGCTTTTATATTGCATTTGGCACATGGTGACGATTTTCTCGAGAGTGCAAAGTAGCCAAATGCAACTTTTACTGGATTTCCACTTATTTTATCAAATCTCATCTCCACCACACAGGACAAGTTTGCATCTGTTATAGTTTTGGAGAAAATTGTGGTCATTTCATTTATGCACGAAATGTGCTCAGATTGCTTTTATATTGCATTTGGCACATGGTGACGATTATCTCGAGAGTGCAAAGTAGTCAAATGAAACTTTTACTGAATTTCCACTTATTTTATCAAATGTCATCTCCACCACACAGGACTAGTTTGCATCTGGTATAGTTTTGGAGAAAATTGTGGTCATTTCATTTATGCGCGAGATGTGCTCAGATTGCTTTTATATTGCATTTGGCACATGGTGACGATTATCTCGAGAGTGCAAAGTAGCCAAATTAAACTTTTAGTGGATTTCCACTTATTTTATCAAATCTCATCTCCACCACACAGGACAAGTTTGCATCTGTTATAGTTTTGGAGAAAATTGTGGTCATTTCATTTATGCGCAAAATGTGCTCAGATTGCTTTTATATTGCATTTGGCACATGGTGACGATTATCTCGAGAGTGCAAAGTAGCCAAATGAAACTTTTACTGGATTTCCACTTATTTTATCAAATCTCATCTCCACCACACAGGACAAGTTTGCATCTGTTATAGTTTTGGAGAAAATTGTGGTCATTTCATTTATGCGCGAAATGTGCTCAGATTGCTTTTATATTGCATTTGGCACATGGTGACGATTATCTCAAGAGTGCAAAGTAGACAAATGAAACTTTTACTGGATTTCCACTTATTTTATCAAATCTCATCTCCACCACAAAGGACAAGTTTGCATCTGTTATAGTTTTGGAGAAAATTGTGGTCATTTCATTTATGCGCGAAATGTGCTCAGATTGCTTTTATATTGCATTTGGCACATGGTGACGATTATCTCGAGAGCGCAAAGTAGCCAAATGAAACATTTACTGGATTTCCACTTATTTTATCAAATCTCATCTCCACCACACAGGACAAGTTTGCATCTGTTATAGTTTTGGAGAAAATTGTGGTCATTTCATTTATGCGCGAAATGTGCTCAGATTGCTTTTATATTGCATTTGGCACATGGTGACGATTATCTCGAGAGCGCAAAGTAGCCAAATGAAACATTTACTGGATTTCCACTTATTTTATCAAATCTCATCTCCACCACACAGGACAAGTTTGCATCTGTTATAGTTTTGGAGAAAATTGTGGTCATTTCATTTATGCGCGAAATGTGCTCAGATTGCTTTTATATTGCATTTGGCACATGGTGACGATTATCTCGAGAGTGCAAAGTAGCCAAATGAAACTTTTACTGGATTTCCACTTATTTTATCAAATCTCATCTCCACCACACAGGACAAGTTTGCAGGTGTTATAATTTTGGAGAAAATTGTGGTCAATTTATTTATGCGCGAAATGTGCTCAGATTGCTTTTATATTGCATTTGGCACATGGTGACGATTATCTCGAGAGTGCAAAGTAGCCAAATGAAACTTTTACTGGATTTCCACTTATTTTATCAAATCTCATCTCCACCACACAGGACAAGTTTGCATCTGTTATAGTTTTGGAGAAAATTGTGGTCATTTCATTTATGCGCAAAATGTGCTCAGATTGCTTTTATACTGCATTTGGCACATGGTGACGATTATCTCGAGAGTGCAAAGTAGACAAATTAAACTTTTACTGGATTTCCACTTATTTTATCAAATCTCATCTCCACCACACAGGACAAGTTTGCATCTGTTATAGTTTTGGAGAAAATTGTGGTCATTTCATTTATGCGCGAAATGTGCTCAGATTGCTTTTATATTGCATTTGGCACATGGTGACGATTATCTCGAGAGTGCAAAGTAGCCAAATGAAACTTTTACTGGATTTCCACTTATTTTATCAAATCTCATCACCACACAGGACAAGTTTGCATCTGTTATAGTTTTGGAGAAAATTGTGGTCATTTCATTTATGCGCGAAATGTGCTCAGATTGCTTTTATATTGCATTTGGCACATGGTGACGATTATCTCGAGAGTGCAAAGTAGCCAAATGAAACTTTTACTGGATTTCCACTTATTTTATCAAATCTCATCTCCACCACACAGGACAAGTTTGCATCTGTTATAGTTTTGGAGAAAATTGTGGTCATTTCATTTATGCGCGAAATGTGCTCAGACTGCTTTTATATTGCATTTGGCACATGGTGACGATTATCTCGAGAGTGCAAAGTAGCCAAATGAAACTTTTACTGGATTTCTACTTATTTTATCAAATTTCATCTCCACCACACAGGACAAGTTTGCATCTGTTATAGTTTTGGAGAAAATTGTGGTCATTTCATTTATGCGCGAAATGTGCTCAGATTGCTTTTATATTGCATTTGGCACATGGTGACGATTATCTCGAGAGTGCAAAGTAGACAAATGAAACTTTTACTGGATTTCCACTTATTTTATAAAATCTCATCTCCACCACACAGGACAAGTTTGCATCTGTTATAGTTTTGGAGAAAATTGTGGTCATTTCATTTATGCGCAAAATGTGCTCAGATTGCTTTTATACTGCATTTGGCACATGGTGACGATTATCTCGAGAGTGCAAAGTAGACAAATTAAACTTTTACTGGATTTCCACTTATTTTATCAAATCTCATCTCCACCACACAGGACAAGTTTGCATCTGTTATAGTTTTGGAGAAAATTGTGGTCATTTCATTTATGCGCGAAATGTGCTCAGATTGCTTTTATATTGCATTTGGCACATGGTGACGATTATCTCGAGAGTGCAAAGTAGCCAAATGAAACTTTTACTGGATTTCCACTTATTTTATCAAATCTCATCACCACACAGGACAAGATTGCATCTGTTATAGTTTTGGAGAAAATTGTGGTCATTTCATTTATGCGCGAAATGTGCTCAGATTGCTTTTATATTGCATTTGGCACATGGTGACGATTATCTCGAGAGTGCAAAGTAGCCAAATGAAACTTTTACTGGATTTCCACTTATTTTATCAAATCTCATCTCCACCACACAGGACAAGTTTGCATCTGTTATAGTTTTGGAGAAAATTGTGGTCATTTCATTTATGCGCGAAATGTGCTCAGACTGCTTTTATATTGCATTTGGCACATGGTGACGATTATCTCGAGAGTGCAAAGTAGCCAAATGAAACTTTTACTGGATTTCTACTTATTTTATCAAATTTCATCTCCACCACACAGGACAAGTTTGCATCTGTTATAGTTTTGGAGAAAATTGTGGTCATTTCATTTATGCGCGAAATGTGCTCAGATTGCTTTTATATTGCATTTGGCACATGGTGACGATTATCTCGAGAGTGCAAAGTAGACAAATGAAACTTTTACTGGATTTCCACTTATTTTATAAAATCTCATCTCCACCACACAGGACAAGTTTGCATCTGTTATAGTTTTGGAGAAAATTGTGGTCATTTCATTTATGCACGAAATGTGCTCAGATTGCTTTTATATTGCATTTGGCACATGGTGACGATTATCTCGAGAGTGCAAAGTAGCCAAATGAAACTTTTACTGGATTTCCACTTATTTTATCAAATCTCATCTCCACCACACAGGACAAGTTTGCATCTCTTATAGTTTTGGAGAAAATTGTGGTCATTTCATTTATGCGCGAAATGTGCTAAGATTGCTTTTATATTGCATTTGGCACATGGTGACGATTATCTCGAGAGTGCAAAGTAGCCAAATGAAACTTTTACTGGATTTCCACTTATTTTATCAAATCTCATCTCCACCACACAGGACAAGTTTGCATCTGTTATAGTTTATGAGAAAATTGTGGTCATTTCATTTATGCGCGAAATGTGCTCAGATTGCTTTTATATTGCATTTGGCACATGGTGACGATTATCTCGAGAGTGCAAAGTAGCCAAATGAAACTTTTACTGGATTTCCACTTATTTTATCAAATCTCATCTCCACCACACAGGACAAGTTTGCAGCTGTTATATTTTGGAGAAAATTGTGGTCAATTTATTTATGCGCGAAATGTGCTCAGATTGCTTTTATATTGCATTTGGAACATGGTGACGATTATCTCGAGAGTGCAAAGTAGCCAAATGAAACTTTTACTGGATTTCCACTTATTTTATCAAATCTCATCTCCACCACACAGGACAAGTTTGCATCTGTTATAGTTTTGTAGAAAATTGTGGTCATTTCATTTATGCGCGAAATGTGCTCAGATTGCTTTTATATTGCATTTGGCACATGGTGACGATTATCTCGAGAGTGCAAAGTAGCCAAATGAAACTTTTACTGGATTTCCACTTATTTTATCAAATCTCATCACCACACAGGACATGTTTGCATCTGTTATAGTTTTGGAGAAAATTGTGGTCATTTCATTTATGCGCGAAATGTGCTCAGATTGCTTTTATATTGCATTTGGCACATGGTGACGATTATCTCGAGAGTGCAAAGTAGCCAAATGAAACTTTTACTGGATTTCCACTTATTTTATCAAATCTCATCTCCACCACACAGGACAAGTTTGCATCTGTTATAGTTTTGGAGAAAATTGTGGTCATTTCATTTATGCGCGAAATGTGCTCAGATTGCTTTTATATTGCATTTGGCACATGGTGACGATTATCTCGAGAGTGCAAAGTAGCCAAATGAAACTTTTACTGGATTTCCACTTATTTTATCAAATCTCATCTCCACCACACAGGACAAGTTTGCATCTGTTATAGTTTTAAAGAAAATTGTGGTCATTTCATTTATGCGCGAAATGTGCTCAGATTGCTTTTATATTGCATTTGGTACATGGTGACGATTATCTCGAGAGTGCAAAGTAGCCAAATGAAACTTTTACTGGATTTCCACTTATTTTATCAAATCTCATCTCCACCACACAGGACAAGTTTGCAGCTGTTATAATTTTGGAGAAAATTGTGGTCAATTTATTTATGCGCGAAATGTGCTCAGATTGCTCTTATATTGCATTTGGCACATGGTGACGATTATCTCGAGAGTGCAAAGTAGCCAAATGAAACTTTTACTGGATTTCCACTTATTTTATCAAATATCATCTCCACCACACAGGACAAGTTTGCATCTGTTATAGTTTTGGAGAAAATTGTGGTCATTTCATTTATGCGCGAAATGTGCTCAGATTGCTTTTATATTGCATTTGGCACATGGTGACGATTATCTCGAGAGTGCAAAGTAGCCAAATGAAACTTTTACTGGATTTCTACTTATTTTATCAAATCTCATCATCACCACACAGGACAAGTTTGCATCTGTTATAGTTTTGGAGAAAATTGTGGTCATTTCATTTATGCGCGAAATGTGCTCAGATTGCTTTTATATTGCATTTGGCACATGGTGACGATTATCTCAAGAGTGCAAAGTAGACAAATGAAACTTTTACTGGATTTCCACTTATTTTATCAAATCTCATCTCCACCACACAGGACAAGTTTGCATCTGTTATAGTTTTGGAGAAAATTGTGGTCATTTCATTTATGCGCGAAATGTGCTCAGATTGCTTTTATATTGCATTTGGCACATGGTGACGATTATCTCGAGAGCGCAAAGTAGCCAAATGAAACATTTACTGGATTTCCACTTATTTTATCAAATCTCATCTCCACCACACAGGACAAGTTTGCATCTGTTATAGTTTTGGAGAAAATTGTGGTCATTTCATTTATGCGCGAAATGTGCTCAGATTGCTTTTATATTGCATTTGGCACATGGTGACGATTAGCTCGAGAGTGCAAAGTAGACAAATGAAACTTTTACTGGATTTCCACTTAGTTTATCAAATCTCATCTCCACCACACAGGACAAGTTTGCATCTGTTATAGTTTTGGAGAAAATTGTGGTCATTTCATTTATGCGCGAAATGTGCTCACATTGCTTTTATATTGCATTTGGCACATGGTGACGATTTTCTCGAGAGTGCAAAGTAGCCAAATGCAACTTTTACTGGATTTCCACTTATTTTATCAAATCTCATCTCCACCACACAGGACAAGTTTGCATCTGTTATAGTTTTGGAGAAAATTGTGGTCATTTCATTTATGCACGAAATGTGCTCAGATTGCTTTTATATTGCATTTGGCACATGGTGACGATTATCTCGAGAGTGCAAAGTAGTCAAATGAAACTTTTACTGAATTTCCACTTATTTTATCAAATGTCATCTCCACCACACAGGACTAGTTTGCATCTGGTATAGTTTTGGAGAAAATTGTGGTCATTTCATTTATGCGCGAGATGTGCTCAGATTGCTTTTATATTGCATTTGGCACATGGTGACGATTATCTCGAGAGTGCAAAGTAGCCAAATTAAACTTTTAGTGGATTTCCACTTATTTTATCAAATCTCATCTCCACCACACAGGACAAGTTTGCATCTGTTATAGTTTTGGAGAAAATTGTGGTCATTTCATTTATGCGCGAAATGTGCTCAGATTGCTTTTATATTGCATTTGGCACATGGTGACGATTATCTCGAGAGTGCAAAGTAGCCAAATGAAACTTTTACTGGATTTCCACTTATTTTATCAAATCTCATCTCCACCACACAGGACAAGTTTGCATCTGTTATAGTTTTGGAGAAAATTGTGGTCATTTCATTTATGCGCGAAATGTGCTCAGATTGCTTTTATATTGCATTTGGCACATGGTGACGATTATCTCAAGAGTGCAAAGTAGACAAATGAAACTTTTACTGGATTTCCACTTATTTTATCAAATCTCATCTCCACCACAAAGGACAAGTTTGCATCTGTTATAGTTTTGGAGAAAATTGTGGTCATTTCATTTATGCGCGAAATGTGCTCAGATTGCTTTTATATTGCATTTGGCACATGGTGACGATTATCTCGAGAGCGCAAAGTAGCCAAATGAAACATTTACTGGATTTCCACTTATTTTATCAAATCTCATCTCCACCACACAGGACAAGTTTGCATCTGTTATAGTTTTGGAGAAAATTGTGGTCATTTCATTTATGCGCGAAATGTGCTCAGATTGCTTTTATATTGCATTTGGCACATGGTGACGATTATCTCGAGAGCGCAAAGTAGCCAAATGAAACATTTACTGGATTTCCACTTATTTTATCAAATCTCATCTCCACCACACAGGACAAGTTTGCATCTGTTATAGTTTTGGAGAAAATTGTGGTCATTTCATTTATGCGCGAAATGTGCTCAGATTGCTTTTATATTGCATTTGGCACATGGTGACGATTATCTCGAGAGTGCAAAGTAGCCAAATGAAACTTTTACTGGATTTCCACTTATTTTATCAAATCTCATCTCCACCACACAGGACAAGTTTGCAGGTGTTATAATTTTGGAGAAAATTGTGGTCAATTTATTTATGCGCGAAATGTGCTCAGATTGCTTTTATATTGCATTTGGCACATGGTGACGATTATCTCGAGAGTGCAAAGTAGCCAAATGAAACTTTTACTGGATTTCCACTTATTTTATCAAATCTCATCTCCACCACACAGGACAAGTTTGCATCTGTTATAGTTTTGGAGAAAATTGTGGTCATTTCATTTATGCGCAAAATGTGCTCAGATTGCTTTTATACTGCATTTGGCACATGGTGACGATTATCTCGAGAGTGCAAAGTAGACAAATTAAACTTTTACTGGATTTCCACTTATTTTATCAAATCTCATCTCCACCACACAGGACAAGTTTGCATCTGTTATAGTTTTGGAGAAAATTGTGGTCATTTCATTTATGCGCGAAATGTGCTCAGATTGCTTTTATATTGCATTTGGCACATGGTGACGATTATCTCGAGAGTGCAAAGTAGCCAAATGAAACTTTTACTGGATTTCCACTTATTTTATCAAATCTCATCACCACACAGGACAAGTTTGCATCTGTTATAGTTTTGGAGAAAATTGTGGTCATTTCATTTATGCGCGAAATGTGCTCAGATTGCTTTTATATTGCATTTGGCACATGGTGACGATTATCTCGAGAGTGCAAAGTAGCCAAATGAAACTTTTACTGGATTTCCACTTATTTTATCAAATCTCATCTCCACCACACAGGACAAGTTTGCATCTGTTATAGTTTTGGAGAAAATTGTGGTCATTTCATTTATGCGCGAAATGTGCTCAGACTGCTTTTATATTGCATTTGGCACATGGTGACGATTATCTCGAGAGTGCAAAGTAGCCAAATGAAACTTTTACTGGATTTCTACTTATTTTATCAAATTTCATCTCCACCACACAGGACAAGTTTGCATCTGTTATAGTTTTGGAGAAAATTGTGGTCATTTCATTTATGCGCGAAATGTGCTCAGATTGCTTTTATATTGCATTTGGCACATGGTGACGATTATCTCGAGAGTGCAAAGTAGACAAATGAAACTTTTACTGGATTTCCACTTATTTTATAAAATCTCATCTCCACCACACAGGACAAGTTTGCATCTGTTATAGTTTTGGAGAAAATTGTGGTCATTTCATTTATGCACGAAATGTGCTCAGATTGCTTTTATATTGCATTTGGCACATGGTGACGATTATCTCGAGAGTGCAAAGTAGCCAAATGAAACTTTTACTGGATTTCCACTTATTTTATCAAATCTCATCTCCACCACACAGGACAAGTTTGCATCTCTTATAGTTTTGGAGAAAATTGTGGTCATTTCATTTATGCGCGAAATGTGCTAAGATTGCTTTTATATTGCATTTGGCACATGGTGACGATTATCTCGAGAGTGCAAAGTAGCCAAATGAAACTTTTACTGGATTTCCACTTATTTTATCAAATCTCATCTCCACCACACAGGACAAGTTTGCATCTGTTATAGTTTATGAGAAAATTGTGGTCATTTCATTTATGCGCGAAATGTGCTCAGATTGCTTTTATATTGCATTTGGCACATGGTGACGATTATCTCGAGAGTGCAAAGTAGCCAAATGAAACTTTTACTGGATTTCCACTTATTTTATCAAATCTCATCTCCACCACACAGGACAAGTTTGCAGCTGTTATAATTTTGGAGAAAATTGTGGTCAATTTATTTATGCGCGAAATGTGCTCAGATTGCTTTTATATTGCATTTGGAACATGGTGACGATTATCTCGAGAGTGCAAAGTAGCCAAATGAAACTTTTACTGGATTTCCACTTATTTTATCAAATCTCATCTCCACCACACAGGACAAGTTTGCATCTGTTATAGTTTTGTAGAAAATTGTGGTCATTTCATTTATGCGCGAAATGTGCTCAGATTGCTTTTATATTGCATTTGGCACATGGTGACGATTATCTCGAGAGTGCAAAGTAGCCAAATGAAACTTTTACTGGATTTCCACTTATTTTATCAAATCTCATCACCACACAGGACAAGTTTGCATCTGTTATAGTTTTGGAGAAAATTGTGGTCATTTCATTTATGCGCGAAATGTGCTCAGATTGCTTTTATATTGCATTTGGCACATGGTGACGATTATCTCGAGAATGCAAAGTAGCCAAATGAAACTTTTACTGGATTTCCACTTATTTTATCAAATCTCATCTCCACCACACAGGACAAGTTTGCATCTGTTATAGTTTTGGAGAAAATTGTGGTCATTTCATTTATGCGCGAAATGTGCTCAGATTGCTTTTATATTGCATTTGGCACATGGTGACGATTATCTCGAGAGTGCAAAGTAGCCAAATGAAACTTTTACTGGATTTCCACTTATTTTATCAAATCTCATCTCCACCACACAGGACAAGTTTGCATCTGTTATAGTTTTAAAGAAAATTGTGGTCATTTCATTTATGCGCGAAATGTGCTCAGATTGCTTTTATATTGCATTTGGCACATGGTGACGATTATCTCGAGAGTGCAAAGTAGCCAAATGAAACTTTTACTGGATTTCCACTTATTTTATCAAATCTCATCTCCACCACACAGGACAAGTTTGCAGCTGTTATAATTTTGGAGAAAATTGTGGTCAATTTATTTATGCGCGAAATGTGCTCAGATTGCTTTTATATTGCATTTGGCACATGGTGACGATTATCTCGAGAGTGCAAAGTAGCCAAATGAAACTTTTACTGGATTTCCACTTATTTTATCAAATATCATCTCCACCACACAGGACAAGTTTGCATCTGTTATAGTTTTGGAGAAAATTGTAGTCATTTCATTTATGCGCGAAATGTGCTCAGATTGCTTTTATATTGCATTTGGCACATGATGACGATTATCTCGAGAGTGCAAAGTAGCCAAATGAAACTTTTACTGGATTTCTACTTATTTTATCAAATCTCATCATCACCACACAGGACAAGTTTGCATCTGTTATAGTTTTGGAGAAAATTGTGGTTATTTCATTTATGCGCGAAATGTGCTCAGATTGCTTTTATATTGCATTTGGCACATGGTGACGATTATCTCAAGAGTGCAAAGTAGACAAATGAAACTTTTACTGGATTTCCACTTATTTTATCAAATCTCATCTCCACCACACAGGACAAGTTTGCATCTGTTATAGTTTTGGAGAAAATTGTGGTCATTTCATTTATGCGCGAAATGTGCTCAGATTGCTTTTATATTGCATTTGGCACATGGTGACGATTATCTCGAGAGCGCAAAGTAGCCAAATGAAACATTTACTGGATTTCCACTTATTTTATCAAATCTCATCTCCACCACACAGGACAAGTTTGCATCTGTTATAGTTTTGGAGAAAATTGTGGTCATTTCATTTATGCGCGAAATGTGCTCAGATTGCTTTTATATTGCATTTGGCACATGGTGACGATTATCTCGAGAGTGCAAAGTAGCCAAATGAAACTTTTACTGGATTGCCACTTATTTTATCAAATCTCATCTCCACCACACAGGACAAGTTTGCATCTGTTATAGTTTTGGAGAAAATTGTGGTCATTTCATTTATGCGCGAAATGTGCTCAGATTTCTTTTATATTGCATTTGGCACATGGTGACGATTATCTCGAGAGTGCAAAGTAGCCAAATGAAACTTTTACTGGATTTCCACTTATTTTATCAAATCTCATCACCACACAGGACAAGTTTGCATCTGTTATAGTTTTGGAGAAAATTGTGGTCATTTCATTTATGCGCGAAATGTGCTCAGATTGCTTTTATATTGCATTTGGCACATGGTGACGATTATCTCGAGAGTGCAAAGTAGCCAAATGAAACTTTTACTGTATTTCCACTTATTTTATCAAATATCATCTCCACCACACAGGACAAGTTTGCATCTGTTATAGTTTTGGAGAAAATTGTGGTCATTTCATTTATGCGCGAAATGTGCTCAGATTGCTTTTATATTGCATTTGGCACATGGTGACGATTATCTCGAGAGTGCAAAGTAGCCAAATGAAACTTTTACTGGATTTCCACTTATTTTATCAAATCTCATCACCACACAGGACAAGTTTGCATCTGTTATAATTTTGGAGAAAATTGTGGTCATTTCATTTATGCACGAAATGTGCTCAGATTGCTTTTATATTGCAATTGGCACATGGTGACGATTATCTCGAGAGTGCAAAGTAGCCAAATGAAACTTTTACTGGATTTCCACTTATTTTATCAAATATCATCTCCACTACACAGGACAAGTTTGCATCTGTTATAGTTTTGGAGAAAATTGTGGTCATTTCATTTATGCGCGAAATGTGCTCAGATTGCTTTTATATTGCATTTGGCACATGGTGACGATTATCTCGAGAGCGCAAAGTAGCCAAATGAAACATTTACTGGATTTCCACTTATTTTATCAAATCTCATCTCAACCACAGAGGACAAGTTTGCATCTGTTATAGTTTTGGAGAAAATTGTGGTAATTTCATTTATGCGCGAAATGTGCTCAGATTGCTTTTATATTGCATTTGGCACATGGTGACGATTAGCTCGAGAGTGCAAAGTAGACAAATGAAACTTTTTCTGGATTTCCACTTATTTTATCAAATCTCATCTCCACCACACAGGTCAAGTTTGCATCTGTTATAGTTTTGGAGAAAATTGTGGTCATTTCATTTATGCGCGAAATGTGCTCAGATTGCTTTTATATTGCATTTGGCACATGGTGACGATTATCTCGAGAGTGGAAAGTAGCCAAATGAAACTTTTACTGGATTTCCACTTATTTTATCAAATCTCATCTCCACCACACAGGACAAGTTTGCATCTGTTATAGTTTTGGAGAAAATTGTGGTCATTTCATTTATGCACGAAATGTGCTCAGATTGCTTTTATATTGCATTTGGCACATGGTGACGATTATCTCGAGAGTGCAAAGTAGCCAAATGAAACTTTTACTGGATTTCCACTTATTTTATCAAATCTCATCTCCACCACACAGGACAAGTTTGCATCTGTTATAGTTTTGTAGAAAATTGTGGTCATTTCATTTATGCGCGAGATGTGCTCAGATTGCTTTTATATTGCATTTGGCACATGGTGACGATTATCTCGAGAGTGCAAAGTAGCCAAATGAAACTTTTACTGGATTTCCACTTATTTTATCAAATCTCATCTCCACCACACAGGACAAGTTTGCATCTGTTATAGTTTTGGAGAAAATTGTGGTCATTTCATTTATGCGCGAAATGTGCTCAGATTGCTTTTATATTGCATTTGGCACATGGTGACGATTATCTCGAGAGTGCAAAGTAGCCAAATGAAACTTTTACTGGATTTCCACTTATTTTATCAAATCTCATCTCCACCACACAGGACAAGTTTGCATCTGTTATAGTTTTGGAGAAAATTGTGGTCATTTCATTTATGCGCGAAATGTGCTCAGATTGCTTTTATATTGCATTTGGCACATGGTGACGATTATCTCGAGAGTGCAAAGTAGACAAATGAAACTTTTACTGGATTTCCACTTATTTTATCAAATCTCATCTCCACCTCACAGGACAAGTTTGCATCTGTTATAGTTTTGGAGAAAATTGTGGTCATTTCATTTATGCGCGAAATGTGCTCAGATTGCTTTTATATTGCATTTGGCACATGGTGACGATTATCTCGAGAGTGCAAAGTAGCCAAATGAAACTTTTACTGGATTTCTACTTATTTTATCAAATCTCATCTCCACCACACAGGACAAGTTTGCATCTGTTATAGTTTTGGACAAAATTGTGGTCATTTCATTTATGCGCGAAATGTGCTCAGATTGCTTTTATATTGCATTTGGCACATGGTGACGATTATCTCGAGAGTGCAAAGTAGCCAAATGAAACTTTTACTGGATTTCCACTTATTTTATCAAATCTCATCTCCACCACACAGGACAAGTTTGCAGCTGTTATAATTTTGGAGAAAATTGTGGTCAATTTATTTATGCGCGAAATGTGCTCAGATTGCTTTTATATTGCATTTGGCACATGGTGACGATTATCTCGAGAGTGCAAAGTAGCCAAATGAAACTTTTACTGGATTTCCACTTATTTTATCAAATCTCATCTCCACCACACAGGACAAGTTTGCATCTGTTATAGTTTTGGAGAAAATTGTGGTCATTTCATTTATGCGCGAAATGTGCTCAGATTGCTTTTATATTGCATTTGGCACATGGTGACGATTATCTCGAGAGTGCAAAGTAGCCAAATGAAACTTTTACTGGATTTCCACTTATTTTATCAAATCTCATCACCACACAGGACAAGTTTGCATCTGTTATAGTTTTGGAGAAAATTGTGGTCATTTCATTTATGCGCGAAATGTGCTCAGATTGCTTTTATATTGCATTTGGCACATGGTGACGATTATCTCGAGAGTGAAAAGTAGCCAAATGAAACTTTTACTGGATTTCCACTTATTTTATCAAATCTCATCTCCACCACACAGGACAAGTTTGCATCTGTTAAAGTTTTGGAGAAAATTGTGGTCATATCATTTATGCGCGAAATGTGCTCAGATTGCTTTTATATTGCATTTGGCACATGGTGACGATTATCTCGAGAGTGCAAAGTAGCCAAATGAAACTTTTACTGGATTTCTACTTATTTTATCAAATCTCATCTCCACCACACAGGACAAGTTTGCATCTGTTATAGTTTTGGAGAAAATTGTGGTCATTTCATTTATGCGCGAAATGTGCTCAGATTGCTTTTATATTGCATTTGGCACATGGTGACGATTATCTCGAGTGCAAAGTAGACAAATGAAACTTTTACTGGATTTCCACTTATTTTATAAAATCTCATCTCCACCACACAGGACAAGTTTGCATCTGTTATAGTTTTGGAGAAAATTGTGGTCATTTCATTTATGCGCGAAATGTGCTCAGATTGCTTTTATATTGCATTTGGCACATGGTGACGATTATCTCGAGAGTGCAAAGTAGCCAAATGAAACTTTTACTGGATTTCCACTTATTTTATCAAATCTCATCTCCACCACACAGGACAAGTTTGCATCTGTTATAGTTTTGGAGAAAATTGTGGTCATTTCATTTATGCGCGAAATGTGCTCAGATTGCTTTTATATTGCATTTGGCACATGGTGACGATTATCTCGAGTGTGCAAAGTAGCCAAATGGAACTTTTACTGGATTTCCACTTAGTTTATCAAATCTCATCTCCACCACACAGGACAAGTTTGCATCTGTTATAGTTTTGGAGAAAATTGTGGTCATTTCATTTATGCGCGAAATGTGCTCAGATTGCTTTTATATTGCATTTGGCACATGGTGACGATTATCTCGAGAGTGCAAAGTAGCCAAATGCAACTTTTACTGGATTTCCACTTATTTTATCAAATCTCATCTCCACCACACAGGACAAGTTTGCATCTGTTATAGTTTTGGAGAGAATTGTGGTCATTTCATTTATGCGCGAAATGTGCTCAGATTGCTTTTATATTGCATTTGGCACATGGTGACGATTATCTCGAGAGTGCAAAGTAGCCAAATGAAACTTTTACTGGATTTCCACTTATTTTATCAAATGTCATCTCCACCACACAGGACAAGTTTGCATCTGGTATAGTTTTGGAGAAAATTGTGGTCATTTCATTTACGCGCGAAATGTGCTCAGATTGCATTTATATTGCATTTGGCACATGGTGACGATTATCTCGAGAGTGGAAAGTAGCCAAATGAAACTTTTACTGGATTTCCACTTATTTTATCAAATCTCATCTCCACCACACAGGACAAGTTTGCATCTGTTATAGTTTTGGAGAAAATTGTGGTCATTTCATTTATGCACGAAATGTGCTCAGATTGCTTTTATATTGCATTTGGCACATGGTGACGATTATCTCGAGAGTGCAAAGTAGCCAAATGAAACTTTTACTGGATTTCCACTTATTTTATCAAATCTCATCTCCACCACACAGGACAAGTTTGCATCTGTTATAGTTTTGGAGAAAATTGTGGTCATTTCATTTATGCGCGAAATGTGCTCAGATTGCTTTTATATTGCATTTGGCACATGGTGACGATTATCTCGAGAGTGCAAAGTAGACAAATGAAACTTTTACTGGATTTCCACTTATTTTATCAAATCTCATCTGCACCTCACAGGACAAGTTTGCATCTGTTATAGTTTTGGAGAAAATTGTGGTCATTTCATTTATGCGCGAAATGTGCTCAGATTGCTTTTATATTGCATTTGGCACATGGTGACGATTATCTCGAGAGTGCAAAGTAGCCAAATGAAACTTTTACTGGATTTCTACTTATTTTATCAAATCTCATCTCCACCACACAGGACAAGTTTGCATCTGTTATAGTTTTGGACAAAATTGTGGTCATTTCATTTATGCGCGAAATGTGCTCAGATTGCTTTTATATTGCATTTGGCACATGGTGACGATTATCTCGAGAGTGGAAAGTAGCCAAATGAAACTTTTACTGGATTTCCACTTATTTTATCAAATCTCATCTCCACCACACAGGACAAGTTTGCATCTGTTATAGTTTTGGAGAAAATTGTGGTCATTTCATTTATGCACGAAATGTGCTCAGATTGCTTTTATATTGCATTTGGCACATGGTGACGATTATCTCGAGAGTGCAAAGTAGCCAAATGAAACTTTTACTGGATTTCCACTTATTTTATCAAATCTCATCTCCACCACACAGGACAAGTTTGCATCTGTTATAGTTTTGGAGAAAATTGTGGTCATTTCATTTATGCGCGAAATGTGCTCAGATTGCTTTTATATTGCATTTGGCACATGGTGACGATTATCTCGAGAGTGCAAAGTAGACAAATGAAACTTTTACTGGATTTCCACTTATTTTATCAAATCTCATCTCCACCTCACAGGACAAGTTTGCATCTGTTATAGTTTTGGAGAAAATTGTGGTCATTTCATTTATGCGCGAAATGTGCTCAGATTGCTTTTATATTGCATTTGGCACATGGTGACGATTATCTCGAGAGTGCAAAGTAGCCAAATGAAACTTTTACTGGATTTCTACTTATTTTATCAAATCTCATCTCCACCACACAGGACAAGTTTGCATCTGTTATAGTTTTGGACAAAATTGTGGTCATTTCATTTATGCGCGAAATGTGCTCAGATTGCTTTTATATTGCATTTGGCACATGGTGACGATTATCTCGAGAGTGCAAAGTAGCCAAATGAAACTTTTACTGGATTTCCACTTATTTTATCAAATCTCATCTCCACCACACAGGACAAGTTTGCAGCTGTTATAATTTTGGAGAAAATTGTGGTCAATTTATTTATGCGCGAAATGTGCTCAGATTGCTTTTATATTGGATTTGGCACATGGTGACGATTATCTCGAGAGTGCAAAGTAGCCAAATGAAACTTTTACTGGATTTCCACTTATTTTATCAAATCTAATCTCCACCACACAGGACAAGTTTGCATCTGTTATAGTTTTGGAGAAAATTGTGGTCATTTCATTTATGCGCGAAATGTGCTCAGATTGCTTTTATATTGCATTTGGCACATGGTGACGATTATCTCGAGAGTGCAAAGTAGCCAAATGAAACTTTTACTGGATTTCCACTTATTTTATCAAATCTCATCACCACACAGGACAAGTTTGCATCTGTTATAGTTTTGGAGAAAATTGTGGTCATTTCATTTATGCGCGAAATGTGCTCAGATTGCTTTTATATTGCATTTGGCACATGGTGACGATTATCTCGAGAGTGCAAAGTAGCCAAATGAAACTTTTACTGGATTTCCACTTATTTTATCAAATCTCATCTCCACCACACAGGACAAGTTTGCATCTGTTAAAGTTTTGGAGAAAATTGTGGTCATTTCATTTATGCGCGAAATGTGCTCAGATTGCTTTTATATTGCATTTGGCACATGGTGACGATTATCTCGAGAGTGCAAAGTAGCCAAATGAAACTTTTACTGGATTTCTACTTATTTTATCAAATCTCATCTCCACCACACAGGACAAGTTTGCATCTGTTATAGTTTTGGAGAAAATTGTGGTCATTTCATTTATGCGCGAAATGTGCTCAGATTGCTTTTATATTGCATTTGGCACATGGTGACGATTATCTCGAGAGTGCAAAGTAGCCAAATGAAACTTTTACTGGATTTCCACTTATTTTATCAAATCTCATCTCCACCACACAGGACAAGTTTGCATCTGTTATAGTTTTGGAGAAAATTGTGGTCATTTCATTTATGCGCGAAATGTGCTCAGATTGCTTTTATATTGCATTTGGCACATGGTGACGATTATCTCGAGTGTGCAAAGTAGCCAAATGGAACTTTTACTGGATTTCCACTTAGTTTATCAAATCTCATCTCCACCACACAGGACAAGTTTGCATCTGTTATAGTTTTGGAGAAAATTGTGGTCATTTCATTTATGCGCGAAATGTGCTCAGATTGCTTTTATATTGCATTTGGCACATGGTGACGATTATCTCGAGTGTGCAAAGTAGCCAAATGGAACTTTTACTGGATTTCCACTTAGTTTATCAAATCTCATCTCCACCACACAGGACAAGTTTGCATCTGTTATAGTTTTGGAGAAAATTGTGGTCATTTCATTTATGCGCGAAATGTGCTCAGATTGCTTTTATATTGCATTTGGCACATGGTGACGATTATCTCGAGAGTGCAAAGTAGCCAAATGCAACTTTTACTGGATTTCCACTTATTTTATCAAATCTCATCTCCACCACACAGGACAAGTTTGCATCTGTTATAGTTTTGGAGAGAATTGTGGTCATTTCATTTATGCGCGAAATGTGCTCAGATTGCTTTTATATTGCATTTGGCACATGGTGACGATTATCTCGAGAGTGCAAAGTAGCCAAATGAAACTTTTACTGGATTTCCACTTATTTTATCAAATGTCATCTCCACCACACAGGACAAGTTTGCATCTGGTATAGTTTTGGAGAAATTTGTGGTCATTTCATTTACGCGCAAAATGTGCTCAGATTGCTTTTATATTGCATTTGGCACATGGTGACGATTATCTCGAGAGTGCAAAGTAGCCAAATGCAACTTTTACTGGATTTCCACTTATTTTATCAAATCTCATCTCCACCACACAGGACAAGTTTGCATCTGTTATAGTTTTGGAGAAAATTGTGGTCATTTCATTTATGCGCGAAATGTGCTCAGATTGCTTTTATATTGCATTTGGCACATAGTGACGATTATCTCGAGAGTGCAAAGTAGCCAAATGAAACTTTTACTGTATTTCCACTTATTTTATAAAATCTCATCACCACACAGGAAAAGTTTGCATCTGTTATAGTTTTGGAGAAAATTGTGGTCATTTCATTTATGCGCGAAATGTGCTCAGATTGCTTTCATATTGCATTTGGCACATGGTGACGATTATCTCGAGAGTGCAAAGTAGCCAAATGAAACTTTTACTGGATTGCCACTTATTTTATCAAATCTCATCTCCACCACACAGGACAAGTTTGCATCTGTTATAGTTTTGGAGAAAATTGTGGTCATTTCATTTATGCGCGAACTGTGCTCAGATTGCTTTTATATTGCATTTGGCACATGGTGACGATTATCTCGAGAGTGCAAAGTAGCCAAATGAAACTTTTACTGGATTTCCACTTATTTTATCTAATATCATCTCCACCACACAGGACAAGTTTGCATCTGTTATAGTTTTGGAGAAAATTGTGGTAATTTCATTTATGCGCGAAATGTGCTCAGATTGCTTTTATATTGCATTTGGCACATGGTGACGATTATCTCGAGAGTGCAAAGTAGCCAAATGAAACTTTTACTGGATTTCCACTTATTTTATCAAATCTCATCACCACACAGGACAAGTTTGCATCTGTTATAGTTTTGGAGAAAATTGTGGTCATTTCATTTATGCGCGAAATGTGCTCAGATTGCTTTTATATTGCATTTGGCACATGGTGACGATTATCTCGAGAGTGCAAAGTAGCCAAATGAAACTTTTACTGGATTTCCACTTATTTTATGAAATATCATCTCCACCACACAGGACAAGTTTGCATCTGTTATAGTTTTGGAGAAAATTGTGGTCATTTCATTTATGCGCGCAATGTGCTCAGATTGCTTTTATATTGCATTTGGCACATGGTGACGATTATCTCGAGAGTGCAAAGTAGCCAAATGAAACATTTACTGGATTTCCACTTATTTTATCAAATCTCATCTCAACCACAGAGGACAAGTTTGCATCTGTTATAGTTTTGGAGAAAATTGTGGTAATTTCATTTATGCGCGAAATGTCCTCAGATTGATTTTATATTGCATTTGGCACATGGAGACGATTATCCCGAGAGTGCAAAGTAGACAAATGAAACTTTTACTGTATTTCCACTTATTTTATAAAATCTCATCTCCACCACACAGGACAAGTTTGCATCTGTTATAGTTTTGGAGAAAATTGTGGTCATTTCATTTATGCGCGAAATGTGCTCAGATTGCTTTTATATTGCATTTGGCACATGGTGACGATTATCTCGAGAGTGCAAAGTAGCCAAATGAAACTTTTACTGGATTGCCACTTATTTTATCAAATCTCATCTCCACCACACAGGACAAGTTTGCATCTGTTATAGTTTTGGAGAAAATTGTGGTCATTTCATTTATGCGCGAAATGTGCTCAGATTTCTTTTATATTGCATTTGGCACATGGTGACGATTATCTCGAGAGTGCAAAGTAGCCAAATGAAACTTTTACTGGATTTCCACTTATTTTATCAAATCTCATCACCACACAGGACAAGTTTGCATCTGTTATAGTTTTGGAGAAAATTGTGGTCATTTCATTTATGCGCGAAATGTGCTCAGATTGCTTTTATATTGCATTTGGCACATGGTGACGATTATCTCGAGAGTGCAAAGTAGCCAAATGAAACTTTTACTGGATTTCCACTTATTTTATCAAATATCATCTCCACCACACAGGACAAGTTTGCATCTGTTATAGTTTTGGAGAAAATTGTGGTCATTTCATTTATGCGCGAAATGTGCTCAGATTGCTTTTATATTGCATTTGGCACATGGTGACGATTATCTCGAGAGTGCAAAGTAGCCAAATGAAACTTTTACTGGATTTCCACTTATTTTATCAAATCTCATCACCACACAGGACAAGTTTGCATCTGTTATAATTTTGGAGAAAATTGTGGTCATTTCATTTATGCGCGAAATGTGCTCAGATTGCTTTTATATTGCAATTGGCACATGGTGACGATTATCTCGAGAGTGCAAAGTAGCCAAATGAAACTTTTACTGGATTTCCACTTATTTTATCAAATATCATCTCCACTACACAGGACAAGTTTGCATCTGTTATAGTTTTGGAGAAAATTGTGGTCATTTCATTTATGCGCGAAATGTGCTCAGATTGCTTTTATATTGCATTTGGCACATGGTGACGATTATCTCGAGAGCGCAAAGTAGCCAAATGAAACATTTACTGGATTTCCACTTATTTTATCAAATCTCATCTCAACCACAGAGGACAAGTTTGCATCTGTTATAGTTTTGGAGAAAATTGTGGTAATTTCATTTATGCGCGAAATGTGCTCAGATTTCTTTTATATTGCATTTGGCACATGGTGACGATTAGCTCGAGAGTGCAAAATAGACAAATGAAACTTTTTCTGGATTTCCACTTATTTTATCAAATCTCATCTCCACCACACAGGTCAAGTTTGCATCTGTTATAGTTTTGGAGAAAATTGTGGTCATTTCATTTATGCGCGAAATGTGCTCAGATTGCTTTTATATTGCATTTGGCACATGGTGACGATTATCTCGAGAGTGGAAAGTAGCCAAATGAAACTTTTACTGGATTTCCACTTATTTTATCAAATCTCATCTCCACCACACAGGACAAGTTTGCATCTGTTATAGTTTTGGAGAAAATTGTGGTCATTTCATTTATGCACGAAATGTGCTCAGATTGCTTTTATATTGCATTTGGCACATGGTGACGATTATCTCGAGAGTGCAAAGTAGCCAAATGAAACTTTTACTGGATTTCCACTTATTTTATCAAATCTCATCTCCACCACACAGGACAAGTTTGCATCTGTTATAGTTTTGTAGAAAATTGTGGTCATTTCATTTATGCGCGAGATGTGCTCAGATTGCTTTTATATTGCATTTGGCACATGGTGACGATTATCTCGAGAGTGCAAAGTAGCCAAATGAAACTTTTACTGGATTTCCACTTATTTTATCAAATCTCATCTCCACCACACAGGACAAGTTTGCATCTGTTATAGTTTTGGAGAAAATTGTGGTCATTTCATTTATGCGCGAAATGTGCTCAGATTGCTTTTATATTGCATTTGGCACATGGTGACGATTATCTCGAGAGTGCAAAGTAGCCAAATGAAACTTTTACTGGATTTCCACTTATTTTATCAAATCTCATCTCCACCACACAGGACAAGTTTGCATCTGTTATAGTTTTGGAGAAAATTGTGGTCATTTCATTTATGCGCGAAATGTGCTCAGATTGCTTTTATATTGCATTTGGCACATGGTGACGATTATCTCGAGAGTGCAAAGTAGACAAATGAAACTTTTACTGGATTTCCACTTATTTTATCAAATCTCATCTCCACCTCACAGGACAAGTTTGCATCTGTTATAGTTTTGGAGAAAATTGTGGTCATTTCATTTATGCGCGAAATGTGCTCAGATTGCTTTTATATTGCATTTGGCACATGGTGACGATTATCTCGAGAGTGCAAAGTAGCCAAATGAAACTTTTACTGGATTTCTACTTATTTTATCAAATCTCATCTCCACCACACAGGACAAGTTTGCATCTGTTATAGTTTTGGACAAAATTGTGGTCATTTCATTTATGCGCGAAATGTGCTCAGATTGCTTTTATATTGCATTTGGCACATGGTGACGATTATCTCGAGAGTGCAAAGTAGCCAAATGAAACTTTTACTGGATTTCCACTTATTTTATCAAATCTCATCTCCACCACACAGGACAAGTTTGCAGCTGTTATAATTTTGGAGAAAATTGTGGTCAATTTATTTATGCGCGAAATGTGCTCAGATTGCTTTTATATTGCATTTGGCACATGGTGACGATTATCTCGAGAGTGCAAAGTAGCCAAATGAAACTTTTACTGGATTTCCACTTATTTTATCAAATCTCATCTCCACCACACAGGACAAGTTTGCATCTGTTATAGTTTTGGAGAAAATTGTGGTCATTTCATTTATGCGCGAAATGTGCTCAGATTGCTTTTATATTGCATTTGGCACATGGTGACGATTATCTCGAGAGTGCAAAGTAGCCAAATGAAACTTTTACTGGATTTCCACTTATTTTATCAAATCTCATCACCACACAGGACAAGTTTGCATCTGTTATAGTTTTGGAGAAAATTGTGGTCATTTCATTTATGCGCGAAATGTGCTCAGATTGCTTTTATATTGCATTTGGCACATGGTGACGATTATCTCGAGAGTGCAAAGTAGCCAAATGAAACTTTTACTGGATTTCCACTTATTTTATCAAATCTCATCTCCACCACACAGGACAAGTTTGCATCTGTTAAAGTTTTGGAGAAAATTGTGGTCATTTCATTTATGCGCGAAATGTGCTCAGTTTGCTTTTATATTGCATTTGGCACATGGTGACGATTATCTCGAGAGTGCAAAGTAGCCAAATGAAACTTTTACTGGATTTCTACTTATTTTATCAAATCTCATCTCCACCACACAGGACAAGTTTGCATCTGTTATAGTTTTGGAGAAAATTGTGGTCATTTCATTTATGCGCGAAATGTGCTCAGATTGCTTTTATATTGCATTTGGCACATGGTGACGATTATCTCAAGAGTGCAAAGTAGACAAATGAAACTTTTACTGGATTTCCACTTATTTTATAAAATCTCATCTCCACCACACAGGACAAGTTTGCATCTGTTATAGTTTTGGAGAAAATTGTGGTCATTTCATTTATGCGCGAAATGTGCTCAGATTGCTTTTATATTGCATTTGGCACATGGTGACGATTATCTCGAGAGTGCAAAGTAGCCAAATGAAACTTTTACTGGATTTCCACTTATTTTATCAAATCTCATCTCCACCACACAGGACAAGTTTGCATCTGTTATAGTTTTGGAGAAAATTGTGGTCATTTCATTTATGCGCGAAATGTGCTCAGATTGCTTTTATATTGCATTTGGCACATGGTGACGATTATCTCGAGAGTGCAAAGTAGCCAAATGAAACTTTTACTGGATTTCCACTTATTTTATCAAATCTCATCTCCACCACACAGGACAAGTTTGCATCTGTTATAGTTTTGGAGAAAATTGTGGTCATTTCATTTATGCGCGAAATGTGCTCAGATTGCTTTTATATTGCATTTGGCACATGGTGACGATTATCTCAAGAGTGCAAAGTAGACAAATGAAACTTTTACTGGATTTCCACTTATTTTATAAAATCTCATCTCCACCACACAGGACAAGTTTGCATCTGTTATAGTTTTGGAGAAAATTGTGGTCATTTCATTTATGCGCGAAATGTGCTCAGATTGCTTTTATATTGCATTTGGCACATGGTGACGATTATCTCGAGAGTGCAAAGTAGCCAAATGAAACTTTTACTGGATTTCCACTTATTTTATCAAATCTCATCTCCACCACACAGGACAAGTTTGCATCTGTTATAGTTTTGGAGAAAATTGTGGTCATTTCATTTATGCGCGAAATGTGCTCAGATTGCTTTTATATTGCATTTGGCACATGGTGACGATTATCTCGAGAGTGCAAAGTAGCCAAATGAAACTTTTACTGGATTTCCACTTATTTTATCAAATCTCATCTCCACCACACAGGACAAGTTTGCATCTGTTATAGTTTTGGAGAAAATTGTGGTAATTTCATTTATGCGCGAAATGTGCTCAGATTGCTTTTATATTGCATTTGGCACATGGTGACGATTAGCTCGAGAGTGCAAAGTAGACAAATGAAACTTTTTCTGGATTTCCACTTATTTTATCAAATCTCATCTCCACCACACAGGTCAAGTTTGCATCTGTTATAGTTTTGGAGAAAATTGTGGTCATTTCATTTATGCGCGAAATGTGCTCAGATTGCTTTTATATTGCATTTGGCACATGGTGACGATTATCTCGAGAGTGCAAAGTAGCCAAATGAAACTTTTACTGGATTTCCACTTATTTTATCAAATCTCATCTCCACCACACAGGACAAGTTTGCATCTGTTAAAGTTTTGGAGAAAATTGTGGTCATTTCATTTATGCGCGAAATGTGCTCAGTTTGCTTTTATATTGCATTTGGCACATGGTGACGATTATCTCGAGAGTGCAAAGTAGCCAAATGAAACTTTTACTGGATTTCTACTTATTTTATCAAATCTCATCTCCACCACACAGGACAAGTTTGCATCTGTTATAGTTTTGGAGAAAATTGTGGTCATTTCATTTATGCGCGAAATGTGCTCAGATTGCTTTTATATTGCATTTGGCACATGGTGATGATTATCTCAAGAGTGCAAAGTAGACAAATGAAACTTTTACTGGATTTCCACTTATTTTATAAAATCTCATCTCCACCACACAGGACAAGTTTGCATCTGTTATAGTTTTGGAGAAAATTGTGGTCATTTCATTTATGCGCGAAATGTGCTCAGATTGCTTTTATATTGCATTTGGCACATGGTGACGATTATCTCGAGAGTGCAAAGTAGCCAAATGAAACTTTTACTGGATTTCCACTTATTTTATCAAATCTCATCTCCACCACACAGGACAAGTTTGCATCTGTTATAGTTTTGGAGAAAATTGTGGTCATTTCATTTATGCGCGAAATGTGCTCAGATTGCTTTTATATTGCATTTGGCACATGGTGACGATTATCTCGAGAGTGCAAAGTAGCCAAATGAAACTTTTACTGGATTTCCACTTATTTTATCAAATCTCATCTCCACCACACAGGACAAGTTTGCATCTGTTATAGTTTTGGAGAAAATTGTGGTCATTTCATTTATGCGCGAAATGTGCTCAGATTGCTTTTATATTGCATTTGGCACATGGTGACGATTATCTCAAGAGTGCAAAGTAGACAAATGAAACTTTTACTGGATTTCCACTTATTTTATAAAATCTCATCTCCACCACACAGGACAAGTTTGCATCTGTTATAGTTTTGGAGAAAATTGTGGTCATTTCATTTATGCGCGAAATGTGCTCAGATTGCTTTTATATTGCATTTGGCACATGGTGACGATTATCTCGAGAGTGCAAAGTAGCCAAATGAAACTTTTACTGGATTTCCACTTATTTTATCAAATCTCATCTCCACCACACAGGACAAGTTTGCATCTGTTATAGTTTTGGAGAAAATTGTGGTCATTTCATTTATGCGCGAAATGTGCTCAGATTGCTTTTATATTGCATTTGGCACATGGTGACGATTATCTCGAGAGTGCAAAGTAGCCAAATGAAACTTTTACTGGATTTCCACTTATTTTATCAAATCTCATCTCCACCACACAGGACAAGTTTGCATCTGTTATAGTTTTGGAGAAAATTGTGGTAATTTCATTTATGCGCGAAATGTGCTCAGATTGCTTTTATATTGCATTTGGCACATGGTGACGATTAGCTCGAGAGTGCAAAGTAGACAAATGAAACTTTTTCTGGATTTCCACTTATTTTATCAAATCTCATCTCCACCACACAGGTCAAGTTTGCATCTGTTATAGTTTTGGAGAAAATTGTGGTCATTTCATTTATGCGCGAAATGTGCTCAGATTGCTTTTATATTGCATTTGGCACATGGTGACGATTATCTCGAGAGTGGAAAGTAGCCAAATGAAACTTTTACTGGATTTCCACTTATTTTATCAAATCTCATCTCCACCACACAGGACAAGTTTGCATCTGTTATAGTTTTGGAGAAAATTGTGGTCATTTCATTTATGCACGAAATGTGCTCAGATTGCTTTTATATTGCATTTGGCACATGGTGACGATTATCTCGAGAGTGCAAAGTAGCCAAATGAAACTTTTACTGGATTTCCACTTATTTTATCAAATCTCATCTCCACCACACAGGACAAGTTTGCATCTGTTATAGTTTTGTAGAAAATTGTGGTCATTTCATTTATGCGCGAGATGTGCTCAGATTGCTTTTATATTGCATTTGGCACATGGTGACGATTATCTCGAGAGTGCAAAGTAGCCAAATGAAACTTTTACTGGATTTCCACTTATTTTATCAAATCTCATCTCCACCACACAGGACAAGTTTGCATCTGTTATAGTTTTGGAGAAAATTGTGGTCATTTCATTTATGCGCGAAATGTGCTCAGATTGCTTTTATATTGCATTTGGCACATGGTGACGATTATCTCGAGAGTGCAAAGTAGCCAAATGAAACTTTTACTGGATTTCCACTTATTTTATCAAATCTCATCTCCACCACACAGGACAAGTTTGCATCTGTTATAGTTTTGGAGAAAATTGTGGTCATTTCATTTATGCGCGAAATGTGCTCAGATTGCTTTTATATTGCATTTGGCACATGGTGACGATTATCTCGAGAGTGCAAAGTAGACAAATGAAACTTTTACTGGATTTCCACTTATTTTATCAAATCTCATCTCCACCTCACAGGACAAGTTTGCATCTGTTATAGTTTTGGAGAAAATTGTGGTCATTTCATTTATGCGCGAAATGTGCTCAGATTGCTTTTATATTGCATTTGGCACATGGTGACGATTATCTCGAGAGTGCAAAGTAGCCAAATGAAACTTTTACTGGATTTCTACTTTTTTTATCAAATCTCATCTCCACCACACAGGACAAGTTTGCATCTGTTATAGTTTTGGACAAAATTGTGGTCATTTCATTTATGCGCAAAATGTGCTCAGATTGCTTTTATATTGCATTTGGCACATGGTGACGATTATCTCGAGAGTGCAAAGTAGCCAAATGAAACTTTTACTGGATTTCCACTTATTTTATCAAATCTCATCTCCACCACACAGGACAAGTTTGCAGCTGTTATAATTTTGGAGAAAATTGTGGTCAATTTATTTATGCGCGAAATGTGCTCAGATTGCTTTTATATTGCATTTGGCACATGGTGACGATTATCTCGAGAGTGCAAAGTAGCCAAATGAAACTTTTACTGGATTTCCACTTATTTCATCAAATCTCATCTCCACCACACAGGACAAGTTTGCATCTGTTATAGTTTTGGAGAAAATTGTGGTCATTTCATTTATGCGCGAAATGTGCTCAGATTGCTTTTATATTGCATTTGGCACATGGTGACGATTATCTCGAGAGTGCAAAGTAGCCAAATGAAACTTTTACTGGATTTCCACTTATTTTATCAAATCTCATCACCACACAGGACAAGTTTGCATCTGTTATAGTTTTGGAGAAAATTGTGGTCATTTCATTTATGCGCGAAATGTGCTCAGATTGCTTTTATATTGCATTTGGCACATGGTGACGATTATCTCGAGAGTGCAAAGTAGCCAAATGAAACTTTTACTGGATTTCCACTTATTTTATCAAATCTCATCTCCACCACACAGGACAAGTTTGCATCTGTTATAGTTTTGGAGAAAATTGTGGTCATTTCATTTATGCGCGAAATGTGCTCAGATTGCTTTTATATTGCATTTGGCACATGGTGACGATTATCTCGAGAGTGCAAAGTAGCCAAATGAAACTTTTACTGGATTTCCACTTATTTTATCAAATCTCATCTCCACCACACAGGACAAGTTTGCATCTGTTATAGTTTTGGAGAAAATTGTGGTAATTTCATTTATGCGCGAAATGTGCTCAGATTGCTTTTATATTGCATTTGGCACATGGTGACGATTAGCTCGAGAGTGCAAAGTAGACAAATGAAACTTTTTCTGGATTTCCACTTATTTTATCAAATCTCATCTCCACCACACAGGTCAAGTTTGCATCTGTTATAGTTTTGGAGAAAATTGTGGTCATTTCATTTATGCGCGAAATGTGCTCAGATTGCTTTTATATTGCATTTGGCACATGGTGACGATTATCTCGAGAGTGGAAAGTAGCCAAATGAAACTTTTACTGGATTTCCACTTATTTTATCAAATCTCATCTCCACCACACAGGACAAGTTTGCATCTGTTATAGTTTTGGAGAAAATTGTGGTCATTTCATTTATGCACGAAATGTGCTCAGATTGCTTTTATATTGCATTTGGCACATGGTGACGATTATCTCGAGAGTGCAAAGTAGCCAAATGAAACTTTTACTGGATTTCCACTTATTTTATCAAATCTCATCTCCACCACACAGGACAAGTTTGCATCTGTTATAGTTTTGTAGAAAATTGTGGTCATTTCATTTATGCGCGAGATGTGCTCAGATTGCTTTTATATTGCATTTGGCACATGGTGACGATTATCTCGAGAGTGCAAAGTAGCCAAATGAAACTTTTACTGGATTTCCACTTATTTTATCAAATCTCATCTCCACCACACAGGACAAGTTTGCATCTGTTATAGTTTTGGAGAAAATTGTGGTCATTTCATTTATGCGCGAAATGTGCTCAGATTGCTTTTATATTGCATTTGGCACATGGTGACGATTATCTCGAGAGTGCAAAGTAGCCAAATGAAACTTTTACTGGATTTCCACTTATTTTATCAAATCTCATCTCCACCACACAGGACAAGTTTGCATCTGTTATAGTTTTGGAGAAAATTGTGGTCATTTCATTTATGCGCGAAATGTGCTCAGATTGCTTTTATATTGCATTTGGCACATGGTGACGATTATCTCGAGAGTGCAAAGTAGACAAATGAAACTTTTACTGGATTTCCACTTATTTTATCAAATCTCATCTCCACCTCACAGGACAAGTTTGCATCTGTTATAGTTTTGGAGAAAATTGTGGTCATTTCATTTATGCGCGAAATGTGCTCAGATTGCTTTTATATTGCATTTGGCACATGGTGACGATTATCTCGAGAGTGCAAAGTAGCCAAATGAAACTTTTACTGGATTTCTACTTATTTTATCAAATCTCATCTCCACCACACAGGACAAGTTTGCATCTGTTATAGTTTTGGACAAAATTGTGGTCATTTCATTTATGCGCAAAATGTGCTCAGATTGCTTTTATATTGCATTTGGCACATGGTGACGATTATCTCGAGAGTGCAAAGTAGCCAAATGAAACTTTTACTGGATTTCCACTTATTTTATCAAATCTCATCTCCACCACACAGGACAAGTTTGCAGCTGTTATAATTTTGGAGAAAATTGTGGTCAATTTATTTATGCGCGAAATGTGCTCAGATTGCTTTTATATTGCATTTGGCACATGGTGACGATTATCTCGAGAGTGCAAAGTAGCCAAATGAAACTTTTACTGGATTTCCACTTATTTTATCAAATCTCATCTCCACCACACAGGACAAGTTTGCATCTGTTATAGTTTTGGAGAAAATTGTGGTCATTTCATTTATGCGCGAAATGTGCTCAGATTGCTTTTATATTGCATTTGGCACATGGTGACGATTATCTCGAGAGTGCAAAGTAGCCAAATGAAACTTTTACTGGATTTCCACTTATTTTATCAAATCTCATCACCACACAGGACAAGTTTGCATCTGTTATAGTTTTGGAGAAAATTGTGGTCATTTCATTTATGCGCGAAATGTGCTCAGATTGCTTTTATATTGCATTTGGCACATGGTGACGATTATCTCGAGAGTGCAAAGTAGCCAAATGAAACTTTTACTGGATTTCCACTTATTTTATCAAATCTCATCTCCACCACACAGGACAAGTTTGCATCTGTTAAAGTTTTGGAGAAAATTGTGGTCATTTCATTTATGCGCGAAATGTGCTCAGATTGCTTTTATATTGCATTTGGCACATGGTGACGATTATCTCGAGAGTGCAAAGTAGCCAAATGAAACTTTTACTGGATTTCTACTTATTTTATCAAATCTCATCTCCACCACACAGGACAAGTTTGCATCTGTTATAGTTTTGGAGAAAATTGTGGTCATTTCATTTATGCGCGAAATGTGCTCAGATTGCTTTTATATTGCATTTGGCACATGGTGACGATTATCTCAAGAGTGCAAAGTAGACAAATGAAACTTTTACTGGATTTCCACTTATTTTATAAAATCTCATCTCCACCACACAGGACAAGTTTGCATCTGTTATAGTTTTGGAGAAAATTGTGGTCATTTCATTTATGAGCGAAATGTGCTCAGATTGCTTTTATATTGCATTTGGCACATGGTGACGATTATCTCGAGAGTGCAAAGTAGCCAAATGAAACTTTTACTGGATTTCCACTTATTTTATCAAATCTCATCTCCACCACACAGGACAAGTTTGCATCTGTTATAGTTTTGGAGAAAATTGTGGTCATTTCATTTATGCGCGAAATGTGCTCAGATTGCTTTTATATTGCATTTGGCACATGGTGACGATTATCTCGAGTGTGCAAAGTAGCCAAATGAAACTTTTACTGGATTTCCACTTAGTTTATCAAATCTCATCTCCACCACACAGGACAAGTTTGCATCTGTTATAGTTTTGGAGAAAATTGTGGTCATTTCATTTATGCGCGAAATGTGCTCAGATTGCTTTTATATTGCATTTGGCACATGGTGACGATTATCTCGAGAGTGCAAAGTAGCCAAATGCAACTTTTACTGGATTTCCACTTATTTTATCAAATCTCATCTCCACCACACAGGACAAGTTTGCATCTGTTATAGTTTTGGAGAAAATTGTGGTCATTTCATTTATGCGCGAAATGTGCTCAGATTGCTTTTATATTGCATTTGGCACATGGTGACGATTATCTCGAGAGTGCAAAGTAGCCAAATGAAACTTTTACTGGATTTCCACTTATTTTATCAAATGTCATCTCCACCACACAGGACAAGTTTGCATCTGGTATAGTTTTGGAGAAAATTGTGGTCATTTCATTTACGCGCGAAATGTGCTCAGATTGCTTTTATATTGCATTTGGCACATGGTGACGATTATCTCGAGAGTGCAAAGTAGCCAAATGCAACTTTTACTGGATTTCCACTTATTTTATCAAATCTCATCTCCACCACACAGGACAAGTTTGCATCTGTTATAGTTTTGGAGAAAATTGTGGTCATTTCATTTATGCGCGAAATGTGCTCAGATTGCTTTTATATTGCATTTGGCACATAGTGACGATTATCTCGAGAGTGCAAAGTAGCCAAATGAAACTTTTACTGGATTGCCACTTATTTTATCAAATCTCATCTCCACCACACAGGACAAGTTTGCATCTGTTATAGTTTTGGAGAAAATTGTGGTCATTTCATTTATGCGCGAACTGTGCTCAGATTGCTTTTATATTGCATTTGGCACATGGTGACGATTATCTCGAGAGTGCAAAGTAGCCAAATGAAACTTTTACTGGATTTCCACTTATTTTATCTAATATCATCTCCACCACACAGGACAAGTTTGCATCTGTTATAGTTTTGGAGAAAATTGTGGTAATTTCATTTATGCGCGAAATGTGCTCAGATTGCTTTTATATTGCATTTGGCACATGGTGACGATTATCTCGAGAGTGCAAAGTAGCCAAATGAAACTTTTACTGGATTTCCACTTATTTTATCAAATCTCATCACCACACAGGACAAGTTTGCATCTGTTATAGTTTTGGAGAAAATTGTGGTCATTTCATTTATGCGCGAAATGTGCTCAGATTGCTTTTATATTGCATTTGGCACATGGTGACGATTATCTCGAGAGTGCAAAGTAGCCAAATGAAACTTTTACTGGATTTCCACTTATTTTATGAAATATCATCTCCACCACACAGGACAAGTTTGCATCTGTTATAGTTTTGGAGAAAATTGTGGTCATTTCATTTATGCGCGAAATGTGCTCAGATTGCTTTTATATTGCATTTGGCACATGGTGACGATTATCTCGAGAGCGCAAAGTAGCCAAATGAAACATTTACTGGATTTCCACTTATTTTATCAAATCTCATCTCAACCACAGAGGACAAGTTTGCATCTGTTATAGTTTTGGAGAAAATTGTGTAATTTCATTTATGCGCGAAATGTGCTCAGATTGCTTTTATATTGCATTTGGCACATGGTGACGATTAGCTCGAGAGTGCAAAGTAGACAAATGAAACTTTT
The DNA here is from genome assembly GCF_048569485.1 of Anomaloglossus baeobatrachus. NCBI lineage: Eukaryota > Metazoa > Chordata > Amphibia > Anura > Aromobatidae > Anomaloglossus > Anomaloglossus baeobatrachus. The sequence goes on along the minus strand of NC_134362.1, from coordinate 119,983,746 downwards.
TCTGGATTTCCACTTATTTTATCAAATCTCATCTCCACCACACAGGTCAAGTTTGCATCTGTTATAGTTTTGGAGAAAATTGTGGTCATTTCATTTATGCGCGAAATGTGCTCAGATTGCTTTTATATTGCATTTGGCACATGGTGACGATTATCTCGAGAGTGCAAAGTAGCCAAATGAAACTTTTACTGGATTTCCACTTATTTTATCAAATCTCATCTCCACCACACAGGACAAGTTTGCATCTGTTATAGTTTTGGAGAAAATTGTGGTCATTTCATTTATGCGCGAAATGTGCTCAGATTGCTTTTATATTGCATTTGGCACATGGTGACGATTATCTCGAGAGTGCAAAGTAGACAAATGAAACTTTTACTGGATTTCCACTTATTTTATCAAATCTCATCTCCACCTCACAGGACAAGTTTGCATCTGTTATAGTTTTGGAGAAAATTGTGGTCATTTCATTTATGCGCGAAATGTGCTCAGATTGCTTTTATATTGCATTTGGCACATGGTGACGATTATCTCGAGAGTGCAAAGTAGCCAAATGAAACTTTTACTGGATTTCTACTTATTTTATCAAATCTCATCTCTACCACACAGGACAAGTTTGCATCTGTTATAGTTTTGGACAAAATTGTGGTCATTTCATTTATGCGCAAAATGTGCTCAGATTGCTTTTCAGATTGCTTTTATATTGCATTTGGCACATGGTGACGATTATCTCGAGAGTGCAAAGTAGCCAAATGAAACTTTTACTGGATTTCCACTTATTTTATCAAATCTCATCTCCACCACACAGGACAAGTTTGCATCTGTTATAGTTTTGGAGAAAATTGTGGTCATTTCATTTATGCGCGAAATGTGCTCAGATTGCTTTTATATTGCATTTGGCACATGGTGACGATTATCTCGAGAGTGCAAAGTAGCCAAATGAAACTTTTACTGGATTTCTACTTATTTTATCAAATCTCATCTCCACCACACAGGACAAGTTTGCATCTGTTATAGTTTTGGAGAAAATTGTGGTCATTTCATTTATGCGCGAAATGTGCTCAGATTGCTTTTATATTGCATTTGGCACATGGTGACGATTATCTCGAGAGTGCAAAGTAGCCAAATGAAACTTTTACTGGATTTCCACTTATTTTATCAAATCTCATCTCCACCACACAGGACAAGTTTGCATCTGTTATAGTTTTGGAGAAAATTGTGGTCATTTCATTTATGCGCGAAATGTGCTCAGATTGCTTTTATATTGCATTTGGCACATGGTGACGATTATCTCGAGAGTGCAAAGTAGCCAAATGAAACTTTTACTGGATTTCCACTTATTTTATCAAATCTCATCACCACACAGGACAAGTTTGCATCTGTTATAGTTTTGGAGAAAATTGTGGTCATTTCATTTATGCGCGAAATGTGCTCAGATTGCTTTTATATTGCATTTGGCACATGGTGACGATTATCTCGAGAGTGCAAAGTAGCCAAATGAAACTTTTACTGGATTTCCACTTATTTTATCAAATCTCATCTCCACCACACAGGACAAGTTTGCATCTGTTAAAGTTTTGGAGAAAATTGTGGTCATTTCATTTATGAGCGAAATGTGCTCAGATTGCTTTTATATTGCATTTGGCACATGGTGACGATTATCTCGAGAGTGCAAAGTAGCCAAATGAAACTTTTACTGGATTTCTACTTATTTTATCAAATCTCATCTCCACCACACAGGACAAGTTTGCATCTGTTATAGTTTTGGAGAAAATTGTGGTCATTTCATTTATGCGCGAAATGTGCTCAGATTGCTTTTATATTGCATTTGGCACATGGTGACGATTATCTCAAGAGTGCAAAGTAGACAAATGAAACTTTTACTGGATTTCCACTTATTTTATAAAATCTCATCTCCACCACACAGGACAAGTTTGCATCTGTTATAGTTTTGGAGAAAATTGTGGTCATTTCATTTATGCGCGAAATGTGCTCAGATTGCTTTTATATTGCATTTGGCACATGGTGACGATTATCTCGAGAGTGCAAAGTAGCCAAATGAAACTTTTACTGGATTTCCACTTATTTTATCAAATCTCATCTCCACCACACAGGACAAGTTTGCATCTGTTATAGTTTTGGAGAAAATTGTGGTCATTTCATTTATGCGCGAAATGTGCTCAGATTGCTTTTATATTGCATTTGGCACATGGTGACGATTATCTCGAGTGTGCAAAGTAGCCAAATGAAACTTTTACTGGATTTCCACTTAGTTTATCAAATCTCATCTCCACCACACAGGACAAGTTTGCATCTGTTATAGTTTTGGAGAAAATTGTGGTCATTTCATTTATGCGCGAAATGTGCTCAGATTGCTTTTATATTGCATTTGGCACATGGTGACGATTATCTCGAGAGTGCAAAGTAGCCAAATGCAACTTTTACTGGATTTCCACTTATTTTATCAAATCTCATCTCCACCACACAGGACAAGTTTGCATCTGTTATAGTTTTGGAGAAAATTGTGGTCATTTCATTTATGCGCGAAATGTGCTCAGATTGCTTTTATATTGCATTTGGCACATGGTGACGATTATCTCGAGAGTGCAAAGTAGCCAAATGAAACTTTTACTGGATTTCCACTTATTTTATCAAATGTCATCTCCACCACACAGGACAAGTTTGCATCTGGTATAGTTTTGGAGAAAATTGTGGTCATTTCATTTACGCGCGAAATGTGCTCAGATTGCTTTTATATTGCATTTGGCACATGGTGACGATTATCTCGAGAGTGCAAAGTAGCCAAATGCAACTTTTACTGGATTTCCACTTATTTTATCAAATCTCATCTCCACCACACAGGACAAGTTTGCATCTGTTATAGTTTTGGAGAAAATTGTGGTCATTTCATTTATGCGCGAAATGTGGTCAGATTTCTTTTATATTGCATTTGGCACATAGTGACGATTATCTCGAGAGTGCAAAGTAGCCAAATGAAACTTTTACTGTATTTCCACTTATTTTATAAAATCTCATCACCACACAGGAAAAGTTTGCATCTGTTATAGTTTTGGAGAAAATTGTGGTCATTTCATTTATGCGCGAAATGTGCTCAGATTGCTTTTATATTGCATTTGGCACATGGTGACGATTATCTCGAGAGTGCAAAGTAGCCAAATGAAACTTTTACTGGATTGCCACTTATTTTATCAAATCTCATCTCCACCACACAGGACAAGTTTGCATCTGTTATAGTTTTGGAGAAAATTGTGGTCATTTCATTTATGCGCGAACTGTGCTCAGATTGCTTTTATATTGCATTTGGCACATGGTGACGATTATCTCGAGAGTGCAAAGTAGCCAAATGAAACTTTTACTGGATTTCCACTTATTTTATCTAATATCATCTCCACCACACAGGACAAGTTTGCATCTGTTATAGTTTTGGAGAAAATTGTGGTAATTTCATTTATGCGCGAAATGTGCTCAGATTGCTTTTATATTGCATTTGGCACATGGTGACGATTATCTCGAGAGTGCAAAGTAGCCAAATGAAACTTTTACTGGATTTCCACTTATTTTATCAAATCTCATCACCACACAGGACAAGTTTGCATCTGTTATAGTTTTGGAGAAAATTGTGGTCATTTCATTTATGCGCGAAATGTGCTCAGATTGCTTTTATATTGCATTTGGCACATGGTGACGATTATCTCGAGAGTGCAAAGTAGCCAAATGAAACTTTTACTGGATTTCCACTTTTTTTATGAAATATCATCTCCACCACACAGGACAAGTTTGCATCTGTTATAGTTTTGGAGAAAATTGTGGTCATTTCATTTATGCGCGAAATGTGCTCAGATTGCTTTTATATTGCATTTGGCACATGGTGACGATTATCTCGAGAGCGCAAAGTAGCCAAATGAAACATTTACTGGATTTCCACTTATTTTATCAAATCTCATCTCAACCACAGAGGACAAGTTTGCATCTGTTATAGTTTTGGAGAAAATTGTGGTAATTTCATTTATGCGCGAAATGTGCTCAGATTGCTTTTATATTGCATTTGGCACATGGTGACGATTAGCTCGAGAGTGCAAAGTAGACAAATGAAACTTTTTCTGGATTTCCACTTATTTTATCAAATCTCATCTCCACCACACAGGTCAAGTTTGCATCTGTTATAGTTTTGGAGAAAATTGTGGTCATTTCATTTATGCGCGAAATGTGCTCAGATTGCTTTTATATTGCATTTGGCACATGGTGACGATTATCTCGAGAGTGGAAAGTAGCCAAATGAAACTTTTACTGGATTTCCACTTATTTTATCAAATCTCATCTCCACCACACAGGACAAGTTTGCATCTGTTATAGTTTTGGAGAAAATTGTGGTCATTTCATTTATGCACGAAATGTGCTCAGATTGCTTTTATATTGCATTTGGCACATGGTGACGATTATCTCGAGAGTGCAAAGTAGCCAAATGAAACTTTTACTGTATTTCCACTTATTTTATAAAATCTCATCTCCACCACACAGGAAAAGTTTGCATCTGTTATAGTTTTGGAGAAAATTGTGGTCATTTCATTTATGCGCGAAATGTGCTCAGATTGCTTTTATATTGCATTTGGCACATGGTGACGATTATCTCGAGAGTGCAAAGTAGCCAAATGAAACTTTTACTGGATTTCCACTTATTTTATCAAATCTCATCTCCACCACACAGGACAAGTTTGCATCTGTTATAGTTTTGGAGAAAATTGTGGTAATTTCATTTATGCGCGAAATGTGCTCAGATTGCTTTTATATTGCATTTGGCACATGGTGACGATTAGCTCGAGAGTGCAAAGTAGACAAATGAAACTTTTTCTGGATTTCCACTTATTTTATCAAATCTCATCTCCACCACACAGGACAAGTTTGCATCTGTTATAGTTTTGGAGAAAATTGTGGTCATTTCATTTATGCGCGAAATGTGCTCAGATTGCTTTTATATTGCATTTGGCACATGGTGACGATTATCTCGAGAGTGGAAAGTAGCCAAATGAAACTTTTACTGGATTTCCACTTATTTTATCAAATCTCATCTCCACCACACAGGACAAGTTTGCATCTGTTATAGTTTTGGAGAAAATTGTGGTCATTTCATTTATGCGCGAAATGTGCTCAGTTTGCTTTTATATTGCATTTGGCACATGGTGACGATTATCTCGAGAGTGCAAAGTAGCCAAATGAAACTTTTACTGGATTTCCACTTATTTTATCAAATCTCATCTCCACCACACAGGACAAGTTTGCATCTGTTATAGTTTTGGAGAAAATTGTGGTCATTTCATTTATGCGCGAAATGTGCTCAGATTGCTTTTATATTGCATTTGGCACATGGTGACGATTATCTCGAGAGTGCAAAGTAGCCAAATGAAACTTTTACTGGATTTCCACTTATTTTATCAAATCTCATCTCCACCACACAGGACAAGTTTGCATCTGTTATAGTTTTGGAGAAAATTGTGGTCATTTTATTTATGCGCGAAATGTGCTCAGATTGCTTTTATATTGCATTTGGCACATGGTGACGATTATCTTGAAAGTGCAAAGTAGCCAAATGAAACTTTTACTGGATTTCCACTTATTTTATCAAATCTCATCTCCACCACACAGGACAAGTTTGCATCTGTTATAGTTTTGTAGAAAATTGTGGTCATTTCATTTATGCGCGAAATGTGCTCAGATTGCTTTTATATTGCATTTGGCACATGGTGACGATTATCTCGAGAGTGCAAAGTAGCCAAATGAAACTTTTACTGGATTTCCACTTATTTTATCAAATCTCATCTCCACCACACAGGACAAGTTTGCATCTGTTATAGTTTTGGAGAAAATTGTGGTCATTTCATTTATGCGCGAAATGTGCTCAGATTGCTTTTATATTGCATTTGGCACATGGTGACGATTATCTCGAGAGTGCAAAGTAGCCAAATGAAACTTTTACTGGATTTCCACTTATTTTATCAAATCTCATCTCCATCACACAGGACAAGTTTGCATCTGTTATAGTTTTGGAGAAAATTGTGGTAATTTCATTTATGCGCGAAATGTGCTCAGATTGCTTTTATATTGCATTTGGCACATGGTGACGATTAGCTCGAGAGTGCAAAGTAGACAAATGAAACTTTTTCTGGATTTCCACTTATTTTATCAAATCTCATCTCCACCACACAGGTCAAGTTTGCATCTGTTATAGTTTTGGAGAAAATTGTGGTCATTTCATTTATGCACGAAATGTGCTCAGATTGCTTTTATATTGCATTTGGCACATGGTGACGTTTATCTCGAGAGTGCAAAGTAGCCAAATGAAACTTTTACTGGATTTCCACTTATTTTATCAAATCTCATCTCCACCACACAGGACAAGTTTGCATCTGTTATAGTTTTGTAGAAAATTGTGGTCATTTCATTTATGCGCGAGATGTGCTCAGATTGCTTTTATATTGCATTTGGCACATGGTGACGATTATCTCGAGAATGCAAAGTAGCCAAATGAAACTTTTACTGGATTTCCACTTATTTTATCAAATCTCATCTCCACCACACAGGACAAGTTTGCATCTGTTATAGTTTTGGAGAAAATTGTGGTCATTTCATTTATGCGCGAAATGTGCTCAGATTGCTTTTATATTGCATTTGGCACATGGTGACGATTAGCTCGAGAGTGCAAAGTAGACAAATGAAACTTTTTCTGGATTTCCACTTATTTTATCAAATCTCATCTCCACCACACAGGACAAGTTTGCATCTGTTATAGTTTTGGAGAAAATTGTGGTCATTTCATTTATGCGCGAAATGTGCTCAGATTGCTTTTATATTGCATTTGGCACATGGTGACGATTATCTCGAGAGTGGAAAGTAGCCAAATGAAACTTTTACTGGATTTCCACTTATTTTATCAAATCTCATCTCCACCACACAGGACAAGTTTGCATCTGTTATAGTTTTGGAGAAAATTGTGGTCATTTCATTTATGCGCGAAATGTGCTCAGTTTGCTTTTATATTGCATTTGGCACATGGTGACGATTATCTCGAGAGTGCAAAGTAGCCAAATGAAACTTTTACTGGATTTCCACTTATTTTATCAAATCTCATCTCCACCACACAGGACAAGTTTGCATCTGTTATAGTTTTGGAGAAAATTGTGGTCATTTCATTTATGCGCGAAATGTGCTCAGATTGCTTTTATATTGCATTTGGCACATGGTGACGATTATCTCGAGAGTGCAAAGTAGCCAAATGAAACTTTTACTGGATTTCCACTTATTTTATCAAATCTCATCTCCACCACACAGGACAAGTTTGCATCTGTTATAGTTTTGGAGAAAATTGTGGTCATTTTATTTATGCGCGAAATGTGCTCAGATTGCTTTTATATTGCATTTGGCACATGGTGACGATTATCTTGAAAGTGCAAAGTAGCCAAATGAAACTTTTACTGGATTTCCACTTATTTTATCAAATCTCATCTCCACCACACAGGACAAGTTTGCATCTGTTATAGTTTTGTAGAAAATTGTGGTCATTTCATTTATGCGCGAAATGTGCTCAGATTGCTTTTATATTGCATTTGGCACATGGTGACGATTATCTCGAGAGTGCAAAGTAGCCAAATGAAACTTTTACTGGATTTCCACTTATTTTATCAAATCTCATCTCCACCACACAGGACAAGTTTGCATCTGTTATAGTTTTGGAGAAAATTGTGGTCATTTCATTTATGCGCGAAATGTGCTCAGATTGCTTTTATATTGCATTTGGCACATGGTGACGATTATCTCGAGAGTGCAAAGTAGCCAAATGAAACTTTTACTGGATTTCCACTTATTTTATCAAATCTCATCTCCATCACACAGGACAAGTTTGCATCTGTTATAGTTTTGGAGAAAATTGTGGTAATTTCATTTATGCGCGAAATGTGCTCAGATTGCTTTTATATTGCATTTGGCACATGGTGACGATTAGCTCGAGAGTGCAAAGTAGACAAATGAAACTTTTTCTGGATTTCCACTTATTTTATCAAATCTCATCTCCACCACACAGGTCAAGTTTGCATCTGTTATAGTTTTGGAGAAAATTGTGGTCATTTCATTTATGCACGAAATGTGCTCAGATTGCTTTTATATTGCATTTGGCACATGGTGACGTTTATCTCGAGAGTGCAAAGTAGCCAAATGAAACTTTTACTGGATTTCCACTTATTTTATCAAATCTCATCTCCACCACACAGGACAAGTTTGCATCTGTTATAGTTTTGTAGAAAATTGTGGTCATTTCATTTATGCGCGAGATGTGCTCAGATTGCTTTTATATTGCATTTGGCACATGGTGACGATTATCTCGAGAATGCAAAGTAGCCAAATGAAACTTTTACTGGATTTCCACTTATTTTATCAAATCTCATCTCCACCACACAGGACAAGTTTGCATCTGTTATAGTTTTGGAGAAAATTGTGGTCATTTCATTTATGCGCGAAATGTGCTCAGATTGCTTTTATATTGCATTTGGCACATGGTGACGATTATCTCGAGAGTGCAAAGTAGCCAAATGAAACTTTTACTGGATTTCCACTTATTTTATCAAATCTCATCTCCACCACACAGGACAAGTTTGCATCTGTTATAGTTTTGGAGAAAATTGTGGTCATTTCATTTATGCGCGAAATGTGCTCAGATTGCTTTTATATTGCATTTGGCACATGGTGACGATTATCTCGAGAGTGCAAAGTAGACAAATGAAACTTTTACTGGATTTCCACTTATTTTATCAAATCTCATCTCCACCTCACAGGACAAGTTTGCATCTGTTATAGTTTTGGAGAAAATTGTGGTCATTTCATTTATGCGCGAAATGTGCTCAGATTGCTTTTATATTGCATTTGGCACATGGTGACGATTATCTCGAGAGTGCAAAGTAGCCAACTGAAACTTTTACTGGATTTCTACTTATTTTATCAAATCTCATCTCCACCACACAGGACAAGTTTGCATCTGTTAAAGTTTTGGACAAAATTGTGGTCATTTCATTTATGCGCGAAATGTGCTCAGATTGCTTTTATATTGCATTTGGCACATGGTGACGATTATCTCGAGAGTGCAAAGTAGCCAAATGAAACTTTTACTGGATTTCCACTTATTTTATCAAATCTCATCTCCACCACACAGGACAAGTTTGCAGCTGTTATAATTTTGGAGAAAATTGTGGTCAATTTATTTATGCGCGAAATGTGCTCAGATTGCTTTTATATTGCATTTGGCACATGGTGACGATTATCTCGAGAGTGCAAAGTAGCCAAATGAATCTTTTACTGGATTTCCACTTATTTTATCAAATCTCATCTCCACCACACAGGACAAGTTTGCATCTGTTATAGTTTTGGAGAAAATTGTGGTCATTTCATTTATGCGCGAAATGTGCTCAGATTGCTTTTATATTGCATTTGGCACATGGTGACGATTATCTCGAGAGTGCAAAGTAGCCAAATGAAACTTTTACTGGATTTCCACTTATTTTATCAAATCTCATCACCACACAGGACAAGTTTGCATCTGTTATAGTTTTGGAGAAAATTGTGGTCATTTCATTTATGCGCGAAATGTGCTCAGATTGCTTTTATATTGCATTTGGCACATGGTGACGATTATCTCGAGAGTGCAAAGTAGCCAAATGAAACTTTTACTGGATTTCCACTTATTTTATCAAATCTCATCTCCACCACACAGGACAAGTTTGCATCTGTTAAAGTTTTGGAGAAAATTGTGGTCATTTCATTTATGCGCGAAATGTGCTCAGATTGCTTTTATATTGCATTTGGCACATGGTGACGATTATCTCGAGAGTGCAAAGTAGCCAAATGAAACTTTTACTGGATTTCTACTTATTTTATCAAATCTCATCTCCACCACACAGGACAAGTTTGCATCTGTTATAGTTTTGGAGAAAATTGTGGTCATTTCATTTATGCGCGAAATGTGCTCAGATTGCTTTTATATTGCATTTGGCACATGGTGACGATTATCTCAAGAGTGCAAAGTAGACAAATGAAACTTTTACTGGATTTCCACTTATTTTATAAAATCTCATCTCCACCACACAGGACAAGTTTACATCTGTTATAGTTTTGGAGAAAATTGTGGTCATTTCATTTATGCGCGAAATGTGCTCAGATTGCTTTTATATTGCATTTGGCACATGGTGACGATTATCTCGAGAGTGCAAAGTAGCCAAATGAAACTTTTACTGGATTTCCACTTATTTTATCAAATCTCATCTCCACCACACAGGACAAGTTTGCATCTGTTATAGTTTTGGAGAAAATTGTGGTCATTTCATTTATGCGCGAAATGTGCTCAGATTGCTTTTATATTGCATTTGACACATGGTGACGATTATCTCGAGTGTGCAAAGTAGCCAAATGAAACTTTTACTGGATTTCCACTTAGTTTATCAAATCTCATCTCCACCACACAGGACAAGTTTGCATCTGTTATAGTTTTGGAGAAAATTGTGGTCATTTCATTTATGCGCGAAATGTGCTCAGATTGCTTTTATATTGCATTTGGCACATGGTGACGATTATCTCGAGAGTGCAAAGTAGCCAAATGCAACTTTTACTGGATTTCCACTTATTTTATCAAATCTCATCTCCACCACACAGGACAAGTTTGCATCTGTTATAGTTTTGGAGAAAATTGTGGTCATTTCATTTATGCGCGAAATGTGCTCAGATTGCTTTTATATTGCATTTGGCACATGGTGACGATTATCTCGAGAGTGCAAAGTAGCCAAATGCAACTTTTACTGGATTTCCACTTATTTTATCAAATCTCATCTCCACCACACAGGACAAGTTTGCATCTGTTATAGTTTTGGAGAAAATTGTGGTCATTTCATTTATGCGCGAAATGTGCTCAGATTGCTTTTATATTGCATTTGGCACATAGTGACGATTATCTCGAGAGTGCAAAGTAGCCAAATGAAACTTTTACTGTATTTCCACTTATTTTATAAAATCTCATCACCACACAGGAAAAGTTTGCATCTGTTATAGTTTTGGAGAAAATTGTGGTCATTTCATTTATGCGCGAAATGTGCTCAGATTGCTTTTATATTGCATTTGGCACATGGTGACGATTATCTCGAGAGTGCAAAGTAGCCAAATGAAACTTTTACTGGATTGCCACTTATTTTATCAAATCTCATCTCCACCACACAGGACAAGTTTGCATCTGTTATAGTTTTGGAGAAAATTGTGGTCATTTCATTTATGCGCGAACTGTGCTCAGATTGCTTTTATATTGCATTTGGCACATGGTGACGATTATCTCGAGAGTGCAAAGTAGCCAAATGAAACTTTTACTGGATTTCCACTTATTTTATCTAATATCATCTCCACCACACAGGACAAGTTTGCATCTGTTATAGTTTTGGAGAAAATTGTGGTTATTTCATTTATGCGCGAAATGTGCTCAGATTGCTTTTATATTGCATTTGGCACATGGTGACGATTATCTCGAGAGTGCAAAGTAGCCAAATGAAACTTTTACTGGATTTCCACTTATTTTATCAAATCTCATCACCACACAGGACAAGTTTGCATCTGTTATAGTTTTGGAGAAAATTGTGGTCATTTCATTTATGCGCGAAATGTGCTCAGATTGCTTTTATATTGCATTTGGCACATGGTGACGATTATCTCGAGAGTGCAAAGTAGCCAAATGAAACTTTTACTGGATTTCCACTTATTTTATCAAATCTCATCTCCACCACACAGGACAAGTTTGCAGCTGTTATAATTTTGGAGAAAATTGTGGTCAATTTATTTATGCGCGAAATGTGCTCAGATTGCTTTTATATTGCATTTGGCACATGGTGACGATTATCTCGAGAGTGCAAAGTAGCCAAATGAAACTTTTACTGGATTTCCACTTATTTTATCAAATCTCATCTCCACCACACAGGACAAGTTTGCATCTGTTATAGTTTTGGAGAAAATTGTGGTCATTTCATTTATGCGCGAAATGTGCTCAGATTGCTTTTATATTGCATTTGGCACATGGTGACGATTATCTCGAGAGTGCAAAGTAGCCAAATGAAACTTTTACTGGATTTCCACTTATTTTATCAAATCTCATCACCACACAGGACAAGTTTGCATCTGTTATAGTTTTGGAGAAAATTGTGGTCATTTCATTTATGCGCGAAATGTGCTCAGATTGCTTTTATATTGCATTTGGCACATGGTGACGATTATCTCGAGAGTGCAAAGTAGCCAAATGAAACTTTTACTGGATTTCCACTTATTTTATCAAATCTCATCTCCACCACACAGGACAAGTTTGCATCTGTTAAAGTTTTGGAGAAAATTGTGGTCATTTCATTTATGCGCGAAATGTGCTCAGATTGCTTTTATATTGCATTTGGCACATGGTGACGATTATCTCGAGAGTGCAAAGTAGCCAAATGAAACTTTTACTGGATTTCTACTTATTTTATCAAATCTCATCTCCACCACACAGGACAAGTTTGCATCTGTTATAGTTTTGGAGAAAATTGTGGTCATTTCATTTATGCGCGAAATGTGCTCAGATTGCTTTTATATTGCATTTGGCACATGGTGACGATTATCTCAAGAGTGCAAAGTAGACAAATGAAACTTTTACTGGATTTCCACTTATTTTATAAAATCTCATCTCCACCACACAGGACAAGTTTACATCTGTTATAGTTTTGGAGAAAATTGTGGTCATTTCATTTATGCGCGAAATGTGCTCAGATTGCTTTTATATTGCATTTGGCACATGGTGACGATTATCTCGAGAGTGCAAAGTAGCCAAATGAAACTTTTACTGGATTTCCACTTATTTTATCAAATCTCATCTCCACCACACAGGACAAGTTTGCATCTGTTATAGTTTTGGAGAAAATTGTGGTCATTTCATTTATGCGCGAAATGTGCTCAGATTGCTTTTATATTGCATTTGACACATGGTGACGATTATCTCGAGTGTGCAAAGTAGCCAAATGAAACTTTTACTGGATTTCCACTTAGTTTATCAAATCTCATCTCCACCACACAGGACAAGTTTGCATCTGTTATAGTTTTGGAGAAAATTGTGGTCATTTCATTTATGCGCGAAATGTGCTCAGATTGCTTTTATATTGCATTTGGCACATGGTGACGATTATCTCGAGAGTGCAAAGTAGCCAAACGCAACTTTTACTGGATTTCCACTTATTTTATCAAATCTCATCTCCACCACACAGGACAAGTTTGCATCTGTTATAGTTTTGGAGAAAATTGTGGTCATTTCATTTATGCGCGAAATGTGCTCAGATTGCTTTTATATTGCATTTGGCACATGGTGACGATTATCTCGAGAGTGCAAAGTAGCCAAATGAAACTTTTACTGGATTTCCACTTATTTTATGAAATATCATCTCCACCACACAGGACAAGTTTGCATCTGTTATAGTTTTGGAGAAAATTGTGGTCATTTCATTTATGCGCGAAATGTGCTCAGATTGCTTTTATATTGCATTTGGCACATGGTGACGATTATCTCGAGAGCGCAAAGTAGCCAAATGAAACATTTACTGGATTTCCACTTATTTTATCAAATCTCATCTCAACCACAGAGGACAAGTTTGCATCTGTTATAGTTTTGGAGAAAATTGTGGTAATTTCATTTATGCGCGAAATGTGCTCAGATTGCTTTTATATTGCATTTGGCACATGGTGACGATTAGCTCGAGAGTGCAAAGTAGACAAATGAAACTTTTTCTGGATTTCCACTTATTTTATCAAATCTCATCTCCACCACACAGGTCAAGTTTGCATCTGTTATAGTTTTGGAGAAAATTGTGGTCATTTCATTTATGCGCGAAATGTGCTCAGATTGCTTTTATATTGCATTTGGCACATGGTGACGATTATCTCGAGAGTGGAAAGTAGCCAAATGAAACTTTTACTGGATTTCCACTTATTTTATCAAATCTCATCTCCACCACACAGGACAAGTTTGCATCTGTTATAGTTTTGGAGAAAATTGTGGTCATTTCATTTATGCACGAAATGTGCTCAGATTGCTTTTATATTGCATTTGGCACATGGTGACGATTATCTCGAGAGTGCAAAGTAGCCAAATGAAACTTTTACTGGATTGCCACTTATTTTATCAAATCTCATCTCCACCACACAGGACAAGTTTGCATCTGTTAAAGTTTTGGAGAAAATTGTGGTCATTTCATTTATGCGCGAGATGTGCTCAGATTGCTTTTATATTGCATTTGGCACATGGTGACGATTATCTCGAGAGTGCAAAGTAGCCAAATGAAACTTTTACTGGATTTCCACTTATTTTATCAAATCTCATCTCCACCACACAGGACAAGTTTGCAGCTGTTATAATTTTGGAGAAAATTGTGGTCAATTTATTTATGCGTGAAATGTGCTCAGATTGCTTTTATATTGCATTTGGCACATGGTGACGATTATCTCGAGAGTGCAAAGTAGCCAAATGAAACTTTTACTGGATTTCCACTTATTTTATCAAATCTCATCTCCACCACACAGGACAAGTTTGCATCTGTTATAGTTTTGGAGAAAATTGTGGTCATTTCATTTATGCGCGAAATGTGCTCAGATTGCTTTTATATTGCATTTGGCACATGGTGACGATTATCTCGAGAGTGCAAAGTAGACAAATGAAACTTTTACTGGATTTCCACTTATTTTATCAAATCTCATCTCCACCACACAGGACAAGTTTGCATCTGTTATAGTTTTGGAGAAAATTGTGGTCATTTCATTTATGCGCGAAATGTGCTCAGATTGCTTTTATATTGCATTTGGCACATGGTGACGATTATCTCGAGTGTGCAAAGTAGCCAAATGAAACTTTTACTGGATTTCCACTTAGTTTATCAAATCTCATCTCCACCACAGAGGACAAGTTTGCATCTGTTATAGTTTTGGAGAAAATTGTGGTAATTTCATTTATGCGCGAAATGTGCTCAGATTGCTTTTATATTGCATTTGACACATGGTGACGATTATCTCGAGAGTGCAAAGTAGCCAAATGCAACTTTTACTGGATTTCCACTTATTTTATCAAATCTCATCTCCACCACACAGGACAAGTTTGCATCTGTTATAGTTTTGGAGAAAATTGTGGTCATTTCATTTTTGCGCGAAATGTGCTCAGATTGCTTTTATATTGCATTTGGCACATGGTGACGATTATCTCGAGAGTGCAAAGTAGCCAAATGAAACTTTTACTGGATTTCCACTTATTTTATCAAATCTCATCTCCACCACACAGAACAAGTTTGCATCTGGTATAGTTTTGGAGAAAATTGTGGTCATTTCATTTACGCGCGAAATGTGCTCAGATTGCTTTTATATTGCATTTGGCACATGGTGACGATTATCTTGAGAGTGCAAAGTAGCCAAATGAAACTTTTAGTGGATTTCCACTTATTTTATCAAATCTCATCTCCACCACACAGGACAAGTTTGCATCTGTTATAGTTTTGGAGAAAATTGTGGTCATTTCATTTATGCGCGAAATGTGCTCAGATTGCTTTTATATTGCATTTGGCACATGGTGACGATTATCTCGAGAGTGCAAAGTAGCCAAATGAAACTTTTACTGGATTTCCACTTATTTTATCAAATCTCATCTCCACCACACAGGACAAGTTTGCATCTGTTATAGTTTTGGAGAAAATTGTGGTCATTTCATTTATGCGCGAAATGTGCTCAGATTGCTTTTATATTGCATTTGGCACATGGTGACGATTATCTCGAGAGTGCAAAGTAGCCAAATGAAACTTTTACTGTATTTCCACTTATTTTATAAAATCTCATCTCCACCACACAGGACAAGTTTGCATCTGTTATAGTTTTGGAGAAAATTGTGGTCATTTTATTTATGCGCGAAATGTGCTCAGATTGCTTTTATATTGCATTTGGCACATGGTGACGATTATCTTGAAAGTGCAAAGTAGCCAAATGAAACTTTTACTGGATTTCCACTTATTTTATCAAATCTCATCTCCACCACACAGGACAAGTTTGCATCTGTTATAGTTTTGTAGAAAATTGTGGTCATTTCATTTATGCGCGAAATGTGCTCAGATTGCTTTTATATTGCATTTGGCACATGGTGACAATTATCTCGAGAGTGCAAAGTAGCCAAATGATACTTTTACTGGATTTCCACTTATTTTATCAAATCTCATCTCCACCACACAGGACAAGTTTGCATCTGTTATAGTTTTGGAGAAAATTGTGGTCATTTAATTTATGCGCGAAATGTGCTCAGATTGCTTTTATATTGCATTTGGCACATGGTGACGATTATCTCGAGAGTGCAAAGTAGCCAAATGAAACTTTTACTGGATTTCCATTTATTTTATCAAATCTCATCTCCACCACACAGGACAAGTTTGCATCTGTTATAGTTTTGGAGAAAATTGTGGTCATTTCATTTATGCGCGAAATGTGCTCAGATTGCTTTTATATTGCATTTGGCACATGGTGACGATTATCTCGAGAGTGCAAAGTAGCCAAATGAAACTTTTACTGGATTTCCACTTATTTTATCAAATCTCATCTCCACCACACAGTACAAGTTTGCATCTGTTATAGTTTTGGAGAAAATTGTGGTCATTTCATTTATGCGCAAAATGTGCTCAGATTGCTTTTATATTGCATTTGGCACATGGTGACGATTATCTCGAGAGTGCAAAGTAGCCAAATGAAACTTTTACTGGATTTCCACTTATTTTATCAAATCTCATCTCCACCACACAGGACAAGTTTGCATCTGTTATAGTTTTGGAGAAAATTGTGGTCATTTCATTTATGCGCGAAATGTGCTCAGATTGCTTTTATATTGCATTTGGCACATGGTGACGATTATCTCGAGAGTGCAAAGTAGACAAATTAAACTTTTACTGGATTTCCACTTATTTTATCAAATCTCATCTCCACCACACAGGACAAGTTTGCATCTGTTATAGTTTTGGACAAAAATGTGGTCATTTCATTTATGCGCGAAATGTGCTCAGATTGCTTTTATATTGCATTTGGCACATGGTGACGATTATCTCGAGAGTGCAAAGTAGACAAATGAAACTTTTACTGGATTTCCACTTATTTTATCAAATCTCATCTCCACCACACAGGACAAGTTTGCATGTGTTATAGTTTTGGAGAAAATTGTGGTCATTTAATTTATGCGCGAAATGTGCTCAGATTGCTTTTATATTGCATTTAGCACATGGTGACGATTATCTCAAAAGTGCAAAGTAGCCAAATGAAACTTTTACTGGATTTCCACTTTTTTTTATCAAATCTCATCTCCACCACACAGGACAAGTTTGCATCTGTTATAGTTTTGGAGAAAATTGTGGTCATTTCATTTATGCGCGAAATGTGCTCAGATTGCTTTTATATTGCATTTGGCACATGGTGACGATTATCTCGAGAGTGCAAAGTAGCCAAATGATACTTTTACTGGATTTCCACTTATTTTATCAAATCTCATCTCCACCACACAGGACAAGTTTGCATTTGTTATAGTTTTGGAGAAAATTGTGGTCATTTCATTTATGCGCGAAATGTGCTCAGATTGCTTTTATATTGCATTTGGCACTTGGTGACGATTATCTCGAGAGTGCAAAGTAGCCAAATTAAACTTTTACTGGATTTCCACTTATTTTATCAAATCTCATCTCCACCACACAGTACAAGTTTGCATCTGTTATAGTTTTGGAGAAAATTGTGGTCATTTCATTTATGCGCGAAATGTGCTCAGATTGCTTTTATATTGCATTTGGCACATGGTGACGATTATCTCGAGAGTGCAAAGTAGCAAAATGAAACTTTTACTGGATTTCCACTTATTTTATCAAATCTCATCTCCACCACACAGTACAAGTTTGCATCTGTTATAGTTTTGGAGAAAATTGTGGTCATTTCATTTATGCGCGAAATGTGCTCAGATTGCTTTTATATTGCATTTGGCACATGGTGACGATTATCTCGAGAGTGCAAAGTAGACAAATGAAACTTTTAGTGGATTTCCACTTATTTTATCAAATCTCATCTCCACCACACAGGACAAGTTTGCATCTGTTATAGTTTTGGAGAAAATTGTGGTCATTTCATTTATGCGCGAAATGTGCTCAGATTGCTTTTATATTGCATTTGGCACATGGTGACGATTATCTCGAGAGTGCAAAGTAGCCAAATGAAACTTTTACTGGATTTCCACTTATTTTATCAAATCTCATCTCCACCACACAGGACAAGTTTGCATCTGTTATAGTTTTGGAGAAAATTGTGGTCATTTCATTTATGCGCGAAATATGCTCAGATTGCTTTTATATTGCATTTGGCACATGGTGACGATTATCTCGAGAGTGCAAAGTAGACAAATGAAACTTTTACTGGATTTCCACTTATTTTATCAAATCTCATCTCCACCACACAGGACAAGTTTGCATCTGTTATAGTTTTGGAGAAAATTGTGGTCATTTCATTTATGCGCGAAATGTGCTCAGATTGCTTTTATATTGCATTTGGCACATGGTGACGATTATCTCGAGAGTGCAAAGTAGACAAATGAAACTTTTACTGGATTTCCACTTATTTTATCAAATCTCATCTCCACCACAAAGGACAAGTTTGCATCTGTTATAGTTTTGGAGAAAATTGTGGTCATTTCATTTATGCGCGAAATGTGCTCAGATTGCTTTTATATTGCATTTGGCACATGGTGACAATTATCTCGAGAGTGCAAAGTAGCCAAATGAAACTTTTACTGGATTTCCACTTATTTTATCAAATCTCATCTCCACCACACAGGACAAGTTTGCATCTGTTATAGTTTTGGAGAAAATTGTGGTCATTTCATTTATGCGCGAAATGTGCTCAGATTGCTTTTATATTGCATTTGGCACATGGTGACGATTATCTCGAGAGTGCAAAGTAGCCAAATGAAACTTTTACTGGATTTCCACTTATTTTATCAAATCTCATCTCCACCACACAGTACAAGTTTGCATCTGTTATAGTTTTGGAGAAAATTGTGGTCATTTCATTTATGCGCGAAATGTGCTCAGATTGCTTTTATATTGCATTTGGCACATGGTGACGATTATCTCGAGAGTGCAAAGTAGCCAAATGAAACTTTTACTGGATTTCCACTTATTTTATCAAATCTCATCTCCACAACACAGGACAAGTTTTCATCTGTTATAGTTTTGGAGAAAATTGTGGTCATTTCATTTATGCGCGAAATGTGCTCAGATTGCTTTTATATTGCATTTGGCACATGGTGACGATTATCTCGAGAGTGCAAAGTAGACAAATGAAACTTTTACTGGATTTCCACTTATTTTATCAAATCTCATCTCCACCACACAGGACAAGTTTGCATCTGTTATAGTTTTGGACAAAAATGTGGTCATTTCATTTATGCGCGAAATGTGCTCATATTGCTTTTATATTGCATTTGGCACATGGTGACGATAATCTCGAGAGTGCAAAGTAGACAAATAAAACTTTTACTGGATTTCCACTTATTTTATCAAATCTCATCTCCACCACACAGGACAAGTTTGCATGTGTTATAGTTTTGGAGAAAATTGTGGTCATTTAATTTATGCGCGAAATGTGCTCAGATTGCTTTTATATTGCATTTGGCACATGGTGACGATTATCTCGAAAGTGCAAAGTAGCCAAATGAAACTTTTACTGGATTTCCAATTTTTTTATCAAATCTCATCTCCACCACACAGGACAAGTTTGCATCTGTTATAGTTTTGGAGAAAATTGTGGTCATTTCATTTATGCGCGAAATGTGCTCAGATTGCTTTTATATTGCATTTGGCACATGGTGACGATTATCTCGAGAGTGCAAAGTAGCCAAATGATACTTTTACTGGATTTCCACTTATTTTATCAAATCTCATCTCCACCACACAGGACAAGTTTGCATCTGTTATAGTTTTGGAGAAAATTGTGGTCATTTCATTTATGCGCGAAATGTGCTCAGATTGCTTTTATATTGCATTTGGCACATGGTGACGATTATCTCGAGAGTGCAAAGTAGCCAAATGAAACTTTTACTGTATTTCCACTTATTTTATCAAATCTCATCTCCACCACACAGGACAAGTTTGCATCTGTTATAGTTTTGGAGAAAATTGTGGTCATTTCATTTATGCGCGAAATGTGCTCAGATTGCTTTTATATTGCATTTGGCACATGGTGACGATTATCTCGAGAGTGCAAAGTAGACAAATGAAACTTTTACTGGATTTCCACTTATTTTATCAAATCTCATCTCCACCACACAGGACAAGTTTGCATGTGTTATAGTTTTGGAGAAAATTGTGGTCATTTAATTTATGCGCGAAATGTGCTCAGATTCCTTTTATATTGCATTTGGCACATGGTGACGATTAGCTCGAGAGTGCAAAGTAGACAAATGAAACTTTTTCTGGATTTCCACTTATTTTATCAAATCTCATCTCCACCACACAGGACAAGTTTGCATCTGTTATAGTTTTGGAGAAAATTGTGGTCATTTCATTTATGCGCGAAATGTGCTCAGATTGCTTTTATATTGCATTTGGCACTTGGTGACGATTATCTCGAGAGTGGAAAGTAGCCAAATGAAACTTTTACTGGATTTCCACTTATTTTATCAAATCTCATCTCCACCACACAGGACAAGTTTGCATCTGTTATAGTTTTGGAGAAAATTGTGGTCATTTAATTTATGCGCGAAATGTGCTCAGATTGCTTTTATATTGCATTTGGCACATGGTGACGATTATCTCGAGAGTGCAAAGTAGCCAAATGAAACTTTTACTGGATTTCCATTTATTTTATCAAATCTCATCTCCACCACACAGAACAAGTTTGCATCTGTTATAGTTTTGGAGAAAATTGTGGTCATTTCATTTATGCGCGAAATGTGCTCAGATTGCTTTTATATTGCATTTGGCACATGGTGACGATTATCTCGAGAGTGCAAAGTAGCCAAATGAAACTTTTACTGGATTTCCACTTATTTTATCAAATCTCATCTCCACCACACAGTACAAGTTTGCATCTGTTATAGTTTTGGAGAAAATTGTGGTCATTTCATTTATGCGCAAAATGTGCTCAGATTGCTTTTATATTGCATTTGGCACATGGTGACGATTATCTCGAGAGTGCAAAGTAGCCAAATGAAACTTTTACTGGATTTCCACTTATTTTATCAAATCTCATCTCCACCACACAGGACAAGTTTGCATCTGTTATAGTTTTGGAGAAAATTGTGGTCATTTCATTTATGCGCGAAATGTGCTCAGATTGCTTTTATATTGCATTTGGCACATGGTGACGATTATCTCGAGAGTGCAAAGTAGACAAATTAAACTTTTACTGGATTTCCACTTATTTTATCAAATCTCATCTCCACCACACAGGACAAGTTTGCATCTGTTATAGTTTTGGACAAAAATGTGGTCATTTCAGTTATGCGCGAAATGTGCTCAGATTGCTTTTATATTGCATTTGGCACATGGTGACGATTATCTCGAGAGTGCAAAGTAGACAAATGAAACTTTTACTGGATTTCCACTTATTTTATCAAATCTCATCTCCACCACACAGGACAAGTTTGCATGTGTTATAGTTTTGGAGAAAATTGTGGTCATTTAATTTATGCGCGAAATGTGCTCAGATTGCTTTTATATTGCATTTAGCACATGGTGACGATTATCTCAAAAGTGCAAAGTAGCCAAATGAAACTTTTACTGGATTTCCACTTTTTTTATCAAATCTCATCTCCACCACACAGGACAAGTTTGCATCTGTTATAGTTTTGGAGAAAATTGTGGTCATTTCATTTATGCGCGAAATGTGCTCAGATTGCTTTTATATTGCATTTGGCACATGGTGACGATTATCTCGAGAGTGCAAAGTAGCCAAATGATACTTTTACTGGATTTCCACTTATTTTATCAAATCTCATCTCCACCACACAGGACAAGTTTGCATTTGTTATAGTTTTGGAGAAAATTGTGGTCATTTCATTTATGCGCGAAATGTGCTCAGATTGCTTTTATATTGCATTTGGCACTTGGTGACGATTATCTCGAGAGTGCAAAGTAGCCAAATTAAACTTTTACTGGATTTCCACTTATTTTATCAAATCTCATCTCCACCACACAGTACAAGTTTGCATCTGTTATAGTTTTGGAGAAAATTGTGGTCATTTCATTTATGCGCGAAATGTGCTCAGATTGCTTTTATATTGCATTTGGCACATGGTGACGATTATCTCGAGAGTGCAAAGTAGCAAAATGAAACTTTTACTGGATTTCCACTTATTTTATCAAATCTCATCTCCACCACACAGTACAAGTTTGCATCTGTTATAGTTTTGGAGAAAATTGTGGTCATTTCATTTATGCGCGAAATGTGCTCAGATTGCTTTTATATTGCATTTGGCACATGGTGACGATTATCTCGAGAGTGCAAAGTAGACAAATGAAACTTTTAGTGGATTTCCACTTATTTTATCAAATCTCATCTCCACCACACAGGACAAGTTTGCATCTGTTATAGTTTTGGAGAAAATTGTGGTCATTTCATTTATGCGCGAAATGTGCTCAGATTGCTTTTATATTGCATTTGGCACATGGTGACGATTATCTCGAGAGTGCAAAGTAGCCAAATGAAACTTTTACTGGATTTCCACTTATTTTATCAAATCTCATCTCCACCACACAGGACAAGTTTGCATCTGTTATAGTTTTGGAGAAAATTGTGGTCATTTCATTTATGCGCGAAATATGCTCAGATTGCTTTTATATTGCATTTGGCACATGGTGACGATTATCTCGAGAGTGCAAAGTAGACAAATGAAACTTTTACTGGATTTCCACTTATTTTATCAAATCTCATCTCCACCACACAGGACAAGTTTGCATCTGTTATAGTTTTGGAGAAAATTGTGGTCATTTCATTTATGCGCGAAATGTGCTCAGATTGCTTTTATATTGCATTTGGCACATGGTGACGATTATCTCGAGAGTGCAAAGTAGACAAATGAAACTTTTACTGGATTTCCACTTATTTTATCAAATCTCATCTCCACCACACAGGACAAGTTTGCATCTGTTATAGTTTTGGAGAAAATTGTGGTCATTTCATTTATGCGCGAAATGTGCTCAGATTGCTTTTATATTGCATTTGGCACATGGTGACAATTATCTCGAGAGTGCAAAGTAGCCAAATGAAACTTTTACTGGATTTCCACTTATTTTATCAAATCTCATCTCCACCACACAGGACAAGTTTGCATCTGTTATAGTTTTGGACAGAAATGTGGTCATTTCATTTATGCGCGAAATGTGCTCAGATTGCTTTTATATTGCATTTGGCACATGGTGACGATTATCTCGAGAGTGCAAAGTAGACAAATAAAACTTTTACTGGATTTCCACTTATTTTATCAAATCTCATCTCCACCACACAGGACAAGTTTGCATGTGTTATAGTTTTGGAGAAAATTGTGGTCATTTAATTTATGCGCGAAATGTGCTCAGATTGCTTTTATATTGCATTTGGCACATGGTGACGATTATCTCGAAAGTGCAAAGTAGCCAAATGAAACTTTTACTGGATTTCCAATTTTTTTATCAAATCTCATCTCCACCACACAGGACAAGTTTGCATCTGTTATAGTTTTGGAGAAAATTGTGGTCATTTCATTTATGCGCGAAATGTGCTCAGATTGCTTTTATATTGCATTTGGCACATGGTGACGATTATCTCGAGAGTGCAAAGTATCCAAATGATACTTTTACTGGATTTCCACTTATTTTATCAAATCTCATCTCCACCACACAGGACAAGTTTGCATCTGTTATAGTTTTGGAGAAAATTGTGGTCATTTCATTTATGCGCGAAATGTGCTCAGATTGCTTTTATATTGCATTTGGCACATGGTGACGATTATCTCGAGAGTGCAAAGTAGCCAAATGAAACTTTTACTGTATTTCCACTTATTTTATCAAATCTCATCTCCACCACACAGGACAAGTTTGCATCTGTTATAGTTTTGGAGAAAATTGTGGTCATTTCATTTATGCGCGAAATGTGCTCAGATTGCTTTTATATTGCATTTGGCACATGGTGACGATTATCTCGAGAGTGCAAAGTAGACAAATGAAACTTTTACTGGATTTCCACTTATTTTATCAAATCTCATCTCCACCACACAGGACAAGTTTGCATGTGTTATAGTTTTGGAGAAAATTGTGGTCATTTAATTTATGCGCGAAATGTGCTCAGATTCCTTTTATATTGCATTTGGCACATGGTGACGATTATCTCGAAAGTGCAAAGTAGCCAAATGAAACTTTTACTGGATTTCCACTTTTTTTATCAAATCTCATCTCCACCACACAGGACAAGTTTGCATCTGTTATAGTTTTGGAGAAAATTGTGGTCATTTCATTTATGCGCGAAATGTGCTCAGATTGCTTTTATATTGCATTTGGCACATGGTGACGATTATCTCGAGAGTGCAAAGTAGACAAATGAAACTTTTACTGGATTTCCACTTATTTTATCAAATCTCATCTCCACCACACAGGACAAGTTTGCATGTGTTATAGTTTTGGAGAAAATTGTGGTCATTTAATTTATGCGCGAAATGTGCTCAGATTCCTTTTATATTGCATTTGGCACATGGTGACGATTATCTCGAAAGTGCAAAGTAGCCAAATGAAACTTTTACTGGATTTCCACTTTTTTTATCAAATCTCATCTCCACCACACAGGACAAGTTTGCA
This sequence comes from Anomaloglossus baeobatrachus, assembly GCF_048569485.1. Taxonomy (NCBI): domain Eukaryota; kingdom Metazoa; phylum Chordata; class Amphibia; order Anura; family Aromobatidae; genus Anomaloglossus; species Anomaloglossus baeobatrachus. Next base: position 119,958,826 of record NC_134362.1, on the reverse strand, counting down.
TCTGTTATAGTTTTGGAGAAAATTGTGGTCATTTCATTTATGCGCGAAATGTGCTCAGATTGCTTTTATATTGCATTTGGCACATGGTGACGATTATCTCGAGAGTGCAAAGTAGCCAAATGATACTTTTACTGGATTTCCACTTATTTTATCAAATCTCATCTCCACCACACAGGACAAGTTTGCATCTGTTATAGTTTTGGAGAAAATTGTGGTCATTTCATTTATGCGCGAAATGTGCTCAGATTGCTTTTATATTGCATTTGGCACATGGTGACGATTATCTCGAGAGTGCAAAGTAGCCAAATGAAACTTTTACTGGATTTCCACTTATTTTATCAAATCTCATCTCCACCACACAGGACAAGTTTGCATCTGTTATAGTTTTGGAGAAAATTGTGGTCATTTCATTTATGCGCGAAATGTGCTCAGATTGCTTTTATATTGCATTTGGCACATGGTGACGATTATCTCGAGAGTGCAAAGTAGCCAAATGAAACTTTTACTGGATTTCCACTTATTTTATCAAATCTCATCTCCACCACACAGTACAAGTTTGCATCTGTTATAGTTTTGGAGAAAATTGTGGTCATTTCATTTATGCGCGAAATGTGCTCAGATTGCTTTTATATTGCATTTGGCACATGGTGACGATTATCTCGAGAGTGCAAAGTAGACAAATGAAAATTTTAGTGGATTTCCACTTATTTTATCAAATCTCATCTCCACCACACAGGACAAGTTTGCATCTGTTATAGTTTTGGAGAAAATTGTGGTCATTTCATTTATGCGCGAAATGTGCTCAGATTGCTTTTATATTGCATTTGGCACATGGTGACGATTATCTCAAGAGTGCAAAGTAGCCAAATGAAACTTTTACTGGATTTCCACTTATTTTATCAAATCTCATCTCCACCACACAGGACAAGTTTGCATCTGTTATAGTTTTGGAGAAAATTGTGGTCATTTCATTTATGCGCGAAATATGCTCAGATTGCTTTTATATTGCATTTGGCACATGGTGACGATTATCTCGAGAGTGCAAAGTAGACAAATGAAACTTTTACTGGATTTCCACTTATTTTATCAAATCTCATCTCCACCGCACAGGACAAGTTTGCATCTGTTATAGTTTTGGAGAAAATTGTGGTCATTTCATTTATGCGCGAAATGTGCTCAGATTGCTTTTATATTGCATTTGGCACATGGTGACGATTATCTCGAGAGTGCAAAGTAGCCAAATGAAACTTTTACTGGATTTCCACTTATTTTATCAAATCTCATCTCCACCACACAGGACAAGTTTGCATCTGTTATAGTTTTGGAGAAAATTGTGGTCATTTCATTTATGCGCGAAATATGCTCAGATTGCTTTTATATTGCATTTGGCACATGGTGACGATTATCTCGAGAGTGCAAAGTAGACAAATGAAACTTTTACTGGATTTCCACTTATTTTATCAAATCTCATCTCCACCACACAGGACAAGTTTGCATCTGTTATAGTTTTGGAGAAAATTGTGGTCATTTCATTTATGCGCGAAATGTGCTCAGATTGCTTTTATATTGCATTTGGCACATGGTGACGATTATCTCGAGAGTGCAAAGTAGACAAATGAAACTTTTACTGGATTTCCACTTATTTTATCAAATCTCATCTCCACCGCGCAGGACAAGTTTGCATCTGTTATAGTTTTGGAGAAAATTGTGGTCATTTCATTTATGCGCGAAATGTGCTCAGATTGCTTTTATATTGCATTTGGCACATGGTGACGATTATCTCGAGAGTGCAAAGTAGCAAAATGAAACTTTTACTGGATTTCCACTTATTTTATCAAATCTCATCTCCACCACACAGGACAAGTTTGCATCTGTTATAGTTTTGGAGAAAATTGTGGTCATTTCATTTATGCGCGAAATGTGCTCAGATTGCTTTTATATTGCATTTGGCACATGGTGACGATTATCTCGAGAGTGCAAAGTAGCCAAATGAAACTTTTACTGGATTTCCACTTATTTTATCAAATCTCATCTCCACCACACAGGACAAGTTTGCATCTGTTATAGTTTTGGAGAAAATTGTGGTCATTTCATTTATGCGCGAAATGTGCTCAGATTGCTTTTATATTGCATTTGGCACATGGTGACGATTATCTCGAGAGTGCAAAGTAGCCAAATGAAACTTTTACTGGATTTCCACTTATTTTATCAAATCTCATCTCCACCACACAGGACAAGTTTGCATCTGTTATAGTTTTGGACAAAAATGTGGTCATTTCATTTATGCGCGAAATGTGCTCAGATTGCTTTTATATTGCATTTGGCACATGGTGACGATTATCTCGAGAGTGCAAAGTAGACAAATGAAACTTTTACTGGATTTCCACTTATTTTATCAAATCTCATCTCCACCACACAGGACAAGTTTGCATCTGTTATAGTTTTGGAGAAAATTGTGGTCATTTCATTTATGCGCGAAATGTGCTCAGATTGCTTTTATATTGCATTTGGCACATGGTGACGATTATCTCGAGAGTGCAAAGTAGACAAATGAAACTTTTACTGGATTTCCACTTATTTTATCAAATCTCATCTCCACCACACAGGACAAGTTTGCATCTGTTATAGTTTTGGACAAAAATGCGGTCATTTCATTTATGCGCGAAATGTGCTCAGATTGCTTTTATATTGCATTTGGCACATGGTGACGATTATCTCGAGAGTGCAAAGTAGACAAATGAAACTTTTACTGGATTTCCACTTAGTTTATCAAATCTCATCTCCACCACACAGGACAAGTTTGCATGTGTTATAGTTTTGGAGAAAATTGTGGTCATTTAATTTATGCGCGAAATGTGCTCAGATTGCTTTTATATTGCATTTGGCACATGGTGACGATTATCTCGAGAGTGCAAAGTAGCCAAATGAAACTTTTACTGGATTTCCACTTATTTTATCAAATCTCATCTCCACCACACAGTACAAGTTTGCATCTGTTATAGTTTTGGAGAAAATTGTGGTCATTTCATTTATGCGCGAAATGTGCTCAGATTGCTTTTATATTGCATTTGGCACATGGTGACGATTATCTCGAGAGTGCAAAGTAGCCAAATGAAACTTTTACTGGATTTCCACTTATTTTATCAAATCTCATCTCCACCACACAGGACAAGTTTGCATCTGTTATAGTTTTGGAGAAAATTGTGGTCATTTCATTTATGCGCGAAATGTGCTCAGATTGCTTTTATATTGCATTTGGCACATGGTGACGATTATCTCGAGAGTGCAAAGTAGCCAAATGAAACTTTTACTGGATTTCCACTTATTTTATCAAATCTCATCTCCACCACACAGGACAAGTTTTCATCTGTTATAGTTTTGGAGAAAATTGTGGTCATTTCATTTATGCGCGAAATATGCTCAGATTGCTTTTATATTGCATTTGGCACATGGTGACGATTATCTCGAGAGTGCAAAGTAGACAAATGAAACTTTTACTGGATTTCCACTTATTTTATCAAATCTCATCTCCACCACACAGGACAAGTTTGCATCTGTTATAGTTTTGGAGAAAATTGTGGTCATTTCATTTATGCGCGAAATGTGCTCAGATTGCTTTTATATTGCATTTGGCACATGGTGACGATTATCTCGAGAGTGCAAAGTAGCCAAATGAAACTTTTACTGGATTTCCACTTATTTTATCAAATCTCATCTCCACCGCACAGGACAAGTTTGCATCTGTTATAGTTTTGGACAAAATTGTGGTCATTTCATTTATGCGCAAAATGTGCTCAGATTGCTTTTATATTGCATTTGGCACATGGTGACGATTATCTCGAGAGTGCAAAGTAGCCAAATGAAACTTTTACTGGATTTCTACTTATTTTATCAAATCTCATCTCCACCACACAGGACAAGTTTGCATCTGTTATAGTTTTGGAGAAAATTGTGGTCATTTCATTTATGCGCGAAATGTGCTCAGATTGCTTTTATATTGCATTTGGCACATGGTGACGATTATCTCGAGAGTGCAAAGTAGCCAAATGAAACTTTTACTGGATTTCCACTTATTTTATCAAATCTCATCTCCACCACACAGGACAAGTTTGCATCTGTTATAGTTTTGGAGAAAATTGTGGTCATTTCATTTATGCGCGAAATGTGCTCAGATTGCTTTTATATTGCATTTGGCACATGGTGACGATTATCTCGAGAGTGCAAAGTAGCCAAATTAAACTTTTACTGGATTTCCACTTATTTTATCAAATCTCATCTCCACCACACAGGACAAGTTTGCATCTGTTATAGTTTTGGACAAAAATGTGGTCATTTCATTTATGCGCGAAATGTGCTCAGATTGCTTTTATATTGCATTTGGCACATGGTGACGATTATCTCGAGAGTGCAAAGTAGACAAATTAAACTTTTACTGGATTTCCACTTATTTTATCAAATCTCATCTCCACCACACAGGACAAGTTTGCATCTGTTATAGTTTTGGAGAAATATGTGGTCATTTCATTTATGCGCGAAATTTGCTCAGATTGCTTTTATATTGCATTTGGCACATGGTGACGATTATCTCGAAAGTGCAAAGTAGCCAAATGAAACTTTTACTGGATTTCCACTTTTTTATCAAATCTCATCTCCACCACACAGGACAAGTTTGCATCTGTTATAGTTTTGGAGAAAATTGTGGTCATTTCATTTATGCGCGAAATGTGCTCAGATTGCTTTTATATTGCATTTGGCACATGGTGACGATTATCTCGAGAGTGCAAAGTAGCCAAATGATACTTTTACTGGATTTCCACTTATTTTATCAACTCTCATCTCCACCACACAGGACAAGTTTGCATCTGTTATAGTTTTGGAGAAAATTGTGGTCATTTCATTTATGCGCGAAATGTGCTCAGATTGCTTTTATATTGCATTTGGCACATGGTGACGATTATCTCGAGAGTGCAAAGTAGCCAAATGAAACTTTTACTGGATTTTCACTTATTTTATCAAATCTCATCTCCACCACACAGGACAAGTTTGCATCTGTTATAGTTTTGGAGAAAATTGTGGTCATTTCATTTATGCGCGAAATGTGCTCAGATTGCTTTTATATTGCATTTGGCACATGGTGACGATTATCTCGAGAGTGCAAAGTAGCCAAATGAAACTTTTACTGGATTTCCACTTATTTTATCAAATCTCATCTCCACCACACAGTACAAGTTTGCATCTGTTATAGTTTTGGAGAAAATTGTGGTCATTTCATTTATGCGCGAAATGTGCTCAGATTGCTTTTATATTGCATTTGGCACATGGTGACGATTATCTCGAGAGTGCAAAGTAGCCAAATGAAACTTTTACTGGATTTCCACTTATTTTATCAAATCTCATCTCCACCACACAGGACAAGTTTGCATCTGTTATAGTTTTGGAGAAAATTGTGGTCATTTCATTTATGCGCGAAATGTGCTCAGATTGCTTTTATATTGCATTTGGCACATGGTGACGATTATCTCGAGAGTGCAAAGTAGACAAATGAAACTTTTACTGGATTTCCACTTATTTTATCAAATCCTATCTCCACCACACAGGACAAGTTTGCATCTGTTATAGTTTTGGACAAAAATGTGGTCATTTCATTTATGCGCGAAATGTGCTCAGATTGCTTTTATATTGCATTTGGCACATGGTGACGATTATCTCGAGAGTGCAAAGTAGACAAATGAAACTTTTACTGGATTTCCACTTATTTTATCAAATCTCATCTCCACCACACAGGACAAGTTTGCATCTGTTATAGTTTTGGAGAAAATTGTGGTCATTTCATTTATGCGCGAAATGTGCTCAGATTGCTTTTATATTGCATTTGGCACATGGTGACGATTATCTCGAGAGTGCAAAGTAGCCAAATGAAACTTTTACTGGATTTCCACTTATTTTATCAAATCTCATCTCCACCACACAGGACAAGTTTGCATCTGTTATAGTTTTGGAGAAAATTGTGGTCATTTCATTTATGCGCGAAATGTGCTCAGATTGCTTTTATATTGCATTTGGCACATGGTGACGATTATCTCGAGAGTGCAAAGTAGCCAAATGAAACTTTTACTGGATTTCCACTTATTTTATCAAATCTCATCTCCACCACACAGTACAAGTTTGCATCTGTTATAGTTTTGGAGAAAATTGTGGTCATTTCATTTATGCGCGAAATGTGCTCAGATTGCTTTTATATTGCATTTGGCACATGGTGACGATTATCTCGAGAGTGCAAAGTAGACAAATGAAACTTTTACTGGATTTCCACTTATTTTATCAAATCTCATCTCCACCACACAGGACAAGTTTGCATCTGTTATAGTTTTGGAGAAAATTGTGGTCATTTCATTTATGCGCGAAATGTGCTCAGATTGCTTTTATATTGCATTTGGCACATGGTGACGATTATCTCGAGAGTGCAAAGTAGCCAAATGAAACTTTTACTGGATTTCCACTTATTTTATCAAATCTCATCTCCACCACACAGGACAAGTTTGCATCTGTTATAGTTTTGGACAAAAATGTGGTCATTTCATTTATGCGCGAAATGTGCACAGATTGCTTTTATATTGCATTTGGCACATGGTGACGATTATCTCGAGAGTGCAAAGTAGACAAATGAAACTTTTACTGGATTTCCACTTATTTTATCAAATCTCATCTCCACCACACAGGACAAGTTTGCATCTGTTATAGTTTTGGAGAAAATTGTGGTCATTTCATTTATACGCGAAATGTGCTCAGATTGCTTTTATATTGCATTTGGCACATGGTGACGATTATCTCGAAAGTGCAAAGTAGCCAAATGAAACTTTTACTGGATTTCCACTTTTTTATCAAATCTCATCTCCACCACAAAGGACAAGTTTGCATCTGTTATAGTTTTGGAGAAAATTGTGGTCATTTCATTTATGCGCGAAATGTGCTCAGATTGCTTTTATATTGCATTTGGCACATGGTGACGATTATCTCGAGAGTGCAAAGTAGCCAAATGATACTTTTACTGGATTTCCACTTATTTTATCAACTCTCATCTCCACCACACAGGACAAGTTTGCATCTGTTATAGTTTTGGAGAAAATTGTGGTCATTTCATTTATGCGCGAAATGTGCTCAGATTGCTTTTATATTGCATTTGGCACATGGTGACGATTATCTCGAGAGTGCAAAGTAGCCAAATGAAACTTTTACTGGATTTCCACTTATTTTATCAAATCTCATCTCCACCACACAGGACAAGTTTGCATCTGTTATAGTTTTGGAGAAAATTGTGGTCATTTCATTTATGCGCGAAATGTGCTCAGATTGCTTTTATATTGCATTTGGCACATGGTGACGATTATCTCGAGAGTGCAAAGTAGCCAAATGAAACTTTTACTGGATTTCCACTTATTTTATCAAATCTCATCTCCACCACACAGTACAAGTTTGCATCTGTTATAGTTTTGGAGAAAATTGTGGTCATTTCATTTATGCGCGAAATGTGCTCAGATTGCTTTTATATTGCATTTGGCACATGGTGACGATTATCTCGAGAGTGCAAAGTAGACAAATGAAACTTTTACTGGATTTCCACTTATTTTATCAAATCTCATCTCCACCACACAGGACAAGTTTGCATCTGTTATAGTTTTGGAGAAAATTGTGGTCATTTCATTTATGCGCGAAATGTGCTCAGATTGCTTTTATATTGCATTTGGCACATGGTGACGATTATCTCGAGAGTGCAAAGTAGACAAATGAAACTTTTACTGGATTTCCACTTATTTTATCAAATCTCATCTCCACCACACAGGACAAGTTTGCATCTGTTATAGTTTTGGACAAAAATGTGGTCATTTCATTTATGCGCGAAATGTGCTCAGATTGCTTTTATATTGCATTTGGCACATGGTGACGATTATCTCGAGAGTGCAAAGTAGACAAATGAAACTTTTACTGGATTTCCACTTATTTTATCAAATCTCATCTCCACCACACAGGACAAGTTTGCATCTGTTATAGTTTTGGAGAAAATTGTGGTCATTTCATTTATGCGCGAAATGTGCTCAGATTGCTTTTATATTGCATTTGGCACATGGTGACGATTATCTCGAAAGTGCAAAGTAGCCAAATGAAACTTTTACTGGATTTCCACTTTTTTTTATCAAATCTCATCTCCACCACACAGGACAAGTTTGCATCTGTTATAGTTTTGGAGAAAATTGTGGTCATTTCATTTATGCGCGAAATGTGCTCAGATTGCTTTTATATTGCATTTGGCACATGGTGACGATTATCTCGAGAGTGCAAAGTAGCCAAATGATACTTTTACTGGATTTCCACTTATTTTATCAAATCTCATCTCCACCACACAGGACAAGTTTGCATCTGTTATAGTTTTGGAGAAAATTGTGGTCATTTCATTTATGCGCGAAATGTGCTCAGATTGCTTTTATATTGCATTTGGCACATGGTGACGATTATCTCGAGAGTGCAAAGTAGCCAAATGAAACTTTTACTGGATTTCCACTTATTTTATCAAATCTCATCTCCACCACACAGGACAAGTTTGCATCTGTTATAGTTTTGGAGAAAATTGTGGTCATTTCATTTATGCGCGAAATGTGCTCAGATTGCTTTTATATTGCATTTGGCACATGGTGACGATTATCTCGAGAGTGCAAAGTAGACAAATGAAACTTTTACTGGATTTCCACTTATTTTATCAAATCTCATCTCCACCACACAGGACAAGTTTGCATCTGTTATAGTTTTGGAGAAAATTGTGGTCATTTCATTTATGCGCGAAATGTGCTCAGATTGCTTTTATATTGCATTTGGCACATGGTGACGATTATCTCGAGAGTGCAAAGTAGCCAAATGATACTTTTACTGGATTTCCACTTATTTTATCAAATCTCATCTCCACCACACAGGACAAGTTTGCATCTGTTATAGTTTTGGAGAAAATTGTGGTCATTTCATTTATGCGCGAAATGTGCTCAGATTGCTTTTATATTGCATTTGGCACATGGTGACGATTATCTCGAGAGTGCAAAGTAGCCAAATGATACTTTTACTGGATTTCCACTTATTTTATCAACTCTCATCTCCACCACACAGGACAAGTTTGCATCTGTTATAGTTTTGGAGAAAATTGTGGTCATTTCATTTATGCGCGAAATGTGCTCAGATTGCTTTTATATTGCATTTGGCACATGGTGACGATTATCTCGAGAGTGCAAAGTAGCCAAATGAAACTTTTACTGGATTTTCACTTATTTTATCAAATCTCATCTCCACCACACAGGACAAGTTTGCATCTGTTATAGTTTTGGAGAAAATTGTGGTCATTTCATTTATGCGCGAAATGTGCTCAGATTGCTTTTATATTGCATTTGGCACATGGTGACGATTATCTCGAGAGTGCAAAGTAGCCAAATGAAACTTTTACTGGATTTCCACTTATTTTATCAAATCTCATCTCCACCACACAGTACAAGTTTGCATCTGTTATAGTTTTGGAGAAAATTGTGGTCATTTCATTTATGCGCGAAATGTGCTCAGATTGCTTTTATATTGCATTTGGCACATGGTGACGATTATCTCGAGAGTGCAAAGTAGCCAAATGAAACTTTTACTGGATTTCCACTTATTTTATCAAATCTCATCTCCACCACACAGGACAAGTTTGCATCTGTTATAGTTTTGGAGAAAATTGTGGTCATTTCATTTATGCGCGAAATGTGCTCAGATTGCTTTTATATTGCATTTGGCACATGGTGACGATTATCTCGAGAGTGCAAAGTAGACAAATGAAACTTTTACTGGATTTCCACTTATTTTATCAAATCCTATCTCCACCACACAGGACAAGTTTGCATCTGTTATAGTTTTGGACAAAAATGTGGTCATTTCATTTATGCGCGAAATGTGCTCAGATTGCTTTTATATTGCATTTGGCACATGGTGACGATTATCTCGAGAGTGCAAAGTAGACAAATGAAACTTTTACTGGATTTCCACTTATTTTATCAAATCTCATCTCCACCACACAGGACAAGTTTGCATCTGTTATAGTTTTGGAGAAAATTGTGGTCATTTCATTTATGCGCGAAATGTGCTCAGATTGCTTTTATATTGCATTTGGCACATGGTGACGATTATCTCGAGAGTGCAAAGTAGCCAAATGAAACTTTTACTGGATTTCCACTTATTTTATCAAATCTCATCTCCACCACACAGGACAAGTTTGCATCTGTTATAGTTTTGGAGAAAATTGTGGTCATTTCATTTATGCGCGAAATGTGCTCAGATTGCTTTTATATTGCATTTGGCACATGGTGACGATTATCTCGAGAGTGCAAAGTAGCCAAATGAAACTTTTACTGGATTTCCACTTATTTTATCAAATCTCATCTCCACCACACAGTACAAGTTTGCATCTGTTATAGTTTTGGAGAAAATTGTGGTCATTTCATTTATGCGCGAAATGTGCTCAGATTGCTTTTATATTGCATTTGGCACATGGTGACGATTATCTCGAGAGTGCAAAGTAGACAAATGAAACTTTTACTGGATTTCCACTTATTTTATCAAATCTCATCTCCACCACACAGGACAAGTTTGCATCTGTTATAGTTTTGGAGAAAATTGTGGTCATTTCATTTATGCGCGAAATGTGCTCAGATTGCTTTTATATTGCATTTGGCACATGGTGACGATTATCTCGAGAGTGCAAAGTAGCCAAATGAAACTTTTACTGGATTTCCACTTATTTTATCAAATCTCATCTCCACCACACAGGACAAGTTTGCATCTGTTATAGTTTTGGACAAAAATGTGGTCATTTCATTTATGCGCGAAATGTGCACAGATTGCTTTTATATTGCATTTGGCACATGGTGACGATTATCTCGAGAGTGCAAAGTAGACAAATGAAACTTTTACTGGATTTCCACTTATTTTATCAAATCTCATCTCCACCACACAGGACAAGTTTGCATCTGTTATAGTTTTGGAGAAAATTGTGGTCATTTCATTTATACGCGAAATGTGCTCAGATTGCTTTTATATTGCATTTGGCACATGGTGACGATTATCTCGAAAGTGCAAAGTAGCCAAATGAAACTTTTACTGGATTTCCACTTTTTTATCAAATCTCATCTCCACCACAAAGGACAAGTTTGCATCTGTTATAGTTTTGGAGAAAATTGTGGTCATTTCATTTATGCGCGAAATGTGCTCAGATTGCTTTTATATTGCATTTGGCACATGGTGACGATTATCTCGAGAGTGCAAAGTAGCCAAATGATACTTTTACTGGATTTCCACTTATTTTATCAACTCTCATCTCCACCACACAGGACAAGTTTGCATCTGTTATAGTTTTGGAGAAAATTGTGGTCATTTCATTTATGCGCGAAATGTGCTCAGATTGCTTTTATATTGCATTTGGCACATGGTGACGATTATCTCGAGAGTGCAAAGTAGCCAAATGAAACTTTTACTGGATTTCCACTTATTTTATCAAATCTCATCTCCACCACACAGGACAAGTTTGCATCTGTTATAGTTTTGGAGAAAATTGTGGTCATTTCATTTATGCGCGAAATGTGCTCAGATTGCTTTTATATTGCATTTGGCACATGGTGACGATTATCTCGAGAGTGCAAAGTAGCCAAATGAAACTTTTACTGGATTTCCACTTATTTTATCAAATCTCATCTCCACCACACAGTACAAGTTTGCATCTGTTATAGTTTTGGAGAAAATTGTGGTCATTTCATTTATGCGCGAAATGTGCTCAGATTGCTTTTATATTGCATTTGGCACATGGTGACGATTATCTCGAGAGTGCAAAGTAGACAAATGAAACTTTTACTGGATTTCCACTTATTTTATCAAATCTCATCTCCACCACACAGGACAAGTTTGCATCTGTTATAGTTTTGGAGAAAATTGTGGTCATTTCATTTATGCGCGAAATGTGCTCAGATTGCTTTTATATTGCATTTGGCACATGGTGACGATTATCTCGAGAGTGCAAAGTAGACAAATGAAACTTTTACTGGATTTCCACTTATTTTATCAAATCTCATCTCCACCACACAGGACAAGTTTGCATCTGTTATAGTTTTGGACAAAAATGTGGTCATTTCATTTATGCGCGAAATGTGCTCAGATTGCTTTTATATTGCATTTGGCACATGGTGACGATTATCTCGAGAGTGCAAAGTAGACAAATGAAACTTTTACTGGATTTCCACTTATTTTATCAAATCTCATCTCCACCACACAGGACAAGTTTGCATCTGTTATAGTTTTGGAGAAAATTGTGGTCATTTCATTTATGCGCGAAATGTGCTCAGATTGCTTTTATATTGCATTTGGCACATGGTGACGATTATCTCGAAAGTGCAAAGTAGCCAAATGAAACTTTTACTGGATTTCCACTTTTTTTTATCAAATCTCATCTCCACCACACAGGACAAGTTTGCATCTGTTATAGTTTTGGAGAAAATTGTGGTCATTTCATTTATGCGCGAAATGTGCTCAGATTGCTTTTATATTGCATTTGGCACATGGTGACGATTATCTCGAGAGTGCAAAGTAGCCAAATGATACTTTTACTGGATTTCCACTTATTTTATCAAATCTCATCTCCACCACACAGGACAAGTTTGCATCTGTTATAGTTTTGGAGAAAATTGTGGTCATTTCATTTATGCGCGAAATGTGCTCAGATTGCTTTTATATTGCATTTGGCACATGGTGACGATTATCTCGAGAGTGCAAAGTAGCCAAATGAAACTTTTACTGGATTTCCACTTATTTTATCAAATCTCATCTCCACCACACAGGACAAGTTTGCATCTGTTATAGTTTTGGAGAAAATTGTGGTCATTTCATTTATGCGCGAAATGTGCTCAGATTGCTTTTATATTGCATTTGGCACATGGTGACGATTATCTCGAGAGTGCAAAGTAGACAAATGAAACTTTTACTGGATTTCCACTTATTTTATCAAATCTCATCTCCACCACACAGGACAAGTTTGCATCTGTTATAGTTTTGGAGAAAATTGTGGTCATTTCATTTATGCGCGAAATGTGCTCAGATTGCTTTTATATTGCATTTGGCACATGGTGACGATTATCTCGAGAGTGCAAAGTAGCCAAATGATACTTTTACTGGATTTCCACTTATTTTATCAAATCTCATCTCCACCACACAGGACAAGTTTGCATCTGTTATAGTTTTGGAGAAAATTGTGGTCATTTCATTTATGCGCGAAATGTGCTCAGATTGCTTTTATATTGCATTTGGCACATGGTGACGATTATCTCGAGAGTGCAAAGTAGCCAAATGAAACTTTTACTGGATTTCCACTTATTTTATCAAATCTCATCTCCACCACACAGGACAAGTTTGCATCTGTTATAGTTTTGGAGAAAATTGTGGTCATTTCATTTATGCGCGAAATGTGCTCAGATTGCTTTTATATTGCATTTGGCACATGGTGACGATTATCTCGAGAGTGCAAAGTAGCCAAATGAAACTTTTACTGGATTTCCACTTATTTTATCAAATCTCATCTCCACCACACAGTACAAGTTTGCATCTGTTATAGTTTTGGAGAAAATTGTGGTCATTTCATTTATGCGCGAAATGTGCTCAGATTGCTTTTATATTGCATTTGGCACATGGTGATGATTATCTCGAGAGTGCAAAGTAGACAAATGAAACTTTTACTGGATTTCCACTTATTTTATCAAATCTCATCTCCACCACACAGGACAAGTTTGCATCTGTTATAGTTTTGGAGAAAATTGTGGTCATTTCATTTATGCGCAAAATGTGCTCAGATTGCTTTTATATTGCATTTGGCACATGGTGACGATTATCTCGAGAGTGCAAAGTAGACAAATGAAACTTTTACTGGATTTCCACTTATTTTATCAAATCTCATCTCCACCACACAGGACAAGTTTGCATCTGTTATAGTTTTGGAGAAAATTGTGGTCATTTCATTTATGCGCGAAATGTGCTCAGATTGCTTTTATATTGCATTTGGCACATGGTGATGATTATCTCGAGAGTGCAAAGTAGCCAAATTAAACTTTTACTGGATTTCCACTTATTTTATCAAATCTCATCTCCACCACACAGGACAAGTTTGCATCTGTTATAGTTTTGGAGAAAATTGTGGTCATTTCATTTATGCGCGAAATGTGCTCAGATTGCTTTTATATTGCATTTGGCACATGGTGACGATTATCTCGAGAGTGCAAAGTAGCCAAATGAAACTTTTACTCGATTTCCACTTATTTTATCAAATCTCATCTCCACCACACAGGACAAGTTTGCATCTGTTATAGTTTTGGAGAAAAATGTGGTCATTTCATTTATGCGCAAAATGTGCTCAGATTGCTTTTATATTGCATTTGGCACATGGTGACGATTATCTCGAGAGTGCAAAGTAGCCAAATGAAACTTTTACTGGATTTCCACTTATTTTATCAAATCTCATCTCCACCACACAGGACAAGTTTGCATCTGTTATAGTTTTGGAGAAAATTGTGGTCATTTCATTTATGCGCGAAATGTGCTCAGATTGCTTTTATATTGCATTTGGCACATGGTGACGATTATCTCGAGAGTGCAAAGTAGCCAAATGAAACTTTTACTGGATTTCCACTTATTTTATCAAATCTCATCTCCACCACACAGTACAAGTTTGCATCTGTTATAGTTTTGGAGAAAATTGTGGTCATTTCATTTATGCGCGAAATGTGCTCAGATTGCTTTTATATTGCATTTGGCACATGGTGACGATTATCTCGAGAGTGCAAAGTAGACAAATGAAACTTTTACTGGATTTCCACTTATTTTATCAAATCTCATCTCCACCACACAGGACAAGTTTGCATCTGTTATAGTTTTGGAGAAAATTGTGGTCATTTCATTTATGCGCGAAATGTGCTCAGATTGCTTTTATATTGCATTTGGCACATGGTGACGATTATCTCGAGAGTGCAAAGTAGCCAAATGAAACTTTTACTGGATTTCCACTTATTTTATCAAATCTCATCTCCACCACACAGGACAAGTTTGCATCTGTTATAGTTTTGGACAAAAATGTGGTCATTTCATTTATGCGCGAAATGTGCACAGATTGCTTTTATATTGCATTTGGCACATGGTGACGATTATCTCGAGAGTGCAAAGTAGACAAATGAAACTTTTACTGGATTTCCACTTATTTTATCAAATCTCATCTCCACCACACAGGACAAGTTTGCATCTGTTATAGTTTTGGAGAAAATTGTGGTCATTTCATTTATACGCGAAATGTGCTCAGATTGCTTTTATATTGCATTTGGCACATGGTGACGATTATCTCGAAAGTGCAAAGTAGCCAAATGAAACTTTTACTGGATTTCCACTTTTTTATCAAATCTCATCTCCACCACACAGGACAAGTTTGCATCTGTTATAGTTTTGGAGAAAATTGTGGTCATTTCATTTATGCGCGAAATGTGCTCAGATTGCTTTTATATTGCATTTGGCACATGGTGACGATTATCTCGAGAGTGCAAAGTAGCCAAATGATACTTTTACTGGATTTCCACTTATTTTATCAACTCTCATCTCCACCACACAGGACAAGTTTGCATCTGTTATAGTTTTGGAGAAAATTGTGGTCATTTCATTTATGCGCGAAATGTGCTCAGATTGCTTTTATATTGCATTTGGCACATGGTGACGATTATCTCGAGAGTGCAAAGTAGCCAAATGAAACTTTTACTGGATTTCCACTTATTTTATCAAATCTCATCTCCACCACACAGGACAAGTTTGCATCTGTTATAGTTTTGGAGAAAATTGTGGTCATTTCATTTATGCGCGAAATGTGCTCAGATTGCTTTTATATTGCATTTGGCACATGGTGACGATTATCTCGAGAGTGCAAAGTAGCCAAATGAAACTTTTACTGGATTTCCACTTATTTTATCAAATCTCATCTCCACCACACAGTACAAGTTTGCATCTGTTATAGTTTTGGAGAAAATTGTGGTCATTTCATTTATGCGCGAAATGTGCTCAGATTGCTTTTATATTGCATTTGGCACATGGTGACGATTATCTCGAGAGTGCAAAGTAGACAAATGAAACTTTTACTGGATTTCCACTTATTTTATCAAATCTCATCTCCACCACACAGGACAAGTTTGCATCTGTTATAGTTTTGGAGAAAATTGTGGTCATTTCATTTATGCGCGAAATGTGCTCAGATTGCTTTTATATTGCATTTGGCACATGGTGACGATTATCTCGAGAGTGCAAAGTAGACAAATGAAACTTTTACTGGATTTCCACTTATTTTATCAAATCTCATCTCCACCACACAGGACAAGTTTGCATCTGTTATAGTTTTGGACAAAAATGTGGTCATTTCATTTATGCGCGAAATGTGCTCAGATTGCTTTTATATTGCATTTGGCACATGGTGACGATTATCTCGAGAGTGCAAAGTAGACAAATGAAACTTTTACTGGATTTCCACTTATTTTATCAAATCTCATCTCCACCACACAGGACAAGTTTGCATCTGTTATAGTTTTGGAGAAAATTGTGGTCATTTCATTTATGCGCGAAATGTGCTCAGATTGCTTTTATATTGCATTTGGCACATGGTGACGATTATCTCGAAAGTGCAAAGTAGCCAAATGAAACTTTTACTGGATTTCCACTTTTTTTTATCAAATCTCATCTCCACCACACAGGACAAGTTTGCATCTGTTATAGTTTTGGAGAAAATTGTGGTCATTTCATTTATGCGCGAAATGTGCTCAGATTGCTTTTATATTGCATTTGGCACATGGTGACGATTATCTCGAGAGTGCAAAGTAGCCAAATGATACTTTTACTGGATTTCCACTTATTTTATCAAATCTCATCTCCACCACACAGGACAAGTTTGCATCTGTTATAGTTTTGGAGAAAATTGTGGTCATTTCATTTATGCGCGAAATGTGCTCAGATTGCTTTTATATTGCATTTGGCACATGGTGACGATTATCTCGAGAGTGCAAAGTAGCCAAATGAAACTTTTACTGGATTTCCACTTATTTTATCAAATCTCATCTCCACCACACAGGACAAGTTTGCATCTGTTATAGTTTTGGAGAAAATTGTGGTCATTTCATTTATGCGCGAAATGTGCTCAGATTGCTTTTATATTGCATTTGGCACATGGTGACGATTATCTCGAGAGTGCAAAGTAGACAAATGAAACTTTTACTGGATTTCCACTTATTTTATCAAATCTCATCTCCACCACACAGGACAAGTTTGCATCTGTTATAGTTTTGGAGAAAATTGTGGTCATTTCATTTATGCGCGAAATGTGCTCAGATTGCTTTTATATTGCATTTGGCACATGGTGACGATTATCTCGAGAGTGCAAAGTAGCCAAATGATACTTTTACTGGATTTCCACTTATTTTATCAAATCTCATCTCCACCACACAGGACAAGTTTGCATCTGTTATAGTTTTGGAGAAAATTGTGGTCATTTCATTTATGCGCGAAATGTGCTCAGATTGCTTTTATATTGCATTTGGCACATGGTGACGATTATCTCGAGAGTGCAAAGTAGCCAAATGAAACTTTTACTGGATTTCCACTTATTTTATCAAATCTCATCTCCACCACACAGGACAAGTTTGCATCTGTTATAGTTTTGGAGAAAATTGTGGTCATTTCATTTATGCGCGAAATGTGCTCAGATTGCTTTTATATTGCATTTGGCACATGGTGACGATTATCTCGAGAGTGCAAAGTAGCCAAATGAAACTTTTACTGGATTTCCACTTATTTTATCAAATCTCATCTCCACCACACAGTACAAGTTTGCATCTGTTATAGTTTTGGAGAAAATTGTGGTCATTTCATTTATGCGCGAAATGTGCTCAGATTGCTTTTATATTGCATTTGGCACATGGTGATGATTATCTCGAGAGTGCAAAGTAGACAAATGAAACTTTTACTGGATTTCCACTTATTTTATCAAATCTCATCTCCACCACACAGGACAAGTTTGCATCTGTTATAGTTTTGGAGAAAATTGTGGTCATTTCATTTATGCGCAAAATGTGCTCAGATTGCTTTTATATTGCATTTGGCACATGGTGACGATTATCTCGAGAGTGCAAAGTAGACAAATGAAACTTTTACTGGATTTCCACTTATTTTATCAAATCTCATCTCCACCACACAGGACAAGTTTGCATCTGTTATAGTTTTGGAGAAAATTGTGGTCATTTCATTTATGCGCGAAATGTGCTCAGATTGCTTTTATATTGCATTTGGCACATGGTGATGATTATCTCGAGAGTGCAAAGTAGCCAAATTAAACTTTTACTGGATTTCCACTTATTTTATCAAATCTCATCTCCACCACACAGGACAAGTTTGCATCTGTTATAGTTTTGGAGAAAATTGTGGTCATTTCATTTATGCGCGAAATGTGCTCAGATTGCTTTTATATTGCATTTGGCACATGGTGACGATTATCTCGAGAGTGCAAAGTAGCCAAATGAAACTTTTACTCGATTTCCACTTATTTTATCAAATCTCATCTCCACCACACAGGACAAGTTTGCATCTGTTATAGTTTTGGAGAAAAATGTGGTCATTTCATTTATGCGCAAAATGTGCTCAGATTGCTTTTATATTGCATTTGGCACATGGTGACGATTATCTCGAGAGTGCAAAGTAGCCAAATGAAACTTTTACTGGATTTCCACTTATTTTATCAAATCTCATCTCCACCACACAGGACAAGTTTGCATCTGTTATAGTTTTGGAGAAAATTGTGGTCATTTCATTTATGCGCGAAATGTGCTCAGATTGCTTTTATATTGCATTTGGCACATGGTGACGATTATCTCGAGAGTGCAAAGTAGCCAAATGAAACTTTTACTGGATTTCCACTTATTTTATCAAATCTCATCTCCACCACACAGGACAAGTTTGCATCTGTTATAGTTTTGGAGAAAATTGTGGTCATTTCATTTATGCGCGAAATGTGCTCAGATTGCTTTTATATTGCATTTGGCACATGGTGACGATTATCTCGAGAGTGCAAAGTAGACAAATGAAACTTTTACTGGATTTCCACTTATTTTATCAAATCTCATCTCCACCACACAGGACAAGTTTGCATCTGTTATAGTTTTGGAGAAAATTGTGGTCATTTCATTTATGCGCGAAATGTGCTCAGATTGCTTTTATATTGCATTTGGCACATGGTGACGATTATCTCGAGAGTGCAAAGTAGACAAATGAAACTTTTACTGGATTTCCACTTATTTTATCAAATCTCATCTCCACCACACAGGACAAGTTTGCATCTGTTATAGTTTTGGACAAAAATGTGGTCATTTCATTTATGCGCGAAATGTGCTCAGATTGCTTTTATATTGCATTTGGCACATGGTGACGATTATCTCGAGAGTGCAAAGTAGACAAATGAAACTTTTACTGGATTTCCACTTATTTTATCAAATCTCATCTCCACCACACAGGACAAGTTTGCATCTGTTATAGTTTTGGAGAAAATTGTGGTCATTTCATTTATGCGCGAAATGTGCTCAGATTGCTTTTATATTGCATTTGGCACATGGTGACGATTATCTCGAAAGTGCAAAGTAGCCAAATGAAACTTTTACTGGATTTCCACTTTTTTTTATCAAATCTCATCTCCACCACACAGGACAAGTTTGCATCTGTTATAGTTTTGGAGAAAATTGTGGTCATTTCATTTATGCGCGAAATGTGCTCAGATTGCTTTTATATTGCATTTGGCACATGGTGACGATTATCTCGAGAGTGCAAAGTAGACAAATGAAACTTTTACTGGATTTCCACTTATTTTATCAAATCTCATCTCCACCACACAGGACAAGTTTGCATCTGTTATAGTTTTGGAGAAAATTGTGGTCATTTCATTTATGCGCGAAATGTGCTCAGATTGCTTTTATATTGCATTTGGCACATGGTGACGATTATCTCGAGAGTGCAAAGTAGCCAAATGATACTTTTACTGGATTTCCACTTATTTTATCAAATCTCATCTCCACCACACAGGACAAGTTTGCATCTGTTATAGTTTTGGAGAAAATTGTGGTCATTTCATTTATGCGCGAAATGTGCTCAGATTGCTTTTATATTGCATTTGGCACATGGTGACGATTATCTCGAGAGTGCAAAGTAGCCAAATGAAACTTTTACTGGATTTCCACTTATTTTATCAAATCTCATCTCCACCACACAGGACAAGTTTGCATCTGTTATAGTTTTGGAGAAAATTGTGGTCATTTCATTTATGCGCGAAATGTGCTCAGATTGCTTTTATATTGCATTTGGCACATGGTGACGATTATCTCGAGAGTGCAAAGTAGCCAAATGAAACTTTTACTGGATTTCCACTTATTTTATCAAATCTCATCTCCACCACACAGTACAAGTTTGCATCTGTTATAGTTTTGGAGAAAATTGTGGTCATTTCATTTATGCGCGAAATGTGCTCAGATTGCTTTTATATTGCATTTGGCACATGGTGATGATTATGTCGAGAGTGCAAAGTAGACAAATGAAACTTTTACTGGATTTCCACTTATTTTATCAAATCTCATCTCCACCACACAGGACAAGTTTGCATCTGTTATAGTTTTGGAGAAAATTGTGGTCATTTCATTTATGCGCAAAATGTGCTCAGATTGCTTTTATATTGCATTTGGCACATGGTGACGATTATCTCGAGAGTGCAAAGTAGACAAATGAAACTTTTACTGGATTTCCACTTATTTTATCAAATCTCATCTCCACCACACAGGACAAGTTTGCATCTGTTATAGTTTTGGAGAAAATTGTGGTCATTTCATTTATGCGCGAAATGTGCTCAGATTGCTTTTATATTGCATTTGGCACATGGTGATGATTATCTCGAGAGTGCAAAGTAGCCAAATTAAACTTTTACTGGATTTCCACTTATTTTATCAAATCTCATCTCCACCACACAGGACAAGTTTGCATCTGTTATAGTTTTGGAGAAAATTGTGGTCATTTCATTTATGCGCGAAATGTGCTCAGATTGCTTTTATATTGCATTTGGCACATGGTGACGATTATCTCGAGAGTGCAAAGTAGCCAAATGAAACTTTTACTCGATTTCCACTTATTTTATCAAATCTCATCTCCACCACACAGGACAAGTTTGCATCTGTTATAGTTTTGGAGAAAAATGTGGTCATTTCATTTATGCGCAAAATGTGCTCAGATTGCTTTTATATTGCATTTGGCACATGGTGACGATTATCTCGAGAGTGCAAAGTAGCCAAATGAAACTTTTACTGGATTTCCACTTATTTTATCAAATCTCATCTCCACCACACAGGACAAGTTTGCATCTGTTATAGTTTTGGAGAAAATTGTGGTCATTTCATTTATGCGCGAAATGTGCTCAGATTGCTTTTATATTGCATTTGGCACATGGTGACGATTATCTCGAGAGTGCAAAGTAGCCAAATGAAACTTTTACTGGATTTCCACTTATTTTATCAAATCTCATCTCCACCACACAGGACAAGTTTGCATCTGTTATAGTTTTGGAGAAAATTGTGGTCATTTCATTTATGCGCGAAATGTGCTCAGATTGCTTTTATATTGCATTTGGCACATGGTGACGATTATCTCGAGAGTGCAAAGTAGACAAATGAAACTTTTACTGGATTTCCACTTATTTTATCAAATCTCATCTCCACCACACAGGACAAGTTTGCATCTGTTATAGTTTTGGAGAAAATTGTGGTCATTTCATTTATGCGCGAAATGTGCTCAGATTGCTTTTATATTGCATTTGGCACATGGTGACGATTATCTCGAGAGTGCAAAGTAGACAAATGAAACTTTTACTGGATTTCCACTTATTTTATCAAATCTCATCTCCACCACACAGGACAAGTTTGCATCTGTTATAGTTTTGGAGAAAATTGTGGTCATTTCATTTATGCGCGAAATGTGCTCAGATTGCTTTTATATTGCATTTGGCACATGGTGACGATTATCTCGAGAGTGCAAAGTAGACAAATGAAAATTTTACTGGATTTCCACTTATTTTATCAAATCTCATCTCCACCACACAGGACAAGTTTGCATCTGTTATAGTTTTGGAGAAAATTGTGGTCATTTCATTTATGCGCGAAATGTGCTCAGATTGCTTTTATATTGCATTTGGCACATGGTGACTAGAGATGAGCGAACCGGTCCCGGTTCGGCTCGAGGTCGGCTCGACGAACGGGGGTCCCGTTCGAGTTCGGTTCGTCGAACGTTCGACGAACCGAACTCGAACGTATAGGCTAGAATGGGAGGCAATCACAAACACATAAAAATGCATTATAAATGTACACAAACAGTTAATAAACATTGCCATAACACTTACCGGTCCTCGCGATCCCTTCTGCACTCTGTCTCCTGCCGCTATTCCATCCGATGATCGCTGAATCCTCCCGGTGACCTGCACTGCCAGCAGAGAAGCAGGACCTATCGTGACGTCAAATAGCCATGTGACCAGTCACGTGGCTATTATCTCATTGGCTACAGACTGGTCACATGACTATGACACGTCATGTAGGACCTGCGAGTGCATCTCTCCGGTACACGGTGCACATATGTGTATCGCCGTGTACCGGCGACATGCTCTAGCACACGGTCGACTCCCCGTTCCGTTAGGGACCGGCTGACACAGCCGGTCATTAACGGAGATCACCGTTGCCATAGCAACGCAGTTAGCGGTGACGTCACCGCTAACCGCGGCTCCGAGAGCACCGTTGCTATGGTAACGCGTCTGTCAGCGTTACCGCTAGCAGCCAGCAGTGATCACTCACGGAGTGAAGGCTGCACGCTGCTTCCCGATTGTAGTGAGCATTGTAGTTAGGATGGAGGTTCCCCAGCCCCAAGTGATGAGCTGGTGAATCTCATCCTTCCTCACTACAATCGTCACTACTACTACACTAGAAAGAAAGAAGACAGAAGAGCAGGATCGTGGAGGGCTGACAGGGGTAATAAAGATGGAGTCTCTAATGTGTCTGTGTATTTATTTCTATTAAAGTATTTTTTCTCTGTGTGGTGTCTTTTTTTTAACCCTTTATTGGAGATTCTTAATGGCCGGGTCAAACGTGCCTGACATTAAGAATCTCTGGCTTAATACTGGCTGGTAAAACAAAGCCAGTATTAACTCATGATTACCCAACAAGCCACCCGGCTCCAGGGCTGTTGGAAGAGTTGGATACAGCGCCAGATGATGGCGCTTCTATGAAAGCGCCATTTTCTGGGACGGCTGCGGACTGAAATCCGCAGCAGAGGTGCCCACAAACCTCGGGCTAACCTGTGCTGTGGATTCCAATCCCCAGCTGCCTAGTTGTACCCGGCTGGACACAAAAATAGGGCGAAGCCCACGTCATTTGTTTTTTAATTATTTCATGAAATAAGTGAAATAATTAAAAAAAACGGGCTTCCCTATATTTTTGGTTCCCAGCCGGGTACAAATAGGCAACTGGGGGTTGGAGGCAGCCCGTAGCTGCCAGCTGTACCTGGCTAGCATACAAAAATATGGCGAAGCCCACGTCATTTTTTTGGTGGGCAAAAAACTTCTGCATACAGTCCTGGATGGAGTATGCTGAGCCTTGTAGTTCTGCAGCTGCTGTCTGCTCTTCTCCATACAGACAGACAGCAGCTGCAGAACTACAAGGCTCAGCATACTCCATCCAGGACTGTATGCAGAAGTTTTTTGCCCCCTGAAAAAATTATGTGGGCTTCGCCATATTTTTGTATGCTAGCCAGGTACAGCAGGCAGGTACGGCTGCCCCCAACCCCCAGTTGCCTATTTGTACCCGGCTGGGAACCAAAAATAAAGGGAAGCCCTTTTTTTATTATTTCATGAATTTCATGAAATAATTAGAAAACAAATGACGTAGGCTTTGCCCCATTTTTGTGTCCAGCCAGGTACAACTAGGCAGCTGGGGATTGGAATCCGCACCACCGGTTGGCCTGAGCTTTCTGGGCCCCACTGCTGCGAATTGCAGTCTGCAGCCGCCTCAGAAAATGGCATTTTCATAGAAGCGCCATCTTCTGGCGCTGTATCCAACTCTTCCAGCACCTGCCTGCTATACCTGGCTAGCATACAAAAATATGGCGAAGCTCAAGTCCTTTTTTTGTAGTTTTTTGGCAAAAAAAATAAAAAATGCTTCCCTGGATTTTCCATTGCCAGTGAAGGTAACACCAAGCAGTGGGGGTTAGCAGCCAGTAGCTGCTTGGATTACCCTTAGCTAGCAATACAAAAAATGCAGCGGGAGCCCATATATATTTTTTTTAATTATTTATTTAAATAACTAAAAATAAAATGGGCTTCCCTTATTTTGATTGCTGGACATCACAGTGCTGTAAAAATAAATCTTTAAAAAAATGACGTAGCGCTCCGCGGTATTTTTGATTCTCAGCGCAGATAAAGCAGACCGCTATGGGTTGCCACCCCCATCTGCCTGCCGTTACCTTGGTTGGCAATCAAAATACAGGGAAGCCCATTAATTTTTTCTATTTAAAAAATAGTTAAAAAAAAAAAATTACGTTGGGTCCCCCCATTTTTGATAGCCAGCTAGGGTAAAGCAGACGGCTGTAGCCTGAAAACCACAGCTGGCAGCTTTACCGTGGTTGGGGATCCAATGTGGAGGTCCCCTCAGGCTCTTTTTTATAATTATTTTATAAATATTAATAATTACACAATAAAAGTAGGGTCCCCCCCAAATTGGATCACCAGCCAAGGTAAAGCGGACAGCTGTGGTCTGGTATTCTCAGGGTGGGAAGGTCCATAGTTATTGGGCCTTCACAGCCTAAAAATAGCAGGCCGCAGGCACCCCAGACGTGGCGCATCCACTAGATGCGCCAATCCTGGCGCTTCACCCCAGCTCATCCCGTGCCCTGGTGCAGTGGCAAACGGGGTAATAAATCGGGTTGATACTAGCTGTAAAGTCACCTGAGATCAAGCCCAGCAGTTTGTGATGTCATGGCGTCTATTAGATACCCAACATCATAAACTGTCAGTACTAACAAAAACAAAAAATCGACAAAAGAAATTTATTTGAAAAAACAGTCCCCAAAACATTTCCTCTTTCACCAATTTATTGTAAGAAAAAAAATAAAGGGGTCCCACGACGACTCTGGACCGTCTAGAATATGGGGGGGAGACACTCAGGGAACGTATCCCTCATTTTCTAGGAGTGCGGACCCTTCATGTGAGGAGTGTGGGTGCAATGAATCTGCACTCACTCTCCCCGGGTCCACAGCAGCAGAGTCCATGTCGTAATGGTTGCTACCAAAGCTGCAATGCCCTGCTCATGAAGTAAGGGCATGCCTAATCAGGAGAACTACTGTAGAGGAAGCTCTGCTCACTGGTATATAGGGGCTCAGAGGTAATAATAGATAAAATTAGTGAGTAACCTCGGCACTCTATATCTCCCAGACTAAGTCAGTAAGTCACAATGGATAGTAATGCAAAATCACTCTTTATTGGTCCGTATTAAGAAAATTTTTTTTTCATAAGCATATATGTTTTTGTCCAAAACAAGTTACAAATGACGTTTCGGCCTGAGCCTTCGTCAGATTGGACTTATCTGCATGTAATCATGAAAAATGACAATAATCAGTATCACATAAGAGTGAGAGAACAATAACACAAACTCGAACAATGTAGAGGTACAATTGGGATGCAGCAAAAAAATTGCAACACAGCAAGAAATGAAACACATGATACAAATGTCATAATACAGTACAAGGACAATATAGTAATGACAAATATGGGGTCAGAGTAGGCTTAGACAGCTCTGGTACGAAAGAGATGTCAATCATAAAGTAACATGTGCAGTAGGTGTAGAGCTACAGTATGCATGGCAGAGCTAATAGGTAGACTGACCATAGAAAAAGAACGGAGAAAAAGTGGAGAAAAAGTGGAGAAAAAGTGGAGAAAAAGTGGAGCATAAGAGGAGAAAAAGTGGAGAAAAAGTGGAGAAAAAGTGGAGAAAAAATGGAGCATAAGAGGAGAAAAAGTGGAGAAAAAAGTGGAGAAAAAGTGGAGAAAAAGTGGAGAAAAAGTGGAGCATAAGAGGAGAAAAAGTGGAGAAAAAGTGGAGAAAAAGTGGAGAAAAAGTGGAGCATAAGAGGAGAAAAAGTGGAGAAAAAGTGGAGAAAAAGTGGAGAAAAAGTGGAGCATAAGAGGAGAAAAAGTGGAGAAAAAGTGGAGAAAAAAGTGGAGAAAAAGTGGAGCATAAGAGGAGAAAAAGTGGAGAAAAAAGTGGAGAAAAAGGGGAGAAAAAGTGGAGAAAAAGTGGAGAAAAAGTGGAGCATAAGAGGAGAAAAAGTGGAGAAAAAGTGGAGAAAAAGTGGAGAAAAAGTGGAGAAAAAGTGGAGCATAAGAGGAGAAAAAGTGGAGAAAAAGTGGAGAAAAAAGTGGAGAAAAAGTGGAGCATAAGAGGAGAAAAAAGTGGAGAAAAAGTGGAGAAAAAGTGGAGCATAAGAGGAGAAAAAGTGGAGAAAAAGTGGAGAAAAAGGGGAGAAAAAGTGGAGCATAAGAGGAGAAAAAGTGGAGATTAAGAGGAGAAAAAGTGGAGAAAAAGTGGAGCATAAGAGGAGAAAAAGTGGAGAAAAAGTGGAGCATAAGAGGAGAAAAAGTGGAGAAAAAGTGGAGAAAAAAGTGGAGAAAAAAGTGGAGAAAAAGTGGAGAAAAAGTCGAGCATAAGAGGAGAAAAAGTGGAGATTAAGAGGAGAAAAAGTGGAGAAAAAGTGGAGCATAAGAGGAGAAAAAGTGGAGAAAAAGTGGAGCATAAGAGAAGAAAAAGTGGAGAAAAAGTGGAGAAAAAGTGGAGAAAAAGTGGAGAAAAAAGTGGAGAAAAAAGTGGAGAAAAAGTGGAGAAAAAGTGGAGCATAAGAGGAGAAAAAGTGGAGAAAAAGTGGAGCATAAGAGGAGAAAAAGTGGAGAAAAAGTGGAGAAAAAGTGGAGAAAAAGTGGAGCATAACAGGAGAAAAAGTGGAGAAAAAAGTGGAGAAAAAGTGGAGCATAAGAGGAGAAAAAGTGGAGAAAAAAGTGGAGAAAAAGTGGAGAAAAAGTGGAGAAAAAGTGGAGCATAAGAGGAGAAAAAGTGGAGATTAAGAGGAGAAAAAGTGGAGAAAAAGTGGAGCATAAGAGGAGAAAAAGTGGAGAAAAAGTGGAGCATAAGAGGAGAAAAAGTGGAGAAAAAGTGGAGAAAAAGTGGAGAAAAAGTGGAGAAAAAGTGGAGATTAAGAGGAGAAAAAGTGGAGCATAAGAGGAGAAAAAGTGGAGAAAAAGTGGAGCATAAGAGGAGAAAAAGTGGAGAAAAAGTGGAGAAAAAGTGGAGCATAAGAGGAGAAAAAGTGGAGAAAAAAGTGGAGAAAAAGTGGAGAAAAAGTGGAGCATAAGAGGAGAAAAAGTGGAGAAAAAGTGGAGAATAAGTGGAGAAAAAGTGGAGAAAAAGTGGAGCATAAGAGGAGAAAAAGTGGAGCATAAGAGGAGAAAAAGTGGAGAAAAAGTGGAGCATAAGAGGAGAAAAAGTGGAGATTAAGAGGAGAAAAAGTGGAGAAAAAGTGGAGCATAAGAGGAGAAAAAGTGGAGAAAAAGTGGAGCATAAGAGGAGAAAAAGTGGAGAAAAAGTGGAGAAAAAGTGGAGAAAAAGTGGAGAAAAAGTGGAGATTAAGAGGAGAAAAAGTGGAGCATAAGAGGAGAAAAAGTGGAGAAAAAGTGGAGCATAAGAGGAGAAAAAGTGGAGAAAAAGTGGAGAAAAAGTGGAGCATAAGAGGAGAAAAAGTGGAGAAAAAAGTGGAGAAAAAGTGGAGAAAAAGTGGAGCATAAGAGGAGAAAAAGTGGAGAAAAAGTGGAGAAAAAGTGGAGAAAAAGTGGAGATTAAGAGGAGAAAAAGTGGAGCATAAGAGGAGAAAAAGTGGAGAAAAAGTGGAGCATAAGAGGAGAAAAAGTGGAGAAAAAGTGGAGAAAAAGTGGAGCATAAGAGGAGAAAAAGTGGAGAAAAAAGTGGAGAAAAAGTGGAGAAAAAGTGGAGCATAAGAGGAGAAAAAGTGGAGAAAAAGTGGAGAATAAGTGGAGAAAAAAATGGAGAAAAAGTGGAGAAAAAGTGGAGAAAAAAATGGAGAAAAAGTGGAACACCCTTTGGTACCTTTCATGTGGCACTAAGGGGTGCTTAGCTTTGTATTTAGCCAAAAAAATGAAAAAAAAATGACGTAGGGTTCCCCCTAGTTTTATAGCCAGCTAGGGTAAAGCAGACGGCTGCAGCCTGCAGACCACAGCTGGCAACCTCACCTTGGCTGGTAATCCAAAACTGAGGGCACCCCACGCTGTTATTTTAAATTAAATAAATAATTAAAAAAAAAAACACGTAGGGGTCCCCCAAAATTGGATCACCAGCCAAGGTAAAGCAGACAGCTGGGGCCTGATATTCTCAGACTAGGGAGGTCCATGGTTATTGGAATCTCCCCAGCCTAAAAATAGCAGGCCGCAGCCACCCCAGAAGTGGCGCATCCTTTAGATGCGCCAATCCTGGTGCTTCGCCCCAGCTCATCCCGCGCCCTGGTGCGGTGGCAAACGGGGTAATATATGGGGTTAAAACCAGATGTGTAAGTCACCTGGCATCAAGCCCTGGGGTTGGTGAGGTCAGGCGTCTATCAGATACCCGACATCACCAACCCAGTCAGTAATAAAAAAAAATAGACGACAAACACATTTTTATTTGAAAAAACACTCCCCAAAACATTCCCTCTTTAACCAATTTATTAGATTGAAAAACAAATCCAGGTCTGGTGTAATCCAAGGGGTTGCCATGACGATCCACACTGTCCCAGTCAATGAAGAGCAGGATGTTCCCCATTGGCTGGGAGAGCAGTGCAGTGACCTGAGCTAACATCAATGGGTCAGCCCAGGTCACTGCAGGGCATGACAAGTGCTGCTGTCAGGAGCGAGGTACATTACCTGCGCTGATCTCCAGCACACTGACAGCCCCTGTCACTGAGCTCAATGACCGGCGCCTTCACAGCAAGTATCGCGAGAGGTCCGTGACGTCACCGCTAGTCAGTCTCGGGTCGGAAGCGAGAGGTGATGTGACAAGCGGCGGCCATGGAGGACAGTGACAGCGCTGAGGTCGGGATGGCGGGACTTCATCACCGCAGGTAAGCCGAGCGGGGGGGGGATGTGTGTGTGTGTGTGTGTGTGTGTGTGTGTGTGTGTGTGTGTGTGTCTGTGTGTGTATGTATGCATGTGTACATGCCGCGGGCAGGAGGGGGCGGAGCGAGCTGAGCGGGGAAGTGTGGGCTTCCTGCACGTAACTAGGATAAACATCGGGTTACTAACCAAAGCGCTTTGCTTGGATACCCGATGTTTATCTTGGTTACCAGCTTGTGGCAGGCTGCCAGCGATGGCTCCTGCACACTGTAGCTGTAAAAAGCCCTGCTTTTTGCTGCTAGAACCGTTCTCGAACGTATCTAGAACTATCGAGCTTTTAGCAAAAAGCTCGAGTTCTAGTTCGATCTCGAACAGCCCAAAAATCACTCGAGCCGCGAACTGGAGAACCACGAACCGCGAACCGCGCTCAACTCTAATGGTGACGATTATCTCGAGAGTGCAAAGTAGCCAAATGATACTTTTACTGGATTTCCACTTATTTTATCAAATCTCATCTCCACCACACAGGACAAGTTTGCATCTGTTATAGTTTTGGAGAAAATTGTGGTCATTTCATTTATGCGCGAAATGTGCTCAGATTGCTTTTATATTGCATTTGGCACATGGTGACGATTATCTCGAGAGTGCAAAGTAGCCAAATAAAACTTTTACTGGATTTCCACTTATTTTATCAAATCTCATCTCCACCACACAGGACAAGTTTGCATCTGTTATAGTTTTGGAGAAAATTGTGGTCATTTCATTTATGCGCGAAATGTGCTCAGATTGCTTTTATATTGCATTTGGCACATGGTGACGATTATCTCGAGAGTGCAAAGTAGACAAATGAAACTTTTACTGGATTTCCACTTATTTTATCAAATCTCATCTCCACCACACAGGACAAGTTTGCATCTGTTATAGTTTTGGAGAAAATTGTGGTCATTTCATTTATGCGCGAAATGTGCTCAGATTGCTTTTATATTGCATTTGGCACATGGTGACGATTATCTCGAGAGTGCAAAGTAGACAAATGAAAATTTTACTGGATTTCCACTTATTTTATCAAATCTCATCTCCACCACACAGGACAAGTTTGCATCTGTTATAGTTTTGGAGAAAATTGTGGTCATTTCATTTATGCGCGAAATGTGCTCAGATTGCTTTTATATTGCATTTGGCACATGGTGACGATTATCTCGAGAGTGCAAAGTAGCCAAATAAAACTTTTACTGGATTTCCACTTATTTTATCAAATCTCATCTCCACCACACAGGACAAGTTTGCATCTGTTATAGTTTTGGAGAAAATTGTGGTCATTTCATTTATGCGCGAAATGTGCTCAGATTGCTTTTATATTGCATTTGGCACATGGTGACGATTATCTCGAGAGTGCAAAGTAGACAAATGAAACTTTTACTGGATTTCCACTTATTTTATCAAATCTCATCTCCACCACACAGGACAAGTTTGCATCTGTTATAGTTTTGGAGAAAATTGTGGTCATTTCATTTATGCGCGAAATGTGCTCAGATTGCTTTTATATTGCATTTGGCACATGGTGACGATTATCTCGAGAGTGCAAAGTAGACAAATGAAAATTTTACTGGATTTCCACTTATTTTATCAAATCTCATCTCCACCACACAGGACAAGTTTGCATCTGTTATAGTTTTGGAGAAAATTGTGGTCATTTCATTTATGCGCGAAATGTGCTCAGATTGCTTTTATATTGCATTTGGCACATGGTGACGATTATCTCGAGAGTGCAAAGTAGCCAAATGATACTTTTACTGGATTTCCACTTATTTTATCAAATCTCATCTCCACCACACAGGACAAGTTTGCATCTGTTAAAGTTTTGGAGAAAATTGTGGTCATTTCATTTATGCGCGAAATGTGCTCAGATTGCTTTTATATTGCATTTGGCACATGGTGACGATTATCTCGAGAGTGCAAAGTAGCCAAATGAAACTTTTACTGGATTTCCACTTATTTTATCAAATCTCATCTCCACCACACAGTACAAGTTTGCATCTGTTATAGTTTTGGAGAAAATTGTGGTCATTTCATTTATGCGCGAAATGTGCTCAGATTGCTTTTATATTGCATTTGGCACATGGTGACGATTATCTCGAGAGTGCAAAGTAGACAAATGAAACTTTTACTGGATTTCCACTTATTTTATCAAATCTCATCTCCACCACACAGGACAAGTTTGCATCTGTTATAGTTTTGGAGAAAATTGTGGTCATTTCATTTATGCGCGAAATGTGCTCAGATTGCTTTTATATTGCATTTGGCACATGGTGACGATTATCTCGAGAGTGCAAAGTAGCCAAATGATACTTTTACTGGATTTCCACTTATTTTATCAAATCTCATCTCCACCACACAGGACAAGTTTGCATCTGTTAAAGTTTTGGAGAAAATTGTGGTCATTTCATTTATGCGCAAAATGTGCTCAGATTGCTTTTATATTGCATTTGGCACATGGTGACGATTATCTCGAGAGTGCAAAGTAGCCAAATGAAACTTTTACTGGATTTCCACTTATTTTATCAAATCTCATCTCCACCACACAGGACAAGTTTGCATCTGTTATAGTTTTGGAGAAAATTGCGGTCATTTCATTTATGCGCGAAATGTGCTCAGATTGCTTTTATATTGCATTTGGCACATGGTGACGATTATCTCGAGAGTGCAAAGTAGCCAAATGAAACTTTTACTGGATTTCCACTTATTTTATCAAATCTCATCTCCACCACACAGTACAAGGTTGCATCTGTTATAGTTTTGGAGAAAATTGTGGTCATTTCATTTATGCGCGAAATGTGCTCAGATTGCTTTTATATTGCATTTGGCACATGGTGACGATTATCTCGAGAGTGCAAAGTAGACAAATGAAACTTTTACTGGATTTCCACTTATTTTATCAAATCTCATCTCCACCACACAGGACAAGTTTGCATCTGTTATAGTTTTGGAGAAAATTGTGGTCATTTCATTTATGCGCGAAATGTGCTCAGATTGCTTTTATATTGCATTTGGCACATGGTGACGATTATCTCGAGAGTGCAAAGTAGCCAAATGAAACTTTTACTGGATTTCCACTTATTTTATCAAATCTCATCTCCACCACACAGGACAAGTTTGCATCTGTTATAGTTTTGGAGAAAATTGTGGTCATTTCATTTATGCGCGAAATGTGCTCAGATTGCTTTTATATTGTATTTGGCACATGGTGACGATTATCTCAAGAGTGCAAAGTAGCCAAATGAAACTTTTACTGGATTTCCACTTATTTTATCAAATCTCATCTCCACCACACAGGACAAGTTTGCATCTGTTATAGTTTTGGAGAAAATTGTGGTCATTTTATTTATGCGCGAAATGTGCTCAGATTGCTTTTATATTGCATTTGGCACATGGTGACGATTATCTCGAGAGTGCAAAGTAGCCAAATGAAACTTTTACTGGATTTCCACTTATTTTATCAAATCTCATCTCCACCACACAGGACAAGTTTGTATCTGTTATAGTTTCGCCCCCCACCACCGTGCGGAGCTGCCGCCCCACCACCGTGCGGAGCTGCCGCCCCACCACCGTGCGGAGCTGCCGCCCCACCACCGTGCGGAGCTGCCGCCCCACCACCGTGCGGAGCTGCCGCCCCACCACCGTGCGGAGCTGCCGCCCAACCTACACCCCACCTACTGTCTCCTCCCCAAAATCCTTTAGGATGTAAGCCCGCAAGGGCAGGGCCCTCTTCCCTCTGTGACAGTCTGTCTATTGTAACGTGTATATGTATTTTGTATGTAACCCCCCTCTCATGTACAGCACCATGGAATCAATGGTGCTCTATAAATAAACAATAATAATAATAATAAAAAATAGTTTTGGAGAAAATTGTGGTCATTTCATTTATGCGCGAAATGTGCTCAGATTGCTTTTATATTGCATTTGGCACATGGTGACGATTATCTCGAGAGTGCAAAGTAGCCAAATGAAACTTTTACTGGATTTCCACTTATTTTATCAAATCTCAAATCCACCACACAGGACAAGTTTGCATCTGTTATAGTTTTGGAGAAAAATGTGGTCATTTCATTTATGCGCAAAATGTGCTCAGATTGCTTTTATATTGCATTTGGCACATGGTGACGATTATCTCGAGAGTGCAAAGTAGCCAAATGAAACTTTTACTGGATTTCCACTTATTTTATCAAATCTCATCTCCACCACACAGGACAAGTTTGCATCTGTTATAGTTTTGGAGAAAATTGTGGTCATTTCATTTATGCGCGAAATGTGCTCAGATTGCTTTTATATTGCATTTGGCACATGGTGACGATTATCTCGAGAGTGCAAAGTAGCCAAATGAAACTTTTACTGGATTTCCACTTATTTTATCAAATCTCATCTCCACCACACAGGACAAGTTTGCATCTGTTATAGTTTTGGAGAAAATTGTGGTCATTTCATTTATGCGCGAAATGTGCTCAGATTGTTTTTATATTGCATTTGGCACATGGTGACGATTATCTCGAGAGTGCAAAGTAGACAAATGAAACTTTTACTGGATTTCCACTTATTTTATCAAATCTCATCTCCACCACACAGGACAAGTTTGCATCTGTTATAGTTTTGGAGAAAATTGTGGTCATTTCATTTATGCGCGAAATGTGCTCAGATTGCTTTTATATTGCATTTGGCACATGGTGACGATTATCTCGAGAGTGCAAAGTAGACAAATGAAACTTTTACTGGATTTCCACTTATTTTATCAAATCTCATCTCCACCACACAGGACAAGTTTGCATCTGTTATAGTTTTGGAGAAAATTGTGGTCATTTCATTTATGCGCGAAATCTGCTCAGATTGCTTTTATATTGCATTTGGCACATGGTGACGATTATCTCGAGAGTGCAAAGTAGACAAATGAAAATTTTACTGGATTTCCACTTATTTTATCAAATCTCATCTCCACCACACAGGACAAGTTTGCATCTGTTATAGTTTTGGAGAAAATTGTGGTCATTTCATTTATGCGCGAAATGTGCTCAGATTGCTTTTATATTGCATTTGGCACATGGTGACGATTATCTCGAGAGTGCAAAGTAGCCAAATGATACTTTTACTGGATTTCCACTTATTTTATCAAATCTCATCTCCACCACACAGGACAAGTTTGCATCTGTTATAGTTTTGGAGAAAATTGTGGTCATTTCATTTATGCGCGAAATGTGCTCAGATTGCTTTTATATTGCATTTGGCACATGGTGACGATTATCTCGAGAGTGCAAAGTAGCCAAATGAAACTTTTACTGGATTTCCACTTATTTTATCAAATCTCATCTCCACCACACAGGACAAGTTTGCATCTGTTATAGTTTTGGAGAAAATTGTGGTCATTTCATTTATGCGCGAAATGTGCTCAGATTGCTTTTATATTGCATTTGGCACATGGTGACGATTATCTCGAGAGTGCAAAGTAGCCAAATGAAACTTTTACTGGATTTCCACTTATTTTATCAAATCTCATCTCCACCACACAGTACAAGTTTGCATCTGTTATAGTTTTGGAGAAAATTGTGGTCATTTCATTTATGCGCGAAATGTGCTCAGATTGCTTTTATATTGCATTTGGCACATGGTGACGATTATCTCGAGAGTGCAAAGTAGACAAATGAAACTTTTACTGGATTTCCACTTATTTTATCAAATCTCATCTCCACCACACAGGACAAGTTTGCATCTGTTATAGTTTTGGAGAAAATTGTGGTCATTTCATTTATGCGCGAAATGTGCTCAGATTGCTTTTATATTGCATTTGGCACATGGTGACGATTATCTCGAGAGTGCAAAGTAGCCAAATGAAACTTTTACTGGATTTCCACTTATTTTATCAAATCTCATCTCCACCACACAGGACAAGTTTGCATCTGTTATAGTTTTGGAGAAAATTGTGGTCATTTCATTTATGCGCGAAATGTGCTCAGATTGCTTTTATATTGTATTTGGCACATGGTGACGATTATCTCAAGAGTGCAAAGTAGCCAAATGAAACTTTTACTGGATTTCCACTTATTTTATCAAATCTCATCTCCACCACACAGGACAAGTTTGCATCTGTTATAGTTTTGGAGAAAATTGTGGTCATTTTATTTATGCGCGAAATGTGCTCAGATTGCTTTTATATTGCATTTGGCACATGGTGACGATTATCTCGAGAGTGCAAAGTAGCCAAATGAAACTTTTACTGGATTTCCACTTATTTTATCAAATCTCATCTCCACCACACAGGACAAGTTTGTATCTGTTATAGTTTTGGAGAAAATTGTGGTCATTTCATTTATGCGCGAAATGTGCTCAGATTGCTTTTATATTGCATTTGGCACATGGTGACGATTATCTCGAGAGTGCAAAGTAGCCAAATGAAACTTTTACTGGATTTCCACTTATTTTATCAAATCTCATCTCCACCACACAGGACAAGTTTGCATCTGTTATAGTTTTGGCGAAAATTGTGGTCATTTCATTTATGCGCGAAATGTGCTCAGATTGTTTTTATATTGCATTTGGCACATGGTGACGATTATCTCGAGAGTGCAAAGTAGACAAATGAAACTTTTACTGGATTTCCACTTATTTTATCAAATCTCATCTCCACCACACAGGACAAGTTTGCATCTGTTATAGTTTTGGAGAAAATTGTGGTCATTTCATTTATGCGCGAAATGTGCTCAGATTGCTTTTATATTGTATTTGGCACATGGTGACGATTATCTCGAGAGTGCTAAGTAGCCAAATGAAACTTTTACTGGATTTCCACTTATTTTATCAAATCTCATCTCCACCACACAGGACAAGTTTGCATCTGTTATAGTTTTGGAGAAAATTGTGGTCATTTCATTTATGCGTGAAATGTGCTCAGATTGCTTTTATATTGCATTTGGCACATGGTGACGATTATCTCGAGAGTGCAAAGTAGACAAATGAAACTTTTATTGGATTTCCACTTATTTTATCAAATCTCATCTCCACCACACAGGACAAGTTTGCATCTGTTATAGTTTTGGAGAAAAATGTGGTCATTTCATTTATGCGCGAAATGTGCTCAGATTGCTTTTATATTGCATTTGGCACATGGTGACGATTATCTCGAGAGTGCAAAGTAGCCAAATGAAACTTTTACTGGATTTCCACTTATTTTATCAAATCTCATCTCCACCACACAGGACAAGTTTGCATCTGTTATAGTTTTGGAGAAAATTGTGGTCATTTCATTTATGCGCGAAATGTGCTCAGATTGCTTTTATATTGCATTTGGCAAATGGTGACGATTATATCGAGAGTGCAAAGTAGCCAAATGAAACTTTTACTGGATTTCCACTTATTTTATCAAATCTCATCTCCACCACACAGGACAAGTTTGCATCTGTTATAGTTTTGGAGAAAAATGTGGTCATTTCATTTATGCACGAAATGTGCTCAGATTGCTTTTATATTGCATTTGGCACATGGTGACGATTATCTCGAGAGTGCAAAGTAGCCAAATGAAACTTTTACTGGATTTCCACTTATTTTATCAAATCTCATCTCCACCACACAGGACAAGTTTGCATCTGTTATTGTTTTGGAGAAAATTGTGGTCATTTCATTTATGCGCGAAATGTGCTCAGATTGCTTTTATATTGCATTTGGCACATGGTGACAATTATCTCGAGAGTGCAAAGTAGCCAAACGAAACTTTTACTGGATTTCCACTTATTTTATCAATTCTCATCTCCACCACAAGGACCACCCTTTCTAATCCCTGAAAAATGAAATCATCCTCAGTGACGAAGAGAGGGGGCTAAGCGCCCCCCCCATTGTCTCAGAGCATTGACTCTTCTAATAGTCCTAAGAGTCCTGCTCACACTGATGGGTTGCAGCTGTGGGACCCTATTTTCAGAGATGATGTCCTCCACCCAACTCTCAAAAAGCCGAAAGGTCTTCAGTAGAGATTGGTAGACGAGCTGGGCTATCAGACGGTCACCTCTGTAGCTGTAGTGTCATTCTTCCTATGGTCCAATGTGTAAATTAAACAAAAAAGTGCCTGTGTGTTATGATGTCCAAGATGGGGACCAGGATGTGGACATAATAAGAAATTAGGGAACATGATAGGAGACATTTCTACAATACATATAATCATTCTTATCTATCTAATACGATGACAACAGCTCTCCATACCTGCAGTCCACCACAAGGACCACCCTTTCTAATCCCTGAAAAATGAAATCATCCTCAGTGACGAAGAGAGGGGACTAAGCGCCCCCATGGTCTCTGTTACGGGGGGCTGTCTGATAATAACCTAAAGGAGTATCAGACAGTCAGGGTCCACCGTGCAAAGACTTTGCTGCAGACTATGGCAGAGTGCAATACCTCTGTTAACTCACAGAAGGATATAATAAGTAAGTAAAGCAATTCCTCCCTTACTTGGAGGGTGTGTGGAATGATCTTTGTTAATAATCACAGAGACAAAGGCAATGTGTGCGAAATGGCACCTACCTAGGTCCGCTTTTCTAGTGGTGCAAAAGAGACGAACAGCAGCGTAAGCCGCACAAAGCTCCTACCTGCGTTCGCTCCACTAGTGTGCGAGGACACGAACCACTAGATATGGCACCTGCCTAGGTCCGCTCTTCTAGTGGTGCAAAAGAGACAAACAGCAGCGTAAGCCGCACAAAGCTCCTACCTCTGTTCGCTCCCCTAGTGTGCGAGGATACGAACAACTGCCAGACGCAGTATAAGGAACGTTACCCTAGCGGCAACGTCCACCTACGAGTCGAATCACAAGGCCCAGCCAGACCATGTGCCTCAGGCACCTGCCTATGTCCGCTCACCCTAAGAGGTAAGGATACGGACAGCAGCCGAAGCTGTAAGGTATAAGAACGCTACCCTGCCGGTAGCGCTCACCTAGCATAGACAGAGGAATGCCTAGAGGAACGCGCACAGAGCGTCTACTATTATGCATGAACCAAGAGGACTGAGCGCAATGCGGCGTGTGTCAGGGTCTTATATAGACTCTGTGCCTCATCCAAGATGGAGGACACCAGAGCCAATCCGCTGCCAGAACGACAGGAGTGACGTCATGCTGGCCTATCACCGAGCAAGGCGTCACAAGCACATGACCAGCGACCAATCGGCATAGAAGGTGTCAGAGACATGTGACCTCGTGTCAGCGATGATGTCACCCGCACATGTGCAATGGCTCCAAGATAGGACTTAGTCTCCGGCGCTCGCACATGTGCAGTAGCAAGAAATCTGGACTTAGTCTCCAGCGCTCGCACATGTGCAGTAGCAAGAAATCTGGACATAGTCTCCAGTGCTCGCAGCAACCGTAACAGTACCTCCCCCTCAAGGGCCCCCCTCCCAGCGACGCAGGTAATCGGCAACTAAGTCGGGAGCATGGACAGCCTCCTCAGGCTCCCAAGAGCGATGTTCCTCCGGGCCATAGCCCTCCCAATCTATCAAGAAGAACCTGCGCCCTCTAACCATCTTAGAACCAACTATGGTTCGTACCTCATAGCTAGAGCGAGAGGAATCAGAGGCAGGAGAGTGCACTTCACGAGCGTGAGGTAAAATAGCCGGCTTTAGCAGTGAGACATGGAATTTGTCATGAATCCTAAGATGGACAGGTAACTTCAATTGGTAGACTACAGGATTTACCTGTCGAAGAACCTCATAAGGACCCAGGAAGCGAGGAGCAAATTTGACAGAGCTCACTCTAAGTCTCACGTGTTTTGCAGAGAGCCACACAAAGTCCCCTGGAGAAAAGACAGGAGCCGGGCGACTAAACCGATCGGACACCGTCTTCATATGGTCCTTAGCTGCTTGGATCGACTCTTGAGTCCGATCCCAAACCTCTCTGGCATTAGTTGCCCAGTCGGCCACAAGAGGAGGAGGTGCAGCAGCGGGAAACGGTACCGGTACCCTAGGGTGTTGCCCATTATTGAGTACGAACGGTGTCTGCCCAGTGGCCTCAGCCAGCGAATTGTTAAGGGCAAATTCTGCCCAGGGTAGGAGGGAGGACCAGTTATCGTGGTTCTCAGCAACAAAGTGTCGAAGGTATATAATCATAGATTGATTGGTACGTTCAACCAAACCATTGGTCTCCGGATGGTATGCCGAAGAGAGATTCAACTCAATTTGCAGAAGGCTACAAAGATCTCGCCAGAAACGGGAAGTAAATTGCGGGCCTCTATCACAAATGATACGATCAGGCATCCCGTGAAGCCTAAAGACATGCTTGAGGAATAGTTTGGCTAGTACCCTGGAAGATGGGATTCTCGATAACGGTACGAGATGAACCATCCGGGAGAAATGGTCCGTAATGACCCACACAAATCTATGTCCCTGTGAACATGGAAGATCACCCACAAAGTCCATGCCTACAACCTCCATGGTCTATCTGGCACTGGTAAAGGATGCAAGAACCCAGCCGGTCTCTGCCGTAATGGACGGTTGCGAGCACACGAGTAGCAGGAACCGACAAATCTCTTGACGTGGCTGGCTAAGTGTGGCCACCAATACCACCTCTCCAGTAACTCTCGTGTCCGCCTAATACCAAAATGCCCACCCACCTTTGAGGTGTGGGCCCATGACAGTATATCATTCTGTCGATCAGGCGGAACAAAGGTCTTGCCCGGTGGGATTTGGTCTAATGTCACAGGGGAGAGCGTATGAAAAACCCTGGAGGGAAGGATAAGACGAGGTTCGTAAATCTCTTCCTGGGTAGAAAGCATAGAGCGAGACAGGGCGTCTGCCTTGTTATTCTTACTCCCAGACAGATAGTTGATGGAGAAGTGAAAGCGGGAGAAAAACAAGGACCAGTGGGCTTGGCGAGGATTCAGACGCTGAGCGGTTTGTAAGTACGTCAGATTCTTATGGTCTGTATAGACCTGGAAAGGATGTTTCGCTCCTTCCAGCAAGTGACGCCACTCCTCCAAGGCTAATCTCAAGGCGAGCAGTTCCCTATCCCCAATGGTATAGTTTCTCTCTGCCGGTGAAAAGGTTTTAGCAAAGAAGAAACACGGCCTTTTTCTACCTGCACCGTTCCTTTGATACAAGACCGCACCAGCACCCACTGAAGAGGCATCAACCTCTAAGAGGAAGGGCTTACTCTCATCGGGTCTTTGAAGAACGGGAGCAGTTGAAAAGTGTCTTTTTACTGCCTCAAAAGCCTGAGATGTCTCAGTAGACCAGGCTTTGGGATTAGCACCTTTCTTAGTCAAGGCCACCAAAGGGGCCACCAAAGTAGAAAAATGGGGTATGAACTGCCTGTAATAATTTATGAATCCTAAGAAGCGTTGCACCGCCTTCAAGGAATGAGGTTCGGACCATTGCAGGAGAGCAGATCCATAGCCAGGCCCTCTTGTGAGATAATGTAACCCAAAAAAGGCAATGAGGACTGCTCGAATACACATTTCTCGAGTTTAGCAAACAAGGAGTGCTCCCTTAAACGGGAAAGGACACGAACGACATCCTGACGATGAGTCTCCAGATCAGGAGAAAAAATCAGGATGTCGTCCAGATACACCACTACTGAGGATAACAGAAAATCCCTGAACACATCGTTTACGAAGTCCTGAAATACTGCGGGTGCATTACATAACCCAAAAGGCATGACGAGGTATTCATAATGACCGTCTCGGGTGTTAAAAGCGGTCTTCCATTCGTCACCCTTTCGAATTCGTACCAAGTTATACGCACCCCGCAGATCCAACTTCGTAAAAACTTGAGCTCCTCTCAGTCTGTCAAAGAGCTCCGAAGTTAAAGGTAATGGGTATTTGTTCTTTATTGTGATTGCGTTAAGAACCCTGTAATCTATGCAGGGACGCAAATCACCCTCTTTCTTCCGAACAAAGAAAAACCCAGCTCCCGCGGGAGAGACAGACTTACGAATGAACCCCTTCTCTAAACTCTCTCTTATATAGGTCGACATGGTCTCCGACTCAGGTATCGACAGGGGGTAAACCCTGCCTTTAGGTGGAACCGAACCTGGGATAAGGTCTATGGCACAGTCATACGGCCTATGGGGTGGAAGAACCTCAGCACCCTGTTTGGAGAACACGTCAGTGAAATCCAAATAGGGTGTAGGCATGGGAGAGAGATCAGTTGATGCAACCGCAACGACCTTAGGTGGTAAGGGAAGACATCGGGACTGACATTTCGAACCCCAACTAATAATGCTGTCAGACTCCCAGTCAATGTGAGGAGCATGAGTCCGAAGCCATGGAAGACCCAGAAGGACGTCGTCTATACCCTCAGGCAAAACAAGAAAAGAAATCTCCTCTATGTGACCCTGAGACAGGGAAAGGCGCAAGGGAACTGTCCTCAATGTAATGGAGTCAGACAACATAGTTCCATTAACAACACGGACAGGAATAGGCGCCTTTAACATGATAGAGGGAATATTGTGTCCCTTTACAAATCCTGAGGACACAAAAGTCCCGTCAGCTCCGGAATCCACAAAAGCCATAATAGGCCATGTATTCTCAGATAACGAGAGCTGACCTGGGATACAACACTTAGAGGGTGCAGAAGACGTCTCTAGTAACCCCCCTCTAATGGTTACTAGGCCAGGGAGTTTCCCTGACGACTAGGACACTTGTTGGCATAGTGCCCAGCCTGACGACATACGTAACATATAGGAGGACCAGACTTGCGTAGTCTGGAGAATGTATGACCTAACTCCATAGGAGTGGGAGATGTTTCAGATGCTGAGGAAGATGGTAGTGGACCCTCAACAACTGGAATAGCCCGATGCTTAGGGCGTGAGGAAGAGACCTCGAGTCTACGTTCCTTATGGCGTACATCGATCCTCGTTGCTACTGTGATCAAGTCCTCCAGAGAAGCAGGGACCTCACGAGTAGCAAGAGCATCTTTGACATAGCCTGCCAACCCTCTCCAGAAGATAGGAATCAACACCTTCTCTGGCCAATCTAGTTCTGCCACCAGAGTTCTAAAAGCAATGGCATAAGAACTAGTGGATAACAAACCCTGAGATAGATCCAACAGTCTCAGGGCCCCATCATGGGTAACCTGCGGACCCATGAATACCGCCTTAAGAGCATCAAGAAAGTCTTGATGTCTCAGAGTAACCACATCAGAGCGCTCCCATAGGGGAGTCGCCCATTCTAAGGCTTTGTCCTGAAGTAAGGAGAGGATAAAGCCTACTCTGGACCTCTCCGTAGAGAAGCGAGAAGAGTTGACCTCTAGGTGTATCTGACACTGACTAATGAAACCACGACATGATCTGGCATCGCCAGAATATCTGTTTGGCAGAGCAAGCCGAGGATCATGTGCAGCTGTCACCATGGTCTGAGGTTTATCCTCTATACTCTTGAGCCGTGGCTCAAGTACTTGTATGTAACGATGTAACTGCTGATATTCTGCCATAACTGCCAGACCCTTGGCTCAGTCCTAATGTTACGGGGGGCTGTCTGATAATAACCTAAAGGAGTATCAGACAGTCAGGGTCCACCGTGCAAAGACTTTGCTGCAGACTATGGCAGAGTGCAATACCTCTGTTAACTCACAGAAGGATATAATAAGTAAGTAAAGCAATTCCTCCCTTACTTGGAGGGTGTGTGGAATGATCTCTGTTAATAATCACAGAGACAAAGGCAATGTGTGCGAAATGGCACCTACCTAGGTCCGCTCTTCTAGTGGTGCAAAAGAGATGAACAGCAGCGTAAGCCGCACAAAGCTCCTACCTGCAATCGCTCCACTAGTGTGCGAGGACACGAACCACTAGATATGGCACCTGCCTAGGTCCGCTCTTCTAGTGGTGCAAAAGAGACGAACAGCAGCGTAAGCCGCACAAAGCTCCTACCTCTGTTCACTCCCCTAGTGTGCGAGGATACGAACAACTGCCAGACGCAGTATAAGGAACGTTACCCTAGCGGCAACGTCCACCTACGAGTCGAATCACAAGGCCCAGCCAGACCATGTGCCTCAGGCACCTGCCTATGTCCGCTCCCCTAAGAGGTAAGGATACGGACAGCAGCCGAAGCTGTAAGGTATAAGAACGCTACCCTGCCGGTAGCGCTCACCTAGCAC
This sequence comes from Anomaloglossus baeobatrachus, assembly GCF_048569485.1. Classification (NCBI taxonomy): domain Eukaryota; kingdom Metazoa; phylum Chordata; class Amphibia; order Anura; family Aromobatidae; genus Anomaloglossus; species Anomaloglossus baeobatrachus. Next base: position 119,915,394 of record NC_134362.1, on the reverse strand, counting down.
AGACAGAGGAATGCCTAGAGGAACGCGCACAGAGCGTCTACTATTATGCATGAACCAAGAGGACTGAGCGCAATGCGGCGTGTGTCAGGGACTTATATAGACTCTGTGCCTCATACAAGATGGAGGACACCAAAGCCAATCCGCTGCCAGAATGACAGGAGTGACGTCATGCTGGCCTATCACCGAGCAAGGCGTCACAAGCACATGACCAGCAACCAATCGGCATAGAAGGTGTCAGAGACATGTGACCTCGTGTCAGCGATGATGTCACCCGCACATGTGCAATGGCTCCAAGATAGGACTTAGTCTCCGGCGCTCGCACATGTGCAGTAGCAAGAAATCAGGACTTAGTCTCCAGCGCTCGCACATGTGCAGTAGCAAGAAATCTGGACATAGTCTCCAGTGCTCGCAGCAACCGTAACAGTCTCAGAGCATTGACTCTTCTAAGAGTCCTAAGAGTCCTGCTCACACTGATGGGGTGCAGCTGTGGGACCCTATTTTCAGAGATGATGTCCTCCACCCAACTCTCAAAAAGCTGAAAGGGTCTTCAGTAGAGATGGGTAGTCGAGCTGGGCTATCAGATGGTCACCTCTGTAGCTGTAGTGTCATTTTTCCTATAGTCCAATTGGTAAATTTGGTCTGTCTGTCACTTGGGGAATAGTGATCACAAAATAATAAGTTTTCATGTATTCTTTAGTAAGATGTCTAGTAGAGGGGCTACAAGGACACTAAACTTCAGGAAAGCAAATTTTAAATGGTTGAGAGATGATCTTAGTGCAATAAACTGGGATGATGTACTAAGTAATAAAAGTACACAAAGCAAATGGGAGACTTTTATGAGCATCCTGAATAGGGCTTGTGCAGAAAATATACCCTATGGGAACAAACATGCTAGAAATAGGAGGAAACCCCTATGGCTAAATAGAGCTGTAAGGGAAGCAATAAAAGAAAAACAGAAAGCCTTAAAAGAATTAAAGAGGGCAGGTAGTGATGAGGCATTATATAATTATAGAAAATTAAATAAAATATGTAACAAGCAAATTAAGTTAGCTAAGTTTGAGACAGAGAGACTCATTGCGAGAGAAAGTAAAAATAATCCTAAAATATTCTTTAACTACATAAACAGTAAAAAACTGAAAAGCGATAGTGTTGGCCCCCTTAAAAATAGTCTTGGTGAAATGGTGGAAGGAGATGAGGGTAAAGCCAACCTGCTGAATGACTTTTTTTCTACGGTTTTTATACAAGAAAATGCCATGGCAGATGACATGACCAGTGATACCATAAATTCACCCTTGAATATTACCTGCTTAACCCAGCAGGAAGTATGCCGCCGCCTCGAAATCACTAAGGTTGACAAATCTCCGGGCCCAGATGGCATACACCCCAGAGTACTACAGGAATTGAGTTCTGTGATAGATAGACCATTATTTTTAATCTTCTCAGATTCCTTAATAACAGGGTCTGTACCACAGGACTGGCGCATAGCAAATGTGGTGCCAATATTCAAAAAGGGGACAAAAACTGAGCCGGGAAATTATAGGCCGGTAAGTTTAACCTCTACGGTTGGTAAAATCCTTGAGGGTTTCTTGAGAGATGCTATACTGGAGTATCTCAAGAAAAATAACCTTATGACAGAGTATCAACATGGGTTTATGAGGGATCGATCCTGTCAAACTAATTTGATCAGCTTCTATGAAGAGGTAAGTTCAAGCCTGGACCAGGGAAATGCAGTGGATGTTGTGTATATGGACTTTTCAAAAGCTTTTGATACGGTGCCACACAAAAGGTTGGTACATAAAATGAGAATAATGGGGATAGGGGAAAATATGTGTAACTGGGTTAAAAACTGGCTCAGTGATAGGAAACAAAGGGTGGTTATTAATGGTACGTACTCGGACTGGGTCTCAGTTCATAGTGGGGTACCACAGGGGTCAGTATTGGGCCCGCTTCTTTTCAACATATTTATAAATGACCTTGTTGGGGGCATGCGGAGTAGAATTTCAATATTTGCAGATGATACTAAACTCTGCAGGGTAATCAATACAGAGGAAGATAATTTTATATTACAGGGAGATTTATGTAAATTGGAGGATTGGGCTGAGAAGTGGCAATAAAAGTTTAATGTAAATAAATGTAAGGTCATGCACTTGGGTAGAGGAAATAACATTTATGATTATGTACTTAATTGTAGAACACTGGGTAAAACAGACACAGAAAAAGACTTGGGTGTATGGGTGGATGGTAAACTTCACTTTAGTGGACAGTGTCAGGCAGCTGCTGCCAGGGCTAATAAAATAATGAGATGTATTAAAAGAGGTATAAGTGTTCATGAAAAAAATATAGTTCTACCTCTGTACAAGTCACTAGTGCGACCGCACTTAGAATACTGTGTACAATTCTGGTCACCGATATACAAGAAGGACATAGCTGAACTGGAGAGGGTGCAGAGAAGAGCGACCAAGATTATTAGAGGAATGGGTGGGCTGCAATACCAAGACAGGTTATTAAACTTGGGGTTATTTAGTTTGGAAAAACGAAGGCTTAGGGGGGATCTAATCACAATGTATAAATATATGAGGGGACAGTACAGAGACCTTTCCAAAGATCTTTTTACACCTAGGCCTGTGACTGGAACACGGGGGCATCCGCTACGTCTTGAGGAAAGAAGGTTTAATCATAATCACAGACGAGGATTCTTTACTGTACGAGCAGTGAGACTATGGAACTCTCTGCCGCATGATGTTGTAATGAGTGATTCACTACTAACATTTAAGCAGAGCCTGGATGCCTTTCTTGAAAAATTTAATATTACCAGTTATGTATATTAGATTTTATGACAGGGTATTGATCCAAGGAACTAGTCTGATTGCCGTATGTGGAGTCAGGAAAGAAATTTTTTTCCCATTGGAACTTGTTTGCCACATTGGGGTTTTTTTTGCCTTCCTCTGGATCAACATGTTAGGCTACGGGTTGAACTAGATGGACTTAGAGTCTCCCTTCAACCTTAAAAACTATGATACTATGATACTATGAAATTAAACAAATAAGTGCACATTTGTTATGATGTCCAAGATGGGGACCAGGATGTGGACATAATAAAAAATTAGGGAACATGATAGGAGACATTTCTACAATACATATAATCATTCTTATCTATCTAATACGATGACAACAGCTCTCCATACCTGCAGTCCACCACAAGGACCACCCTTTCTAATCCCTGAAAAATGAAATCATCCTCAGTGACGAAGAGAGGGGGCTAAGCGCCCCCCATGGTCTCAGAGCATTGACTCTTCTAAGAGTCCTAAGAGTCCTGCTCACACTGATGGGGTGCAGCTGTGGGACCCTATTTTCAGAGATGATGTCCTCCACCCAACTCTAAAAAAGCTGAAAGGGTCTTCAGTAGAGATTGGTAGTCGAGCTGGGCTATCAGACGGTCACCTCTGTAGCTGTAGTGTCATTTTTCCTATGGTCCAATTGGTAAATTAAACAAATAAGTGCACGTTTGTTATGATGTTCAAGATGGGGACCAGGATGTGGACATAATAAAAAATTAGGGAACATGATAGGAGACATTTCTACAATACATATAATCATTCTTATCTATCTAATACGATGACAACAGCTCTCCATACCTGCAGTCCACCACAAGGACCACCCTTTCTAATCCCTGAAAAATGAAATCATCCTCAGTGACGAAGAGAGAGGGCTAAGCGCCCCCCCATGGTCTCAGAGCATTGACTCTTCTAAGAGTCCTAAGAGTCCTGCTCACACTGATGGGGTGCAGATGTGGGATCCTATTTTCAGAGATGATGTCCTCCACCCAACTCTCAAAAAGCCGAAAGGGTCTTCAGTAGAGATTGGTAGTCGAGCAGGGCTATCAGACGGTCACCTCTGTAGCTGTAGTGACATTCTTCCTATGGTCCAATGTGTAAATTAAACAAAAAAGTGCACGTGTGTTATGATGTCCAAGATGGGGACCAGGAAGTGGACATAATAAGAAATTCGGGAACATGATAGGAGATATTTCTACAATACATATAATCATTCTAATCTATCTAATACGATGACAACAGCTCTCCATACCTGCAGTCCACCACAAGGACCACCCTTTCTAATCCCTGAAAAATGAAATCATCCTCAGTGACGAAGAGAGGGGGCTAAGCGCCCCCCATGGTCTCAGAGCATTGACTCTTCTAAGAGTCCTAAGAGTCCTGCTCACACTGATGGGGTGCAGCTGTGGGACCCTATTTTCAGAGATGATGTCCTCCACCCAACTCTCAAAAAGCTGAAAGGGTCTTCAGTAGAGATGGGTAGTCGAGCTGGGCTATCAGACGATCACCTCTGTAGCTGTAGTGTCATTTTTCCTATGGTCCAATGTGTAAATTAAACAAAAAAGTGCACGTTTGTTATGATGTCCAAGATGGGGACCAGGATGTGGACATAATAAAAAATTAGGGAACATGATAGGAGACATTTCTACAATACATATAATCATTCTTATCTATCTAATACGATGACAACAGCTCTCCATACCTGCAGTCCACCACAAGGACCACCCTTTCTAATCCCTGAAAAATGAAATCATCCTCAGTGACGAAGAGAGGGGGCTAAGCGCCCCCCATGGTCTCAGAGCATTGACTCTTCTAAGAGTCCTAAGAGTCCTGCTCACACTAATGGGGTGCAGCTGTGGGACCCTATTTTCAGAGAAGATGTCCTCCACCCAACTCTCAAAAAGCTGACAGGGTCTTCAGTAGAGATGGGTAGTCGAGCTGGGCTATCAGACGGTCACCTCTGTAGCTGTAGTGTCATTTTTCCTATGGTCCAATGTGTAAATTAAACAAAAAAGTGCACATTTATTATGATGTCCAAGATGGGGACCAGGATGTGGACATAATAAAAAAATTAGGGAACATGATAGGAGACATTTCTACAATACATATAATTATTCTTATCTATCTAATACGATGACAAAAGCTCTCCATACCTGCAGCCCACCACAAGGACCACCCTTTCTGATCCCTGAAAAATGAAATCATCCTCAGTGACGAAGAGAGGGGGTTAAGCCCCCCCATGGTCTCAGAGCATTGACTCTTCTAAGAGTCCTAAGAGTCCTGCTCACACTGATGGGGTGCAGCTGTGGGACCCTATTTTCAGAGATGATGTCCTCCACCCAACTCTCAAAAAGCTGAAAGGGTCTTCAGTAGAGATGGGTAGTCGAGCTGGGCTATCAGACGGTCACCTCTGTAGCTGTAGTGTCATTTTTCCTATGGTCCAATGTGTAAATTAAACAAAAAAGTGCACGTTTGTTATGATGTCCAAGATGGGGACCAGGATGTGGACATAATAAAAAATTAGGGAACATGATAGGAGACAATTCTACAATACATATAATCATTCTTATCTATCTAATACGATGACAACAGCTCTCCATACCTGCAGTCCACCACAAGGACCACCCTTTCTAATCCCTGAAAAATGAAATCATCCTCAGTGACGAAGAGAGGGGGCTAAGCGCCCCCCCATGGTCTCAGAGCATTGACTCTTCTAAGAGTCCTAAGAGTCCTGCTCACACTGATGGGGTGCAGCTGTGGGATCCTATTTTCAGAGATGATGTCCTCCACCCAACTCTCAAAAAGCCGAAAGGGTCTTCAGTAGAGATTGGTAGTCGAGCAGGGCTATCAGACGGTCACCTCTGTAGCTGTAGTGACATTCTTCCTATGGTCCAATGTGTAAATTAAACAAAAAAGTGCACGTGTGTTATGATGTCCAAGATGGGGACCAGGATGTGGACATAATAAGAAATTCGGGAACATGATAGGAGACATTTCTACAATACATATAATCATTCTTATCTATCTAATAAGATGACAACAGCTCTCCATACCTGCAGTCCACCACAAGGACCACCCTTTCTAATCCCTGAAAAATGAAATCATCCTCAGTGACGAAGAGAGGGGGCTAAGCGCCCCCCATGGTCTCAGAGCATTGACTCTTCTAAGAGTCCTAAGAGTCCTGCTCACACTGATGGGGTGCATCTGTGGGACCCTATTTTCAGAGATGATGTCCTCCACCCAACTCTCAAAAAGCTGAAAGGGTCTTCAGTAGAGATGGGTAGTCGAGCTGGGCTATCAGATGGTCACCTCTGTAGCTGTAGTGTCATTTTTCCTATGGTCCAATGTGTAAATTAAACAAAAAAGTGCACGTTTGGTATGATGTCCAAGATGGGGACCAGGATGTGGACATAATAAAAAATTAGGGAACATGATAGGAGACATTTCTACAATACATATAATCATTCTTATCTATCTAATACGATGACAACAGCTCTCCATACCTGCAGCCCACTAAAAGGACCACCCTTTCTAATCCCTGAAAAATGAAATCATCCTCAGTGACGAAGAGAGGGGGCTAAGCGCCCCCCATGGTCTCAGAGCATTGACTCTTCTAAGAGTCCTAAGAGTCCTGCTCACACTGATGGGGTGCAGCTGTGGGACCCTATTTTCAGAGATGATGTCCTCCACCCAACTCTCAAAAAGCTGAAAGGGTCTTCAGTAGAGATGGGTAGCCGAGCTTGGCTATCAGACGGTCACCTCTGTAGCTATAGTGTCATTTTTCCTATGGTCCAATGTGTAAATTAAACAAAAAAGTGCACGTTTGTTATGATTATATGTATTGTAGAAATGTCTCCTATAATGTTCCCCAAGTTTTTTATTATGTCCACATCCTGTTCCCCATCTTGGACATCATAACAAACGTGCACTTTTTTGTTTAATATACACATTGGACCATAGGAAAAATGACACTACAGCTACAGAGGTGACCGTAGCTCGACTACCCATCTCTACTGAAGACCCTTTCAGCTTTTTGAGAGTTGGGTGGAGGACATCATCTCTAAAAATAGGGTCCCAGAGTTGCACCCCATCAGTGTGAGCAGGACTCTTAGGACTCTTAGAAGAGTCAATGATCTGAGACCGTGGGGGACGCTTAGCCCCCTCTCTTCGTCACTGAGGATGATTTCATTTTTCAGGGATTAGAAAGGGTGGTCCTTGTGGTGGACTGCAGGTATGGAGAGCTGTTGTCATCGTATTAGATAGATAAGAATGATTATATGTATTGTAGAAATGTCTCCTATCATGTTCCCTAATTTTTTATTATGTCCACGTCCTGGTCCCCATCTTGAACATCATAACAAACGTGCACTTTTTTGTTTAATTTACACATTGGACCATAGGAAAAATGACACTACAGCTACAGAGGTGACCGTCTGATAGCCCAGCTCGACTACCCATCTCTACTGAAGACCCTTTCAGCTTTTTGAGAGTTGGGTGGAGGACATCATCTCTGAAAATAGGGTTCCACAACTGCACCCCATCAGTGTGAGCAGGACTCTTAGGACTCTTAGAAGAGTCAATGCTCTGAGACCATGGGGGGCGCTTAGCCCCCTCTCTTCGTCACTGAGGATGATTTCATTTTTCAGGGATTAGAAAGAGTGGTCCTTGTGGTGGACTGCAGGTATGGAGAGCTGTTGTCATTGTATTAGATAGATAATAATGATTATATGTATTGTAGAAATGTCTCCTATCATGTTCCCTAATTTTTTATTATGTTCACATCCTGGTCCCCATCTTGGACATCATAACAAACGTGCACTTTTTTGTTTAATTTACACATTGGACCATAGGAAAAATGACACTACAGCTACAGAGGTGACCGTCTGATAGCCCAGCTCGACTACCCATCTCTACTGAAGACCCTTTCAGCTTTTTGAGAGTTAGGTGGAGGACATCATCTCTGAAAATAGGGTCCCACAGCTGCACCTCATTAGTGTGAGCAGGACTCTTAGGACTCTTAGAAGAGTCAATGCTATGAGACCATGGGGGGCGCTTAGCCCCCTCTCTTCGTCACTGAGGATGATTTCATTTTTCAGGGATTAGAAAGGGTGGTCCTTGTGGTGGACTGCAGGTATGGAGAGCTGTTGTCATCGTGTGACGCCCTGGGCAAGCCAGGAGTCACAGGTCACAACATCATATGCACCCCACATTCCCTGCAGGTACACCAAAATCCTTGTTGCCTTCCTCCAGGGGCTGATGTCCACACCAGGGGGTGGGCTAGGCGGTTGGCTCCGCCCACCGAGGAGTTCACAGCCTTGGAGGCGGAAAAACCAGGCAGAACAGCTAGGGCGGTGAATGAGTAAAGAGTGAAGTTCAGCTAGGGAGAGCTGAAGTGACAGGAGAAGTGACAGTGCAGCCTGAGGTTGGTCCGGGGGTGTGCCCCGGACTGAGACAGCAAGGTCAGCAGACGGCGGTGATAGTCTGCAGTCGGACTGCTCGGAGGTTGCTGGAAGGACCGCGGACGGGTGGTGACCCGGCGGTACCGGAGCAGTATACGGGGAGATAGTCGAGTAGCACACAGGAGAGGTGTGCGGACGTGACTGAGCTGGGTCCGTGTAACGGTGACCCCAGAGGCACAGGATAGAGGTCGCCAGGATTGTTACCGGCATACCGCTGGGACCGGAGCACGCACGGGGCTCAGGGCCCTAGGTCAAATGTCAAGTTTCAAACAGTTTGACAAATACCTACACAGTGAGGACACCTTCACGGACTTCATCGAACCAAATAATCCGGGGGCATCAGCAGTAAACTAGGATTGGGGTCCGGACACTTACCTCCCCGCAGGTTCCGCACTGCCTGCCGTATGGAGAAGGAGACTGTACCCCAAAAGGGACAGTCGGGGTTCTCAAACGCTCCATTCTATGGGGACTCAATATGCAAAGAGTGCTGGGGACAGAGCAACCTGGGTCACTACATTGGACCGGAGCCAGCAAGCCGAGGGTCCATGTGAGTAGAGACTGATAAAGTTAATCTGGTGTGGTCTCCATCATTATACATCATACATCTCCCAGGAACAGCCCTACCTGCGGAGGGCCTACCACCATAGCTGCCACTATCACCATCCCTGGGAGTACCCACGTTGAGCAGCGGCGGTTCTCCATTCCTAACTGCAACCCACAGGTGGCGTCACGAACATTAACTCTATTATCCCCTGTAAATACCCCCTTTCATTAAGCGTCCCCAGGGCACAGGACCGGGCAACGGCCACCTAAAGCGACATTCCCGTTTGTAACCACCCGGGACCGAGTACCCCCTTCCCTGGGCAACACATATATATATATATATATATATATATATATATATATATATATATATATATATACTGTATATTATATGTAAATATAAATAAAATCTAAAATAAAATCAGCGGAGTCCCTGAGTTAAAATCTAAGTAAAATACAATAATAATAATAATAGTAGGGGTATAGACTTGAACGTATATTCAAACGTGATAACCAGTACATAAAAATATCCTGATAAATATTAATATATATATATATATATACAGTACAGACCAAACATTTGGCCACACCTCATTCAAAGAGTTTTCTTTATTTTCAGGACTCTGAAAATTGTAGATTCACATTGAAGTCATCAAAGCTATGAATTAAAACATGTGGAATAAAGTACTTAAAAAAGTGTGAAACAACTGAAAAAATGTCCTATATTCTAGGTTCTTCAAAGTAGCCACCTTTTATAAACCTTTATATAAACCAGCCAGAACAAGCGAGGTGCTGAGCGTGCGAGGTTCTGAAGCAAAGTGTGCAGGATTTGAAGATAAGTGTGGCATAGTTTCAACACAATTACATAGTGGTGATAACTGTAATTGTTTAATTTCATTAGGGAATTGTTTGTCTGTTTGTCTGTGATACTGTTAAAAAAGCAAAAAAAAAAAAGTTTGTCTTGGGATTTAATCAGTAACATTAGTCACACCTGTTTCTAGAAGCTTCTGGCAGCTTCTGGAAGTCCTGTAGAACTATATAAACCAGCCAGAACAAGCGAGGTGCTGAGCGTGCGAGGTTCTGAAGCAAAGTGTGCAGGATTTGAAGATAAGTGTGGCATAGTTTCAACACAATTACATAGTGGTGATAACTGTAATTGTTTAATTTCATTAGGGAATTGTTTGTCTGTGTGTCTGTCATACTGTTAAAAAAGCAAAAAAAAAAAAAAGTTTGTCTTGGGATTTAATCAGTAGCATTAGTCACACCTGTTACTAGAAGCTTCTGGCAGCTTCTGGAAGTCCTGTAGAACTATATAAACCAGCCAGAACAAGCGAAGTGCTGAGCCTGCGAGGTTCTGAAGCAAAGTGTGCAGGATTTGAAGATAAGTGTGGCATAGTTTCAACACAATTACATAGTTTGACACAAGAACATAGTTTGAATTTATCTTTATACGTTTCCCATTTTTGTTTTGTTTTTTTCTCTTATTTTTCTACTTTAACGTTTATCGCCATTTAATAGGTGCTCCATGGACAATGCTACCAGGTGTGTATCTTGTCAGATGTATGCATGCCTTGAGCAGACGTTCGAGGGTGAATATGTCTGCACTCGATGCAAGCATGTTGCGTATTTGGAAGCCAAGGTAACTGATCTAAATAAGCAGCTTGCAACACTCAGGGGCATTGCAAACCTGGAGAGGAATTTAGAGCTCACTGAGCTTTCTCTGGCTGGGCCCAGTGATAGGGAGGAGGGTGGAGGTGGAGAAGATCAGGACCCAGAGGTAGGTAGTTGGGTAACAGTTAGAAGAAGAGGTAGGGGGAAAAGTGTCAGGGAGCCTAGTCCTGACCTGGCACAACCTAGTAAACATGCCTGTTTGGCTGATATTAGGAATGAAGGTCCAGGTCTAGGGTCACTACAGCAGGACGTTGCTCCTAGCAACCAGGAAAACAACTGCTGTAGGAAGGAGGGAAATAGGAGTGCAGCAAAGCCCAGACAGATGTTAGTGGTAGGGGACTCTATAATTAGGCGGACAGACAAGGTCATCTGTCGCCGAGACCGTGAATGCCGAACAGTGTGTTGTCTGCCGGGTGCTCGGGTTCGGCATATGGCGGATCGGATACACAGATTGCTGGGTGGGGCTGGGGAAACCCCAGCGGTCATGGTGCACATTGGTACTAATGACAAAGTTAGAGGCAGGTGGAAGGTCCTTAAAAATGATTACAGGGAACTAGGAGAGAAGCTGAAGTCCAGGACCTCCAAGGTGGTGTTTTCAGAAATACTACCGGTGCCACGAGCGTCACTAGAAAGACAGCGGGAGCATAGGGAGATAAATACGTGGCTTAGAAATTGGTGCAGGAAGGAAGGGTTCAGGTTCATGGAGAACTGGGCTGACTTCTCAGTCGGCTACAGGCTCTACGGTAGGGACGGGCTGCACCTCAATGACGGATGAAGGAGCTTTTAAACTAGGATCTGGGGGGAGGGAGGGTAGTGGAGCAAAAAAGGGGATAGAGCAGATAGAGACAGTGAGATGGTAGGGGTGAATGAAGGATTAGGGGGGATGGGACATGCAAGGAACTTAGGGAGGCTAGGAGTAATAAAGGTGTTAATAGGATTAAATGTCTACTGGCAAATGCAAGAAGTCTTGCAAACAAAATGAATGAATTGGAGACTCTTATGTCAACCATGGATTATGATGTGGTGGGCATTACGGAAACCTGGCTGGAAGAAAGCCATGACTGGGTGACAAACATACAGGGTTATAGTACATTTAGGAGGGACAGGAAAGACAAAAAAGGTGGTGGGGTGTGTATATTTATCAAACCTAACCTAAAACCTGTGTTGAATGATGACATTGGGGGGAACTGCAACAATGTAGAGTCAGTATGGGTTAATGTACATGGGGAGGGGAATAATGGAAAAATGCTAATTGGAGTTTGCTATAAGCCTCCTAACATACCTGAACAAATAGAGGGTGAAATGCTGAAACAAATTGAAAAGGCAGCTAATAATAATAATCGGGTTCTTATTATGGGGGATTTCAATTATCCAGACATACAGTGGGACATATAATCTTCTGGTTGTGCTAAAAGCTGTAAATTCTTATCTACCATTCAAGACAATTACCTCTCTCAGATGGTAGATGAACCGACTAGGGGAGATAATTTGCTAGATTTGGCCCTGTCACAATTTCAGATCTACAGGTCCGGGAGCACTTGGGCACCAGCGATCATAATATGGTAAGCTTCAACGTAATATTCAATAAAACATTTCAAAGGGGAAATGCTAAAACCTGGAATTTTAGGAAAGCTGATTTCAACAAATTAAGGGAAGAGCTTAAATGTGTAGATTGGGACAAAGTCATAGTAACTGGGGATACTGAACATAAATGGGGAAAGTTTAAGGATAAACTGCTAGAGTCCTGTAAAAAACTTATACCCTCTGGTAATAAAACGTCCCGGAATAAAAAGAAACCACTATGAATAAATAAGACTGTACAAAGTATAATAAAACAAAAACAAAGGGCGTTTAAAATCTTGAAGGCTGAGAATACAGAAATAGCATTTCAGAAGTATAAAGATATCAATAGGCAATGCAAAAAAGAAATCAAACAAGCAAAACTAGCTACTGAAACAAAAATCGCCAATGACATTAAAATAAATCCCAAAATCTTTTATAAATACATTAATGCCAAAAGGAAAACAAAGGATAGTATTGACCCCTAAAAATATAATAACAAGTTAGTTATAGAGGACAAACAAAAGACTGAGATATTAAATAGGAATTTCTCTTCTGTGTTCACCAAGGAACTGACTGTACCAGGCATCATTCAACAAGTGAAAAATGAAAGTTCACCACCCGATATAATTAATTTAACACAAGAAGAAGTACGCCTACGTCTGAGTAAATTAAACATTGACAAATCCCCAGGGCCAGATGGAATTCATCCACGAATATTGAGGGAATTGAGCTCCGTAATTGACAGACCGCTGTATCTTATCTTTTTAGACTCGCTTGTAACAGGGTTGGTGCCTCAGGATTGGAGGATTGCTGATGTGGTACCGATATTTAAGAAAGGTAAGAGGGTAGATCCAGGCAACTACCGTCCAGTAAGCCTGACATCAGTAGTATGCAAAGTTTTTGAGGGCATTTTAAGGGATGACATGCAAAAATATGTTGCAGAAATAAATATAATAACTGACAGACAGCATGGATTCATGAAAGATAACTCGTGTCTAACCAACCTGTTGAGGTTCTATGAGGGGGTAAGTGCAAACCTGGATATTGGTAATGCAGCTGATGTGATTTATTTGGACTTTGCAAAGGCATTTGATACTGTACCACATAATAGCCTTATACTAAAGCTCCAGAAGCAAGGACTAGGGGAAACTATATGCAACTGGGTAAGGAATTTTAGCAAAGATAGGAAACAAAGAGTAGTCTCTAAATGGGCCATAGTCAGCAGTGGGGTGCCGCAGGGATCTGTGCTAGGACCAATTCTTTTTAATCTCTTTATTAATGACCTTGTGGATGGGATTGATAGTAAAGTGTCAGTCTTTGCTGATGACACCAAACTATGTAGGATATTTAAAACTGACCTTGATAGTAAAATATTACAAAAAGATCTGGATAAGATGTCAGAATAGGCAGATACTTGGCAAATGAGATTTAATGTTGATAAATGTAAAGTAATGCACCTAGGACGGAGTAATCCTATAACTGCGTATACATTAAATGGAAGTAAACTCGGGACTACAGAACAGGAGAAGGACTTGGGTATTCTCATTACAAATAAGCTGAGCAGCAGCACTCAATGTCAAGCAGCAGCTGCAAAAGCAAACAAGATTCTAGGGTGTATAAAAAGAGAGATTAGATCCCGTCATCCCAACGTATTGTTACCCCTCTATAAATCACTTGTAAGGCCACATCTGGAATATGGGATTCAGTTTTGGGCTCCACATTTTAAAAAGGACATTCAGAAGTTAGAGTCAGTTTGAAAGGTGGGCAACTAGACTACTACAAGGAATGGAGGGCCTCCCATATGATGACAGGTTGAAAAAGTTAGATATGTTTAGCTTAGAAAAAAGACGTCTCAGAGGAGATCTCATTTATATGTATAAATACATGTGTGGTCAATATAAAGGACTGGCACATGACTTATTTCTTCCGAAGACAATACTAAGGACCAGGGGGCATTCACTGCGAGTGGAAGAAAAACGATTCCGACAGCTAAATAGGAAAGGGTTCTTTACAGTTAGATCAGTAAGACTGTGGAATGTCCTACCACAAGAGGTAGTAATGGCAGATACTATAACAGCTTTCAAAAAAGGGCTGGATGATTTCCTCAGTACACACAACATTGTTGGTTATAAATGACTTTGTGACCAAATGTAGAACTGGTGGAGGAAGGTTGAACTAGATGGACCTAGGTCTATTTTTCAACCTTAGTAACTATGTAACTATATGTAACTATGTAACTATGTTAAGGATAGCGTATTTTTCCCTCACCACATGACGGCACCACAAGAGAGGATCCGCCCATCCAGGACAGGAAACCTTCAGGTTAAAAAGGGGCGGTCCTCTCGCCGCTTCAGTTTGGTTTCCTGTCCTGGACGGATACCTCAGGATGCGGCCCTGGAGGGCAGTGGATCTTCTGGATAATCTTACCCGGTCCCGAAGGCCGGCTCTGGCGGTGGCACGGGTCCTGCCTCGCTCCTTTCAGGTACCTGGAAGCGCCATGGTGGGCCCCCGGGGGTTGCGTCCACGAGCGGGAGCGCTGCGTCAGGCGGCAGGTGAGTTCAGCAGCCGGCCGGTCATTACTAGAACGGCGGGGCTGCTTGCGGCCGTGTGTGCTGCACGCCGCCGCCATCTTGAAGGCGGGGTTTGGTGTGCCGGCGTTGCGCATGTGCGGCGGCCTTCCCTGACAGGCGCTGACGTCGGCGATGACGTCTGAACCCAGAAGTGGGTCCGGAGGCGCGGGAAACAGCACTCAGTTTGAAAAACGGAGCTCAGAGCTGGGGAACAGTGCTCCAGTCCTCCTGCAGAACGGAGGGTTCTATTGCTCTGCCAGCTGGGTTAGGATGGACAAAGAGGGGCACCATGAGGAGGATCGGCACTCGGTGCGTGAGTCCTCCTCCCCTCCTGCTGGCAAGAAAGCGGTGAAGCCACCGGAGCGTCGCAGAAGCGACTCTGGATCTGATGCCAGTTTATCCAGCAAACGTAGCCGGGCCACTAAACAGACCCGAGATGTGGCTGACGGCAAAGGCGCCTCCAGAGGGAAGACTTTAATGAAAGCTCCTTCCCCGGAACCGGTTAAAAAACCACGGAAGTGTGCGGCCAAATCGAATAACAGGGAATGCGCGCTCTGTAACCGGGATCTGGCTCCGTCCTGGTCCAAACGGCTCTGCAAGGCCTGTATTCAGCAGACCATTTCTGATGAAACTCCTGGGTTTGCTAATGATCTCCGTACCATCTTCCGGTACGAAGTCCAGAGTTCTCTGCAGTCCCTGAAAGAGCCTTCTCGTAACCGGCATAGACAGGCCTCCCCGGCTTCGCCATCCAGTCGATCTGAGGGAGAGTGTGGGTCTTCTGGCTCTGAGTCTTCTTCCTCTGACAGTGAGGCTGACGTCCACCAATGTTTCCCGGTAGAGGGCACGAGCAAATTGATTAAATCTGTCAGGGACACTATGGGCATTACTGAGGAGAAATTGCAGCTTTCGGTCCAAGATGTGATGTTTAAAGGTCTGGAGCATAGAAAGCGCAGGACCTTCCCGGTCGTGGACAAGATACAGGCATTGATCTCCAGGGAATGGAAGAAACCGGATAAGCGAGGTTCTCTTCCTGGCGGCTTCAAGCGCAAATATCCCTTTGAGGACGCAACCTGTTCCCACTGGGATAGGGCACCCAAATTGGATGTGGCAGTGGCTAAAGCATCAAAGAAGTTTTCCATTCCCTTTGAGGACATGGGATCCTTGAAGGACCCTATGGATCGAAAGGCAGATGTCTTCCTTAAAACCGCATGGGAGTACTCAGCAGGTGCTCTCCGGCCGGCCATTGCAGCTACATGTACGGCACGGTCTCTGGCGCTGTGGTTGTCCGACTTAGAGGAGAAGCTGAAGGCTAAAGTTCCTCGGGACGAGATTCTGTCTTCTCTACCCAGACTGCAGGGAGCAGCAGCTTTTCTCTCAGATGCATCGGCGGATTCCACTCGTCTGGCTGATAAGACCGCGGCCCTCTCTAATGCGGCTCGTTGGGCCTTATGGTTAAAATGTTGCCCGGGGGATCTGCAGGTTAAGTCTAGGCTGTGTTCCATTCCCTGTCAGGGCGAGTTTCTTTTTGGATCTGTTCTGGATGATGTCCTTGAGAAGGCTGGGGACAGAAAGAAGAACTTTCCGGCCCCGTTCTTCCCCTCCTTCAAGCGGTCCTTTCGTAAGAAGCAGTTCACCCGCAAGTTCACCCCCAGGAATAGAAGTACCTGGTCGGACCGTAAGAAGGATGATAAGGGATTCTTGTTCAAGGGCCCTTCCCAATCCAAGAAGTCTTCCCAATGACTCCCTTCCCCAGGTGGGGGGGAGATTGACCTACTTTCTTCCGGCCTGGGAACGTATTTCTTCGAGCCCGTGGATTCTCAATATCGTCCGCACAGGTCTGACGTTTCCATTCCGCAGTGTTCCTCCCAGGCACTTTCTCCTGACATCCCCGAGGACGTCCCCGAGCGAACAGCAGGCCTTGGAGAGGGAAGTGACGTCCCTATTGCGCCAGGCGGTCCTGACGGACGTCCCATTGGCAGTTTTACTCCCCTCTCCTTTTGGTCGGGAAACCGGACAGCTACTTTCGGGTTATCATCAACCTCAAAGGCCTGAACAGCCACCTGCAGATCTTGTCCTTCAAGATGGAATCAATGAAGTCCACAATCAAGTCTCTCTACCCGATTTGTCATATGGCTGTCCTGGATCTGAAGGACGCGTATTATCATGTTCCCATCGCTCCTCCCTTTCAGAAATATCTCAGGGTGGCGGTGATACTCGAGGGGTCTGTGCGTCATCTGCAGTTCAGGGCTTTACCATTCGGCCTGGCAATTGCGCCCCGTATCTTCACGAAGCTCGTCCTGGAAGTCACTGCCCACCTGCGGGAAAACAGGATTCTCATTATCCCGTATCTCGACGACTTTCTTGTTGTAGGAGATTCAGCGAGCCATTGTACTACCGTGCTTCAGACTGTCTGCTTAAAGCTGGAAAGCCTCGGCTGGATTTTGAACAGGGAGAAGTCCCGGTTTCTTCCGGCCACAGTGCAAGTCTTCTTGGGGCTTACTTTGGACTCTCTCCTCCAAGAATGTTGTCTACCGCCTTCCAAAGTGGAGAAGATTCGCTCTCTAGTGCAGCGGGCGGTGGCGGTTCCGCACATGTCCCTGCGGCGGGCTATGTCTCTTCTGGGCTCCCTGACCTCTACTCTCCCTGTGGTGTTGTGGGCTCAAGGCCATACCAGAGCCCTCCAGTGGGACGTTTTGGGACATCAGTCGTTTCTGGGGGACAGGTTGAACACTCGGATTACTCTGAGCTCCAGCTCCATCACCTCCCTTCACTGGTGGCTGGTTCCTGCGCACCTCACACGGGGAGTCCCATGGTCTGTCCAGGTGTCCCGAATTGTGACCACAGATGCCAGTGTGTCCGGATGGGGAGCTCACCTGCTGGACCGTCCGATTCAGGGTCTCTGGTCGCCCAGGGAGGCGGCTTCCTTCTCCAATATCAGAGAACTGCTGGCTGTGGAACGGGCCCTGACTGGACTTCTCCCTTCACTGACTGTTCACCATACCTGGGTGTTGTCAGACAATCGGGTGACGGTGGCTTATCTGAACCATCAGGGGGGCACGAGATCCAGGTCTCTTATGTTGATAGCCGACAGGATTCTACTCCTGGCAGAAACTCACCTTCTGTCCCTCACTGCTGTTCACATCAGGGGGAAAGACAACCTAGCAGCGGATTTTCTCAGTCGCACTCGCCTGCGCGCGCGGGAGTGGGAGCTCAACCCGTCTGTCTTCAACCTCGTCACGACCAGGTGGGGGGGTTCCGGTTATCGACCTTTTTTCCACCAAGCAGAACAGGAAGGTTCCTCAGTTCTGCTCTCTCAATCCCAAGGACCTTCCGTATGGTGTGGACGCTCTATCAATCCCATGGGACTTTCCCCTAGCCTATGCATTTGCCCCACTGGTCCTTCTCCCCGCAGTCCTGAAAAAAATCAGGGACGACGGGGCCAGGGTCCTTCTGATTGCTCCCTTCTGGCCAAAGCGACCATGGTTTTTTCGGCTGGTTCGGATGTCTCTGACCGACCCGTGGGTTCTCCCGGAACTTCCGAATCTCCTGTCCCAGGGTCCTGTGTGCCATCCTCTGACTGTCAAGTTGCACCTGACGGCATGGAATTTGAGAGGGCGTTACTGATCAGTAAGGGGTTTTCCCCCAATTTAGTTTCCACACTGTTAGGTTGTAGGAAGCCTGTGACAACAAAGATCTACTGTAGGACTTGGAAAAAGTTCTTATCTTCCTCAGGGGCTAGTGTAACTGGGGAGGTTCCCATCGGTCCCATCCTGGAGTTCCTACAGTGCGGGTTGGACAAGGGGTTGGCGGTTAGCACACTCAAGGTCCAGATCTCTGCGTTGGCGGCACTCTATAATTATGATGTTGCGGGGAACCCTTGGGTGGCTCGGTTTATCAGGGCTTCTTCGCGCCAGCGTCCTAGACGGGTAGTCTCCCTCCTTCCTTGGGACCTTAACCTGGTTTTGGGGGCCCTAACGGAGCCTCCGTTCGAGCCCCTTGACTCCATATCTGTTAAATGTCTTTCCCTTAAGACGGTCCTCCTGGTAGCCCTGACCTCGGCCCGTAGGATTAGCGACATTCAGGCCCTTTCTATTGACCCGCCTTACACTCAAATACTGGACGATAGGGTAGTTTTGCGCCCTGACCCTGCGTACCTCCACAAGGTTGTTTCTCGGTTTCATATGTCCCAGGAGATTGTATTGCCATCATTTTGCACTAACCCAACGCGTGCGGAGGAACAGTGTTGGCATTGTCTGGATGTACATCGTTGTCTCATCCAGTATCTTCTGGTCACCAGTTCCTGGAGGAGAGACAAGTCTCTGTTTGTCTCTTTCCAGGGGCCTCAAAAGGGGGTTAAGTGTTCCAAATCCACGCTGGCCAGGTGGATTAGGGACGCCATTGCGTTGGCTTACACGGCTAGGGGTGCTGCTGTTCCGGTGGGTCTGAAGGCACATTCCACGCGGGTGTAGCATCATCTTGGGCAGAACGGGCGGATGTTTCCATTGCTCACATTTGTAAAGCTGCCACATGGCCTTCACCCTCGACCTTTTTTAAGCATTATAGGTTGGATCTTTCCTTCTCCGACCTCACCTTTGGGAGGCGTGTTCTACAGGCTGTGGTCCCTCCCTAATTTTTCTTCGCTGTAATTCTCTCGTGGTGCCATCATGGGGTGAGGGAAAAATACGTACTTACTTACCGGTAATGTGTTTTTTCCGAACCCATGACGGCACCCTTATATTCCCACCCTGCACTGGGGATTGTTGGTTGGTTCACCTTCCTTTTTTCCTTCTTCCACAATTTTTCTGGTGGTGGCCTTCTACTAACCTGTTGTTTTTTTTGGAGGACCTCTCATGCTCTGTAATCAAACTGAAGCGGCGAGAGAACCGCCCCTTTTTAACCTGAAGGTTTCCTGTCCTGGATGGGCGGATCCTCTCTCGTGGTGCCGTCATGAGTTCGGAAAAAACCCATTACCGGTAAGTAATTACGTATTTTTGAATGTGCTTGATGCAAATCTACTTGTGAAGTGTACAACTGGGGCACAAGTGCTGCCACTGAAGGGGTGTCTGTGTGGCCCAATTTTTGGAAAAAAGAGAGACTCTGCTTGGAGTAACCCTTGCTGTGTTTTTAAAAAGGAGCCAAGATGAACAAGTCATGGTTCAGCAAAGACTTTGCTACCTACCCCGCTGTCATCCTGGGGACGGTTAAGGATGGCGTAATTTTGAATGTGCTTGATGCAAATCTACCTGTGAAGTGTACAACTGGGGCACAAGTGCTGCCACTGAAGGGGTGTCTGTGTGGCCGAATTTTTGGAAAAAAGGGAGACTCTGCTTGGAGTCACCCTTGCTGTGTTTTTAAAAAGGAGCCAAGATGAACAAGTTATTGTTCAGAAAAGACTTTGCTACCTAACCCGGTGTCATCCTGGGGACGGTTAAGGATAGCGTATTTTTGAATGTGCTTGATGCAAATCTACCTGTGAAATGTACAACTGGGACACAAGTGCTGCCACTAAAGGGGTGTCCGTGTGGCCCAATTTTAGGAAAAAAGGAGACTCTGCTTGGAGTAACCCTTGCTGTGTTTCTAAAAATGTTCCAAGATGAACAGATCTGGGATCAGGAAAAACTTTGTTACCTTCCCCGGTGTCATCCTGGGGACGGTTAAGAATGGCGTATTTTTTAATGTGCTTGATGCAAATCTACCTGTGAAGTGTACAACTGGGGCACAAGTGCTGCCACTGAAGGAATGTCTTTGTGGCCCAATTTTTGGAAAAAAGGGAGACTCTGCTTGGAGTCACCTTGCGGTGTTTTACATGATTTTAGAAGGGCATGCCATGCCTATATCTGTTTCTCGTCCTCTTTTTCCTCGTAACGCTGTTTTGTGTGTTGTGTTGTGAGTTGTTTGTCACCTTTTGGACACCTTTGAGGGTGTTTTTATGTGTTTGTGATTGCCTCTCATTGTTTCCTATGGGCTCGAGTGGTTCCCCAAACCAAACTCGAACGAGACCTCCATTCGGCGAACCAAGCTCGAGCCGAACCGCGACCGGTTTGCTCATCTCTAAAAATGACCTGAACAGACTGAGGTGCAGCACCACATACACACCATAAGAACAGGGGGTGCTGTGTATGTATCAGCTTTACTGACCTGAACAGACTCAGCTGCAGTACTACATACACACCATAAGGAAGGGGGGTGCTGTGTATGTGTTGCTGCCTCTCAGCTAAAATGACCTGAACAGACTGAGGTGCAGCACCACATACACACCATGAGGGAGGGGCACGGTGTATGGAAGAACTATGGCATATATATTATAATCCCTTTATTAAACAGACTGGGCACACCCCATTTGGCAATGCTGCAAATAATTTTGTTGGAAAATTTGTAAGATAAATCCACACCGAATAATGTAATATTCTCTAGAACTTCATAATGCACACCTCAGCTGCTGCAGAACCTCAAAATACACACCTCAGATGCTATAGAACCTGATTATACACATCTCAGCAGCTGCAAAATCTCATAATTCACCTCAGTTGCTTTAGAACCCCATAAGACACACCTCAGCTATTGCAGAACTCCATAATACACAACTCAGCTGCTGCAGAACCTCATAATACACCTCAGCTGCTGACGATGCATTACATTGATAGAATGACGTTCATAACAACATTAAGGCTAAGTTCACACAGGACATCTTTTGTAGTATTTTTGAGGTCAAAAAGATGCCCCTGCATGCATTTCCTCCTCCCAGCAAAGTCTATTGGATTTCTCTTTTGCTGTCCACGCTGGGCATCTTTTGTTGGCTGCGTTTTTGAAGATGCAGCATGTCAGTTCTTTTTGCGTTTTCATTTTTGAGCCCTTCCAGTCAATAGACTAGACTTAAAAACCACATTAGGCAAAACGCGGTAAAAATCTGTCAAAAACACATTGCGTTATTTTATGCGTTTTCGCCGCGGTGCATTTTTGGTGCATTTTTGGTGCATTCTTGGGGACAAAAACACTGCATATTTGTGGTTTAAAAGATGCCCCATGTGAACATACCCTAAACCATTACATGTGATGTGCAGACAGCAGCGAAACCATGTAATATATGAGACTCCACTGTTATTTTCTACCAGGTAAGGAATCTGACAGCCGATTCCCCTGCACGACCCCCGCGTGGAAGGAATCAGACACTGGCTCCATTATTGCAGTCGTGTATATTTTACTCGGATGCTTCCACATTTCAGATAAAACACATTTTATCTCTGCCGAGGACGATGCAGTCAGGATAAGGTGCCCTTGAGGCCGGTGCCCAATGGCTTCTCCCTGCTCTGCTGCACATTAACTGGTTGAACCCCCAAAATGTGTAATACATACTGTTAGGATTTCATTTGCCAATGAAATCACTCACAAGTGATTTGCAGACTCGGGGTCATCTGCTGAATGACATCTCCTCCTGCGTCTCTCATTGTTATAATTTTCAATTTGAGAGGAACAGGAGGAGACATCATTCTGCAGATAACCACACATTGCAAATCGCATGTGAGTGATCAGGTGACAACTACTCGAATGAGCAAGTTAAATCCTAACAGAGCGCATATTACACACCTATAGGATATGGCAGGTCAATATTCAGAATTACAGCACATTACACACTATACGTGACATGTACAGGGCATATGTAGGGTGTATAATCTAATATATAAAGCTGAGTGTATGTATGTATGTGTGTGTGTGTGTGTGTGTGTGTGTCCATCCAATAAAGGAATCCGCACCGTCACATTTACAATCACGAAATTTTGCACAGACGCCTCATGCGACTCAGGGAACGTCATAGACTATGTTTTGATAAGAAATTTTAACCCCGCACTTTACAGTTATTCGCTGCAAAAACCTGCTTACACTAAAATCAATGGTGCTGGGAACTACAGGTCATTAATAAGAGCTGTAATTGTATAGGCAACAAAGGACATTCATTTTTTAAGACAGGTAATGTGTCAGATAATATGATGTCAATAGAGACAAACACAGACACACACAGAGACAGAGACACACAGACACACAAGGGACACAGAGTCTGATACAGAGACAGAGACACACAAACACAGAGACAGACACAGAAACAGAGACACAGAGAGACACACACACACACACAGACAGACTGATGCAGAGACACACACAGGGACAGGGACACACACAGGGACAGGGACACACACAGGGACAGGGGGACACACAGGGACAGGGACACACACAGGGACGGACACAGACTGACAGAGACACACATAAACAGATACACAGAGACATAGACACAGACATAGAATCACAGAGACTGATATAGAGACAGAGAAGAGACACACAGAGACAGAGACTGATACAGAGACACAGAAACAGAGACTGATACAGAGACACACAAAGACACACACAGAGACAGACTGATACAGAGACTGATAAAGAGACACACAGAGACATAGACACACAAAGACTGATACAGAGACTCAGAGGCACAGAGAAAGAGACAGAGACACAGACATAGACAGAGACACACAGACAGAGACACACACACAGGGACACAAACACAGGGACACACAGAGGCACACATACAGAGACAAAGACACAAAAACACAGACACATACAGAGACACATTCACACACAGAGACATACAGACAGAGACACAGAGGCAGAGACACAGAGAGACAGACACATAGACAGAGATACACAGACAGACACACACAGAGACCCACAAAGACAGAAACACACAGAGACACACAGAGACAGACACAGAGACACAGATATAGTCACAGAGACAGAGATACACAGAGACAGAGACACACAGAGATACATACAAACACAAGCACAACAATCAGGCAGAGACAGAAACACAGAGACAGAGAGGGACACAGAGAGTGGAAAGAGGGAGAGGGAGAGAGACAGTTACTATCTTGGGCACCGCCAGGTACTACAGCTAGTAAATATATATATGTATCTATTATCCCCTACACATGGTCTGCATCCACTCTGGCCGCAGCTGCAGGGCCCACTGGCATCACATCCCAGGCTCCCCCTGATGTAATTACACCTATCCAGGGCCCACAGCTGCAGAGCAAGGGCGAAACAGAGAGCCGTGGCCATCCAGTCCTCAATGGTGTTCAACCATGCATCCGAGAAAATAGCAATGGCCCCCATCACCGACAGGCCAAGTCATTTTGTAAATTACACAATATACATGACATAGATACTATGGAAAAGATAGATGGATGCAGGGTCGGACTGGGGTGTCTGGGGTCCACAGGAGGAGTTAACTCTAGAGGCCACACAACTATATGCAAATCGCTGCAGGAGCCCCCACACAGCCTCCTGTACACAGCAGGTGCCCCCACACAGCCTCCTATGCATAGCAGGAGCCCCCATACTCACCTAATCCTGATTCCCAGCACCGCAGCCTCCATCTTCTCTTCTATGGTGGCCTGCGGAGGCAGCGCGATGCAATGATGTCACTGCAGTGCCCTTGTGGATATACAGTCTCCTAAGACACAGGCCTGCAGCGATCTGTGGCTTAGCAGACGGGCAATGATAGAGCAGGGAGCTCTGTGCTCTGTCACAGGATTGAACTGTATCGGGGTGACGCCGACACAGTTCAGTGTGGTGGTTGCAGAAGATTCGGGGCTCCGGTCAAGAAGTTCTGGGTCGGAGCTCTGGATCTTTAATGCCAGTGGTGCCCCTGCCGGTGGGTCCCTTTTATGTTCAGTTAGGCTGCTTTCACACATCCGGTTTTTGCTGAGTGGCACAATACGTCACTTTGCAGAAAAAACGCAACAATTTTTTTTTGCAGCCGGTTGCGTTTTTTCCGCATAGACTTGCATTAGCGCCATATTGTGACGCATGGTCTTGCGTTGTGTCCATTTTTTGCCGGATGCGGCATATTTAGCCCATGCGGCGGCCGGATGGAACGTTGCCTGGCACTTTTTTTGTGCGGCGAAAAAACCGCATTGCGCCAGTTCCGGCGCGATGCGGCGCAATTTACAATGCAAGCATATGGACGTCGGATGCGGCGTCCTCCGGCAAAAAAACGCATCCGGCGGCCGGATGCGGTTTTTTACACTGCGCATGCTCAGTATCAAGCCACATTCGTCAAAAAAACGGATGGGCCGCATGGAAATACTTATGCAACGGATCCGTTTTTTTCGCCGCATCTGTTGCATAGGTTTTGGAGCCGGATTGAGCCGCATTGCAAAAAACGGATGTGTGAAAGCAGCCTTAGAGAGCTTTCTGGGGCATTAACTGGTGTCTGTGTACCAGACCGACGCTGGATAGATGATAGGCAAATAGATATCAGACAGATAGATAGATAGATAGATAGATAGATAGATAGATAGATAGATAGATAGATAGATAGATAGATAATAGAAAGATAGATAGATAGATAATAGATAGATAATAAAGAGATAGATATAGGATAGATAATTGAGATATATAGACAGATATATAATAGCAAGATAGGTAGACAGACGGATAATAGACGGACAGACAGATACACAGACACACAGACATTGCACAGTATACAGGACACACACATGTTATACATAACACACACACAGACAGCACATAATACATTACAGATGACACACAGCATGTTATACTCCTAGTCACTTCCTGGGCTCCAGGAGTTCAGTGTGGCTTTTGTAACTGCATCTCCAGCAGAGCTGCTGCCCCTCCCCTCTCTCTATGGTAAAGACAGGAGAGGACACAGAGTGGAGAGCATGTGAGGGCGCCCCCTGCCTGAGGCTGTGCAGAGCGGGAGAAGACCAGACGCAGGGTACAGAGGAGGGGGGAGGGGCATGCGCTCCCTGCTGGAGGCTGTGCACCTAAGGAGCAGCAAAGTGAAAGCAAACAGCTGCTCCCTAGGCGCCTCCTTTGCTGTCTGCCTGCCGGCGCCCTGTGCAACCGCACAACTCGCACATGCCTAAAGTCGGCTATGCTCCCAGGTCTTTTAATGTCCTATTGGGAGGGAGCAATTGATGCTACTGTACTGCTGTCTGCCTGAAAGGATTTGGAATGTTGAGACTCAAAAATGGTTCTCAAAGTTCTGTCTATTTACTTTATGCAGCATTTGCTTGGGCCTCTTCCGCCCACAGCCATGATTCAGTCATGGGTACGGGATTGAAAAAGACCAAGTAAGTGCTGCTAAGAGCACTTCTACTATTTCATATGTGAGGCCGTCTGGCACATTTTATAAAAAAATTTTAGTGTAGAACTACCCCAATGAGATTTGCCGTAACGTGGCGGGGTAGCTCAAGAAATTCAAATTTTTTGCCAAAAATCTCAAATTTTTATAATAAGTACAGTTTGGAATTTTAGTGCTGAAGTGCACATTTAGTGCTGGCTTTTTTTTTTTTTCTTCTCGGTGGAACAGGCCTACACCTGCCACTCAGGCATGTCTTCATTTTTAATATTCAAATGCTGCACCACAGCCAGGGTGTTGCATGAACCATACCTCCCAGCTCTTTTAAGGTCCTATTGGGAGGGGGAAATTGAAATCTCAACACTCTAAGTAAATTTTGAACATTGTGTTTTGACTGTACTTTCAGTTTTCTGGGAGCAAGAGGCGTACGCCTGTCTTTTATCTTGCTGTCTCTGATGAAGGTAGAAATGCTGGTTCAGATCTTGTTCCAGGTTGGTCCCACTCAGCTGTGTTGCAAAGTTGGTAATGTGTGCCAATTGTTGCCACTTTTCCTGTTACCTGGCCTTAGTTTTTGGAAATGTGCAGACTCCAAGTAGGGTCTCCAAATTGACTTTGACTGTAGTGCCAAGGGTATGGGATCACCAGCCCTACGCCTGTCTTTTATCTTGCTGTTACTGATGAAGGTAGAAATACTGGTTTAAGCCGTCTTCCAGGGCCAGTCCCATACAGCCATGTTGTTTAGTTGGCCTATTTGTAGTGTGTGCCAGTTGTTGCCATTTTCCTGTTGTGTGGAGACTCTAAAGGCCATTTTACACACAGCGACATTGCTAGCGATGTTGCTGCCGATCGCACCCGCCCCCGTCGTTTGTGCGTCACGGGCAAATCGCTGCCCGTGGCACACAATATCGTTAGGCCCCATCACACGGACTTACTTTCACTGCAACGTTGCTGTGGCCGGTGAACCGCCTCCTTTCTAAGGGGGTGGTTCATGCGGGGTCACAGTGACGTCACACGGCAGGCGGCCAATAGAAGCGGAGGGGCAAAGAGCAGCCGAATGAAATACACGCCCACTTTGTGCCAGAGGACGCAGGTAAGCTGTTTGTCGTTCCTGGGGTGTCACACGTAGCGATATGTGCTGCCTCAGGAACGACGAACAACTTGCGTGCAAAAGCAGCAACGATAATCGGGATTAGAACGACTGGACAACGATCAACAATAAGGTGAGTATTTTTGATCGTTAGTGGTCAGTCATTCATACTTTTCACACGCAACGACATCGCTAACGAGGCCGGATGTGCGTCACGATTTCCGTGACCCCAGCGACATCTCGTTAGCGATGTCGCTGCATGTAAACCCCGCAAGTTGGCATTTGTCTATAGTGCCAGAGAAATGGGAGCACTAGCCCTATGCCTGTCACTCATGTATCTCTATTTTAAAAATGAGAATGCCATGCCACATCCTGTGTTTAAGTCAATGCAGTTAGGCAGTGCTTAAATTAATATGCATTGGAGAACGCAGTCACACAGCTGCAGCGTTGTGGAGCAGTATCCAGGCCCATTTTGATTAATAGCTGTTTAAACTGAACCTGGAAAGGGAAGGCCATGTGCGATAACGGTGTAAACCTGGTGGTGACACTACGCTTGGGTGACATCACATGTGCGTTGCATGGCTAATGTGCTCCACCTGGTTGTACAGAAATTTCTATGGCACTATTCCTGCCTGGATGCACTGGTGCAGAAGGCACGGTCACTGTGTGATCACTTTTTAAAATGAAAATGCCAGGCCACATCCTGTGTGTTGTAAGGACCATACCTTCCTGCTGTGCAAAGACACTATGGGGAAATTGGGGGGAACAATTTATGCCACTGTCCTGCTGTCTGGCTGAAATGTTTTTAAATCTCTAGACTCCAAGATGAATCTCCAAGTTGTGTGTTGTCTGTACGGGAGAACCAGCCCCACACCTGTCTCTCATCCACCTCTATATTTCTCCTGTCACTAGCCTAGGAAGCTAATGGCTACGCCAAAACAGTGGTGCTGCACTGTAAAACATATTTTTGCTGTTTTGGAAGCTTTTTGACCCCTCAAAGGTATTTTCTGTGCCTTACATTTGGCCTCCTAATAAGTAACACAGGGTTCGGAAAGGTTTGGAAAGGTTTGAAGTTCAGTTTGATAAAGGTTTGGCGAATAAATCCTTTGTTTGTTCCGTAACAACTGACAAACTCTCACTCAACTCAACTGAAGGTTATGCAGGATGAGACAGACTAGGTGAGAACAGTTTTGAGGGTGACGGAAAAGGAATAAGCATCAAATGGGGCATCGGATGGTTGGGGATGCATTTTAGTGCAGTAAGATTCCCAGACTAATGCATTTTGGTTTATCATGTAACAATACTGTATATGCATGTAGTAGACAAATTATTTGAATTTCTGCCCCTACTTAGTTGTATTTTTACAAAGTTTTCGGTTGGAAAAAAGCCTAGGCAAAGCAACATTTGCCGCCCATGTGACATGTAGACCTGCCACCACTGCTAGACACAGCCAGAGTGGTGGCTGAGGATGCCGTGGCGGTTTTAGTTGTATCACTCCTTGTCAGTGCAGGAAGCACCTAGTCTTCCTCCTATTCCACCTCCTCTGCTGAGCTACTCAACTGCATGCCTCTGGGTTCCCACCAAGTGGGATCTACAAAAGTAACAACACCTATTGTGAAGATTCACTGTCAAATTTTTAGCAAGCACTCTAAAGTACCAGTACCTAGTTAGATGATTCACTGGAAAATTGTTATCAGGCATTAAAAAGTAACAATAAAGAAAAAACAAAAAGCCAGCACCAAATGTGCACTACAGCACTAAACATTCCAAACTGTACTTATTATAAAAAAAATTTTGAGCTTTTTGGCAAAAAATTGCAATTTCTTGAGCTGCTTCGCCACGTCACGGCAAATCTCATTTGAAGCAGTCCTACACTAAAATATTTTTATAAAATGTGCCATACGGCCTCACATATGAATAGTAGAACTGCTCTTAGCAGCACTCACCTGGTCTATTTCAATCCCGTACCCATGACTGAGTCATGGCTGTGGGCGGGACAGGTCCAAGCAAATGCTGCATGAAGTAAATAGCCTGTGGACAAAGCCTGATGACTTAATGTGAACAGTCACCAACCGCCAAAATCCAGACAGATGGAATACATCCCAAATTGGGGTGCATAGCAAGGTGGAGGTCAACCACCGACCAATTCAATAAAGAAAAAACAAAAAGCCAGCACCAAATGTGCACTACAGCACTAAACATTCCAAACTGTACTTATTATAAAAAAAATTTTGAGATTTTTGGCAAAACATTGCAATTTCTTGAGCTGCTTCGCCACGTCACGGCAAATCTCATTTGAAGCAGTCCTACACTAAAATATTTTTATAAAATGTGCCATACGGCCTCACATATGAATAGTAGAACTGCTCTTAGCAGCACTCACCTGGTCTATTTCAATCCCGTACCCATGACTGAGTCATGGCTGTGGGCGGGACAGGTCCAAGCAAATGCTGCATGAAGTAAATAGCCTGTGGACAAAGCCTGATGGCTTAATGTGAACAGTCACCAACCGCCAAAATCCAGACAGATGGAATACATCCCAAATTGGGGTGCATAGCAAGGTGGAGGTCAACCACTGACCAATTCAATAAAGAAAAAACAAAAAGCCAGCACCAAATGTGCACTACAGCACTAAACATTCCAAACTGTACTTATTCTAAAAAAAATTTTGAGATTTTTGGCAAAAAATTGCAATTTCTTGAGCTGCTTCGCCACGTCACGGCAAATCTCATTTGAAGCAGTCCTACACTAAAATATTTTTATAAAATGTGCCATACGGCCTCACATATGAATAGTAGAACTGCTCTTAGCAGCACTCACCTGGTCTATTTCAATCCCGTACCCATGACTGAGTCATGGCTGTGGGCGGGACAGGTCCAAGCAAATGCTGCATGAAGTAAATAGCCTGTGGACAAAGCCTGATGACTTAATGTGAACAGTCACCAACCGCCAAAATCCAGACAGATGGAATACATCCCAAATTGGGGTGCATAGCAAGGTGGAGGTCAACCACCGACCAATTCAATAAAGAAAAAACAAAAAGCCAGCACCAAATGTGCACTACAGCACTAAACATTCCAAACTGTACTTATTATAAAAAAATTTTTGAGATTTTTGGCAAAAAATTGCAATTTCTTGAGCTGCTTCGCCACGTCACGGCAAATCTCATTTGAAGCAGTCCTACACTAAAATATTTTTATAAAATGTGCCATACGGCCTCACATATGAATCGTAGAACTGCTCTTAGCAGCACTCACCTGGTCTATTTCAATCCCGTACCCATGACTGAGTCATGGCTGTGGGCGGGACAGGTCCAAGCAAATGCTGCATGAAGTAAATAGCCTGTGGACAAAGCCTGATGACTTAATGTGAACAGTCACCAACCGCCAAAATCCAGACAGATGGAATACATCCCAAATTGGGGTGCATAGCAAGGTGGAGGTCAACCACCGACCAATTCAATAAAGAAAAAACAAGGGGGCGTGGCCTGCTTGCTAATGGCACCGGTCACCTAGCTGCTGAGCTCCAGCCACCTCGACTCCTAACCGGCTCACTGCGGCTCACCAGTGGCACCAATCTCTCTGCACACGGGGGGAAAGTGCTGCGGAGGTACCCAGGAACGTGGCATGCCAAGGGGAAAGTCCCAGAAGAAGCCGTCCCCGGCGAAAGTTACAGACTTCTTCTCCAGCACGGGACGAGGGAAAATGGCAGCAGCATCCTCCTCCACAGCTTCCTCACGCTCATCCAGGAGGGGATCCACAGCAGGCCCAGACTTGGACACAGACGCTGCAGATATACCGCTTACCAAAGGTACCATGCAGAAACTGCTCAGTGCCCTCCGCTCATCACTGCAGCAGGATTGGAAAGATATGGTGGCTGAGCTGAGGGGAGATATCACTGCCATAGGCAGTCGCACAGCACACATTGAAACTAAAATGCAGGAGCTGACAAAGTCACACAATAGCCTCATTGATGCCAATGCAGCACTGGAGGAACAAGTGCAAAAGCTCCATACCAAGGTCTTGGATTTAGAGGACAGGTCCTGCAGAAACAACATAAGAATCAGAGGAATTCCAGAGGCCATACCAGACAAGGGGCTGCAGAGCTTTCTAGGCTCCTTGCTGCAGGAGCTGCTCCCAGACCTGTCTGCAACTGATTTCCTGGTGGACAGAATACACAGAGTCCCTAAGCCTAAATCCCTCAGTGCTGATGCCCCCCGGGACACTTTGGCTCGCCTGCACTTTTACAAGACCAAAGAAGCCCTGCTGCAAGCCCTGAGAAGGAGGCCGCCTCTGTCTGAGCAATTCCGGCACCTGTCCATTTTTCCGGATCTGTCTGCAGGAACCCTGGCAAAAAGGAGGGAATTTGCCCCTTATACCAAAATTCTCAGGGATGAAGCTATATCCTATAGATGGGGTTTCCCTGTAAAGATCCTGCTTTTCCGTGCAGGAAACACCCACGTCTGCCATTCCCCACAACAGTTGGCAAAGCTCCTATCCTCATGGAACATGGCAAATCTCCCGGCCAGATCTCCAAGAGCCACAGGATCATCCCAAAGGGATAAAGTGAATGAAGATTGGTCCGTCGCGTGAGTTATGTGATATGTCTGAGTCGCGGCTGAGACTTAGTTGCTACTTTTAAGGTCCGCTGGTTCTGTTCAACCAGGACCCTGAGCCCCCATGGCGGTACATTTCCACCATACCGCAGGCCCCCTTTTTGGGCTTTTTTCTATGTGGACTGATGCTCCCTACATCAGTAATGTTAGTGATGTTAATGTTGTCAGTGTTACCTCTTTCCTGCCTAACCTTCCTTTCTCCCCCCGCAGCTCTAGGCAAGAGACTTTTTTTCATGTACAATGGTACTGAACTGTATGTCTATAAATGTTAGGGGCCTGAACTCGCCGGCCAAGAGATCCATGTTTTGGCGGGAAGTGGTTAAATCCAAATGTGACGTGATTTGTGGTCAAGAGTCTCATCTCCTCCAGGGGGACTCGCACAGGTTAAATAATGCTAAATTTCCTTTCATACTGCTGGCTTGTGGGAAAAAAAAAGGCTGGAGTATTCATTTGTGTAAAAAATACTGTTGCGTTCACACTACATTCCCAACATTTAGACCCTGAAGGTAGTTACGCCATTATTAATTGCTCCATAAATGGATCTAAGTATACTATTGCAACCCTTTACGCCCCCAACTCTGGTCAGATCAGCTTTCTGCGGAGGTTTCTTTCCAAGCTTTCATCCGTTACAGAGGGTAAACAAATAATCTGCGGGGATTTTAACATGTTAATGTCCAGCACTCTGGATTGCTCCAATACTGCTGTAAAGAGGAAGGAAATGAGCACAATAATTTCAGAAAGGCATCTCCATGATATATGGAGATACCAACATGCAAATGAGAGGGACTACACATTCTTCTCACCTCGGTTCACCTCATACAGCAGATTGGACTACTTTCTGGTTGAAAGCTCACTTATTTTGGATTGCTCAGATTCAAAAATTGGACTTATAGCTTGGTCGGACCATGCCCCCATATACCTGACAGTCCAGGAGCAAAGCCGCACGCCCGTTTTTACCCGGTGGCGCATGAATGACTCCCTCCTAGCCTGTAGACAAATCTCTGAGGAGTTGCAGGCCGACCTCGCAGAGTTTTTTAAATTTAATGACAACAAGGAGGTGACAGAGGAAACGCTATGGTCTGCACACAAGGCCTTTATTAGGGGGTCATTCATCAAAATTGCCACTAGGGAGAAAAGGAGGCATCAGGCAACTTCCAAAGCTCTACTGTCCCACATAGCGCTTTTAGAAGCCCACAATAAATCTGCCCCAAACATGTCAACATCTGACGAACTCAGGAAACTAAGAACACAGCTCCGCCAATTGCTGATGGTAGACTATGAGAAAAATTTAAGATCCCTCAAACAGCGGTACTATATGATGAATGACAGGGCGGGTGCCTTACTAGCCAGGAGGGTTAAAAAACGAGAAATGCAAAACAAAATTGAATACCTCGTGACGGGTTCTAATGCCACAATACGCAACCCAACGGAAATAGCCAATGCATTCGCTGATTTTTATCAGTCTCTCTACAACCTTAAAAATGACCCCACTGCCCCAAAGCCTACCCAATCGGCAATTAATTCCTTCTTAAACAATATTAATCTTCCTCGGTTATCTACAGTACATCTAGAGCAACTAAATTCCCCTTTCTCCCTGGAAGAGGTTCGCCAGGCGGTGATCACAGCCAAAAGAAATTCAGCTCCAGGCCCAGACGGCCTCACTAACTCCTATTATAGGCAATTCACTGAAACCCTGTCTCCTTTCCTCCTGAGACTTTTCTCCTCTTGGCGAACCACAGCAGATATTTCACCAAATAATCTAGAGGCCATTATAACTACCCTGCCAAAGCCAGGAAAACCCCCTACATCACCAGGAAACTTCAGGCCAATATCCCTCCTAAACTGCGACTTAAAATTGTACGCCAAAATAATCTCAGCTAGAATACATAAAGTCCTTCCATCACTGATTTCCCCGGATCAAGTGGGGTTTGTGGCGGGGAGGCAGGCGAAAGATGGGACGAGACGTATGCTGGACCTGATTGCGGTGGCTGAGGGGAGGAAAATCCCCAGTGTATTCCTGTCCTTGGACGCAGAGAAGGCGTTTGACAGGGTGCACTGGGGATATCTGAAATCTGTACTGGCCAAGTTTGGATTTGAAGGCCCCATACTTACCGCCATAATGGCACTATACTCTAACCCTAACGCCAAAGTTCTGGCATCCGGATTTATATCTCGGAGTTTTGAATTATCCAATGGGACACGCCAGGGGTGTCCGCTCTCCCCTATCATCTATGCCCTTGCTATAGAGCCTCTGGCGCAGACTATCCGTGAATGCCCTCGGATCTCGGGGATTCGAGTGGGGAGTACAAACCATGTGATCAGTCTATATGCGGATGATGTGATTTTATCCTGCACTAATGTAGAGGTGTCCCTAAAACACGTAATGGAGATCCTGTCCTCCTTCGCTCAAGTCTCGTATTACAAGCTTAATATTACCAAGTCCTTAATTTTTCCGCTCTTCCTGCCCGCCTCAACTAGAGCCACTCTTTCTCATCTTTACCCTTTCAAATGGGAAGACGAGGGTATCCCCTACCTGGGTATTATACTGGCCCCGCTACACTCCGTGATCCGGAAAAATCTGCTGACCCTGCACACCTCACTGGATAGAGAACTTACTCGCCTTTCTCTTCTCCCGCTCTCTTGGGTGGCGAGAATGCAGACCTTTAAAATGATCTGCCTCCCAAAAATTATCTACTTACTTCGGTGCCTGCCCCTAACAATTCCGCAACGGTATCTCACCAAAATTCATTCGCTAATGAGTAAATTTATATGGGCTGGGAAAAAACCTAGAATAGCCCTGAGATGCATGCATGCCCCGTTAAGTGGTGGAGGAATGGGTATTCCTAATATTCTAACATACCACAGAGCCGCTATCCTGGAACCGGCTCGAGATTGGTGGAGGAATGATTCAGACTTAAGATGGTTACAGATTGAGTACACCTGGGCACAGGTCCACTCCCCTAAACACTTCATAGACTCCCTGCTCCTAACCCCTTCGCCCCCCGGCGATCTTCTACCCACCACAGCAGCTCTAAAGAAAGCTTGGTCCTTGTGGAGCAAGCCAGTGTCACATGCTTTAGGTCCCAGCATTCCCCTTAGATCGCTAGAAGCCTTCATTCCGAACTTGAATCTTGCCGCCTGGACACGTGGAGGTCCAATCACCCTAGCAGATCTCTATAGAGAAGGCGTCCTACTCCCGTACTCAGAAATGTGTGATAAATTTAACTTTCCCCGACACAGTCTATTCCAGTTTTTTCAAATACGTCACTTTCTTCAGTCCGCTCCTCATCTCCCGGCTCCCACGACAGCTGACCACGCCTCAATTAAAAAATTCTTTCAAAATAGCAAAATCAAAGGCCTTTCATATATCCATAATATGCTAAACTCCCCACAACCGGACAAACAATTGCCGTATATGCTCAAATGGGAAAAAGATCTAGCTTCTCCGCTTCCGCCGCAAGAATGGTTCGCGGCCTCAAAATGGATCCACAAGTTCTCTTCTTGTCTCAATCATATAGAGCAATTAAAAAAGGTTCATCTGAGGTGGTACAACTCCCCTACTAAACTGGCTTCTTTTCCCCCACATGTGTCACCACTGTGCTGGAGGGGCTGCAACCACAGGGGCACCTTATGTCATATGTGGTGGTTTTGCCCTAAGTTATCTAACTTCTGGCAGGAGGTGTTCAATCTAATCCATGAGGTTACTAGTCTCCGCCTTTCTCCAAACCCAACCTTAGCGGTGCTACACATTGGCTTAGATGGGATCCCGGATCTTTTAAAAAACATCATTTCTCACATTCTCATAGCTGGCAGGTACTGTGTGGCATACAAGTGGAGGTCGGTGAGCCCCCCTACAAAAAGAGATCTAATTGAGAGGATCAACCTACACTGGCTATACGAAACCAACTTGGCCCCCAACCTAGAGAAGAGAACGGTGAGACTTAAACAATGGCACCCGTGGGCCACTTCCCTTTATGCAATGGCCCTCCCCCAGATACCGACACCTACACCATAAATAAATTGATTATGCCTAAGAATGTCTTGTAGAGCTGCTTCCCCCACCCCCTCTCTTTCCCCCCTCCCTCCCTGCTCCTATGTTCAGGTTGTTGTTGTAAGGGGTATTTAATGTCCCAGATTGATATTCTGATAATGGCTCGAGGCTATTCCACCTCTTGCTACTCAATGCTCCTGTTCTTGATGTTGTTGTATGAGAAGTTTGTATTTTTCTGAAAACTCAATAAAAACCTTTATGATAAAAAAAAAATAAAGAAAAAACAAAAAGCCAGCACCAAATGTGCACTACAGCACTAAACATTCCAAACTGTACTTATTATAAAAAAATTTTTGAGATTTTTGGCAAAAAATTACAATTTCTTGAGCTGCTTCGCCACGTCACGGCAAATCTCATTTGAAGCAGTCCTACACTAAAATATTTTTATAAAATGTGCCATACGGCCTCACATATGAATAGTAGAACTGCTCTTAGCAGCACTCACCTGGTCTATTTCAATCCCGTACCAATGACTGAGTCATGGCTGTGGGCGGGACAGGTCCAAGCAAATGCTGCATGAAGTAAATAGCCTGTGGACAAAGCCTGATGACTTAATGTGAACAGTCACCAACCGCCAAAATCCAGACAGATGGAATACATCCCAAATTGGGGTGCATAGCAAGCAAAATTTTTTTTTTTTTATAATAAGTACAGTTTGGAATGTTTAGTGCTCAGTCATGGGTACGGGATTGAAATAGACCAGGTGAGTGCTGCTAAGAGCAGTTCTACTATTAATATGTGAGGCCGTATGGCACATTTTATAAAAATATTTTAGTGTAGGACTGCTTCAAATGAGATTTGCCGTGACGTGGCGAAGCAGCTCAAGAAATTGCAATTTTTTGCCAAAAATCTCAAAATTTTTTTTATAATAAGTACAGTTTGGAATGTTTAGTGCTGTAGTGCACATTTGGTGCTGGCTTTTTGTTTTTTCTTCATTGAATTGGTCGGTGGTTGACCTCCACCTTGCTATGCACCCCAATTTGGGATGTATTCCATCTGTCTGGATTTTGGCGGTTGGTGACTGTTCACATTAAGTCATCAGGCTTTGTCCACAGGCTATTTACTTCATGCAGCATTTGCTTGGACCTGTCCCGCCCACAGCCATGACTCAGTCATGGGTACGGGATTGAAATAGACCAGGTGAGTGCTGCTAAGAGCAGTTCTACTATTCATATGTGAGGCCGTATGGCACATTTTATAAAAATATTTTAGTGTAGGACTGCTTCAAATGAGATTTGCCGTGACGTGGCGAAGCAGCTCAAGAAATTGCAATTTTTTGCCAAAAATCTCAAAATTTTTTTTATAATAAGTACAGTTTGGAATGTTTAGTGCTGTAGTGCACATTTGGTGCTGGCTTTTTGTTTTTTCTTCATTAAAAAGTAACAATACCTATTGAGATAGTTCACTGGCAAATTTTTAGCAGGCACTTAAAAGTAATAATACTAGTGATGGGCGAACTCGCAGCTAACCAGGACCGGTCTGCTCCGGTCTGGAAACTGGTCCCCAGATAAGGCTATGGGGACCAGAATCCAGTAATTAAAAATGTTGGTAGAAGGGATAGGGTGATAAGTGTCCGCATGCTGTACTTCCCGACAATCTGTCATGGCGGTACACTCCTTCCAGGTCACACATTCACTTCTGGAGCTGATAATTAATAGGGATGATAGAATACCCTATTATTCACTTCGACGGATATCCGACGAATACCTCACCGCTATTCGCGAATATTCGACCCCCAATGTAAGTCTCTGAGAAACCAGAATAATTTTACTTCGGACCTGTCGGTGACCTATGACGAGTGAGGAAAAGGCTGAAATGGATGGGAAAAGGCTGAAACAGTATGGGCACATTCTGTAACAGGTGCCTCACTGCATTTCTGGTGTCTTTAAATAACGTGGTCACAGCAGCGTTCACGTAGTCGCCAGAACAGCTCTCAAACCAAAGTAAAAGAGGGGAAATTGCCAAGAAACAGTTTCTAGTGCCTAATCACCGTAATAAAACGTCAAATCAAGCCCCGACCTCCAAAAAAAAACACTTTAGCATATGTTCACACGTTTTGTTTTTACATTTTTCCTTCTTTTTCGATTAGAAAGGGCTGTAACATACATTATATTGCTGTCTGTCTCACACCTCCTTTTTTGGGACATATTTGACAGCACTTTAAAAGGTCATCTACAATGTGCCCGTTGGGACGGTGACCTTGCCCTCCTCCTCCTCCCAGCACCACCACGTCCTAAAATCTCAGACTTCTTAGGGCTCTAAGTTGGGCCCTGTAACATACATTGGGGAGGGATGGCAGTCATTTGTGTTCTGCATCCCCTATATCATTAGTGTGAAAGTTGGAATACGTACTCCATAACACTTTACAGTGCTATTGCCAATGTGGCCATTTGGGTGTTGGCCTTGCCCTCCTCCTCCTCCTCCACCAACACCACCGGCTCCAGTGGCCCTCTATTCAAATTCTATTCAAATGATTCAGAAATGTATTTTTTATGGGCAAACGAACGCCACGCTGGGACATTTAAGGTGATGTCGTTGATGATGATTGCATCTGACCAAAAGCAGGTTGGGAGCAGGAGGCATCATTGCCTGCTTCCTAGACTGCAGTTTGTGAAGCATGCAGCTTAGTGGAAGTGGCAGTGGTTTCACTCTGGAACACAGGCTTTAATCCACTAGCTAACACTGAGGATTTAAAAAAATTCAGTTTCTCCAGGGGGGAATGGTTCAAACACCATGTAGCACAGCATCAGATGGTACTCCCAACAGCTCCCAACAGCTTTTTTTAAACAAATTGGTAGGATAAGCAACAGGGCATAACATTACAAGAAGTTTAATAAATTCAGTTCCCCTAGGGTGTAATGGTTCGGTTTTAGGAAGTTTCGCCCCCAGCAGTTTGCCACCAGCAGTTCACCCCCAGCAGTTCGCCCCCAGGTACATTTCGCCCCCAGCAGTTCGCCCCCGGATGTTTCGCCCCGGATGTTTTGCCCCCAGGATGTTTCGCCCCCGCACATTTCTCCCCCAGCAGTTCGCCCCCGGATGTTTCGCCCCCAGCAGTTCGCCCCCAGGATGTTTCACCCCCGCACATTTCACCCCCAGCAGTTCGCTCGCGGATGTTTTGCC
Source organism: Anomaloglossus baeobatrachus (assembly GCF_048569485.1). NCBI lineage: Eukaryota > Metazoa > Chordata > Amphibia > Anura > Aromobatidae > Anomaloglossus > Anomaloglossus baeobatrachus. The sequence continues at coordinate 119,876,726 of NC_134362.1, read as the reverse complement.
CCCAGATGTTCCCCCGGATGTTTCGCACCCAGCAGTTTGCCTCCGGATATTTCGCCCCCGGATGTTTCATCCCCAGCATTTCATCCCTGGATGTTTTGCCTCTAGCAATTTGATCCTGGATCTTTCGCATCCGGGAAAGACCTGCCTGAACTGAACTTTGGCAGGTTTGCTTATCACTCATAATACCCCATATGAGTCTAAGATATAGAATTCTGATCAAATTAGTTTTTTTTATTCTAAAACCTTGTTTTCTAGATAAGAAATTTTACAGACAGGAAAATAGTAGGATTTCATTGCTTACTAAGGAGGTCCTGTCCCCTTGGTAGCAGAACGGATCCTGGCTCCCTGTGATACATTCAGGGCTGCTTGTTCACAGCCCTCTGCAAAGCTCTCCTTCACCCTCCACTCATGTGCTCTGTCCTGGACAAGAGGAGGGCTCCCACACATAAGGAGGGGGGCTTTGCAGAGGGCTGTACACCAGCAGCCCTTTATACATCATAGGGAATATATTGTTAGTTGCATGCTCCTGTGCAGCCACGCTCTCTAGAATCCATCCACAAGTACTGCTACTAAGGAGAAACAACCTCCTTAGCAACCACTGAAATCCTGCAGCACATGGAGCTTTAACTTGGATGAGACTTTTCACACAGAAGTGAAGCTGCTGGAAGGTCTCCTTTGAAAATGAATATCATGGGCACAGGTACTATAACATAACTTATGTTTTTTTGTAGAGTTATGCTTTAACTGTATATATCAAAACTGTTAAAACAAGAAACATAAAAAGGTATAGAGGGGAAGAATTAGAGAAAAAGAGAAAAGACAAATTAGAGGTTATAATGCTTGAATTATTTTACAGCTAAAAACACTGCTCTCAAAACATACAATATGTGACCATGAACTAAAATTCAAAGCTGTAGGCAATGCCTCTCAGATAATCCATCACGCTTCTATTATTGAAATCTTGCACGATACGTTTAACCCTTGCTGAAATTGCAGCATACTTTTTGTTTCTTGCAGCGATGGGATTTCCTGCTATTATCTGAATAATTTCAAAACTATGGAGCACTTGCTGATGTTTCAGACAGTTAATGAACCGGTATATATTTTGGAAAAGAGTACCACATGTTTCTCGAAAGCTACGGTGCCATCCTTCGACATCATTATTTGTTCGCTGTTGATCATTCAATGTTCGTTCATACACATTCTAGAGTTGAACTGGAAACAAAGGTGCTTGACGTCCTCTGCGATTCATTCGACCGATATAGCTGTCTTCAAAATAGTTGGCAATAGGTATTGCTTCTTGTGGAAAGTCAGGATCTTCCACCAATTCTTCAAATGATTGCACAACATTCTGTGGTGGTACAAAGGCCAGGGCAGGTATTATGCGTATCCAATTGCCAAATTCATGGTCACCTTGGTATTGCATCTTGAGTCCTTCATTTTGAACTTTACGCCAAACTGACTGTGATAGGTGGAAAAAGCAACCAGTCTTCTCAAGGTTGGAGAATTCACTTTCAAATGCTGTATTGCAGCTAGTTCAAAATCCAACATCAAGTTGTCTGGCTGCAGTCCAGGCTGCAAGTTCTTCAGCCCTTGCAGCAACCTCTGGTATGTAGAACGGCTCTTGTTTGTCAGCAAGGCGTACACTAGCGAAACAACAAGGCCGCTATGGACTACATGGATTGTGTAAAGTTGCTTAAACAAGGCTGGTGTAGTGAAAAACATGCCATCAGCAAACCAGTCTTTACTTTGTGCCAGTAGATGGAGATTGTCTCTTGTTCCAAATATCAACATATGGCTGTGTCCATTTCCTAATTTAACATTAAAGTATTAGTAGAGGAAATAACAGAAAAAGTGTAACAAGCAGCATACAGAGAATTTTGGGATGAATTCACAAAAAAAAATATCCTAATCAGAAGCCTCCGTTCATATCTCACATTAAAACTCACATGTTGCTCCAGATTTTCTGATTTCATAATAAAAACGGGAGCGCTATGATGGGGTTGACAGGGGCATGCATGTAACTCATGCATGCCCGGTAGCTGGCAGGCTCCCCTGACCCCGCTCGCTGCTCCGTGCGGCTCCGTACCGCCCCCCCCTTTTACCAGCTTCAGTGTGTCGGCTCAGCACTCTGCTAATGCCGTCTGCGGTACGGCTCAGCTCGGCGGCTGAATGGCGGAAGTGAGCAGAGAGTGACCATGCCCTGTGCAGAAGCCCATCTAGGCCGGGATAGTGCGTTAAAAATTGCTGGACAACAAGGTTCAACACGTGAGCCATACAAGGCACGTGTGTCACCTTGCCCCGGCGAAGGGCCACACACAGGTTTGCAGCATTGTCACACATGGCTTTCCCTGGCTGCAGGTTGAGTGGAGACAACCATTTACGAAACTCGGACCGCAAAGCTGACCACAACTTATCCGCTGTGTGACTCTTATTTCCAAGATATTTCAAGGTAAAGACCGCCTTATGCCGTTGAGCTCTGCTGCCAGCATAGTAAGGAGGTATGTGGGATTCCTTGTGCGCAGTTACAACGCGGGTGGCCTTACCAGGCAGGCTTGGGGCAGAGGTGCAGGACCCAGACGAGGTTAAGGAGGCAGAAGCAGTGGAGGAACTTCGATATACAGAGGATTGACGCACAAGTCTTGGGGACGGCAAGACTTGTTCAACAGACCCTTCTCCATCTACCACCATAGTTACCCAGTGCCCAGTCAGCGACATGTAACGCCCCTGTCCATGCTTACTGGTCCAAGTATTTGGTGGTGAAATGCACCCGGTCACACACAGAGTTTCTCAAGGAAGCGGTGATGTTGTGTGCGACATGCTGGCATAGCGCAGGCACACCTTTCTTGGTGAAGTAGTGGCGAGTGGGCATCTGGTACTGGGGCACTGCGACAGACATAAGGTCTCGAAAATCCTCTGTATACACCAGGCGGAAAGGCAGCATTTCAGTAGCCAAGAGCTTACAGAGGGATAAAGTCAACCTCTTAGCTTTGTCATGGCTTGAAGGAAATGGCCTTGTATTTGTCCACATCTGAGGGACAGAGATCTGGCTGCTGTGTGGAGATGGTGGTGAGTAGGGTGTCCCTGGAAAAATGCAGGTCTGTGAGGAAAGTGCAGGCGGAGACATGATGTTGCCTTCATCCAAAGTTGGTGCTCTCGATGTCTGAGAGAGCTGTACACAAGCACTTGCTTCCCCTTTCAAACCAACTGACGACCTGCCAAACAAACTGCCTGTTGCGGTTAAAGTGGTGGAAGGTCTGCGCGGAAAACCAGGTGTGACAGCTGTCCACACAGTCATAGAAGATGAAGAGCGCGCGGATGCACTGGAAGGGGCAGGCGATGGTTGGCCCGCTCCGCTAGGCCGCATTGCAGCACAGTGAGCTTCCCACTGGGACTTATGCTTGTTATTCATGTGACGTTTCATGGAAGAAGTTGTCTACTTATAGATTGCCGACAAATTTTACAGATCACATGATTTGAGAGATCCTTTCCAAGGTCAAAAAAGGACCAGGCTAGGCAAGGCTTAGAGGCCATGCGACCTGCAGAGCCACCCCAACTTGTGCTCAGAGGCAGAGTGGTGGCTGAGGATGCACTGGTTAACGTGCTTCCAGTACTCCGACTCTATCCAGGAAGGCGCAAGGTAACTTCATCGTCAGTTGCATCCTCCTCCACTGCCTCTGGTGACCTCCTTGAGTACCTGACTGTGGGTTGACAGTAAGTGGGATCTAGAACTTCCTCATCAAGCGTTGTGTTTGCACTCCCCTCGCCCTCAGACCTAACCTCTTCCTGCCCTGACTGAATAGTTAAGTTGTCATCCCAATCTGGTATCTGCGTCTCATCGTCATCAGTATGTTCCTCATTGTCTCCACCAGCAGTGTTACAGTTTGGGAATGAGGGTGTACATTATGCTCAGAAACTTGGTCATCAGGGCCAGAATCTGAGTCACAAAGCTTCTGGGCATCACTGCAGACCATTTCCTGGTCTGTACTCACTGTAGCTTGGGAGCAGACCTCTGATTCCCAGACTATAGTGTGACTGAAAAGCTCTACAGACTCAGCCATCTCTGTTTCACCATACTCTGCAGGGCGGGTGGAGACTTGAGAGCTGGGAGAAAGCAAGTGTGATTGGGATGACAACTCATAGGACTGTTTTTTTGATGTTGAAGTTGAGGTGGAGGAGAGGCCACTTGTTGGAGCACTTAATATCCATTCAAGCATGTGCTTTTTTTTGTGCATCATCTACCTTTGTTACAGTTGTTTTGTTCCGTAAAAAAGGTAGTACATCGGATTGTCCATGGAAAGTAGTAGACATCTTACTTTTGCTGGAAGATGGCCTATCTTCAGCAAATGTTAATGTAGCTTTCCCACCTTCCTTACGGACACAAACTTTTTTCCTTTTCCAACACGCCTGTTCCCCTTTCCACCAGCATCTGTCCTTTTGCCACTCATTTTGTTAGCGACAAGATTGGCCACTTAAAATGTGGTAGCAAAAAATTGAGATTTGGTGTAGATTGCAGAGGTGGTCTAGCTTTATTGACAGCTGAATAAACAACACTGACGATCCCTGACAATACAACTATGGCCCTAAAACTGGCAGCACTGTTTGCTATCAAAACAGTGTAGCAAAAATGGGCAGGAGGGTAGAAGGCAGAGGTGGTGGACCTTGCTTGGCACCAGTGGGACACTAAGTTACTATGGCAGACACTTTTTGGATGCCACTAAGTTTCAGCACTGTTTTCTATAAAAATAGCGTAGGAAAAATGGGCAGGAGGGTACAGTGCCCGGGTTCTGTGGGTCAGTAGACAGGAAAGGAAAACTAAGTTAGTATTCCAGACACTTTTAGGATGGCAGAAAAATTGTTAGCTCTTTGTGCAAATAAAATAGCATGGCAAAAGTGGGCAGGTGGCTACAGTGCCCGGGTTCTGTGGCTACCAGGGCAGGAAAGGAAGCCTCACTTTCTATCCCTCCTAATGATGAAATGCAGCAAGGAATTCCCTGAGCTGAGGTACACAGACGCTGTTATCTAAAGCTGTACACAGCGTTTGCACGGACCTGCCTAGCAGCTTTGGCTAGGAACGCCTGGAAATCAGCCCTGAAAAGGGCTGAAATAGCCTGCAGTCCCTCCCTAATCCCTACAGCGCTGTGTAGCTTGCACTATGTCTATTTTTGCACACAGCAGGATTGGCGGCGGCAGCAGCGTGAGCTGTGACTGTAACCCACACGCAGAAGGCAGATAATGGCAGCGTGAGGGAAAATGACCGTATTTATAATGCAAGGACATGTGACATTCACAGCCTATGACACATGCCCTTGCTTGTCTGGCAAAAATCCACTTACCTGTGTGTGTGTGTGTCTGTGATTGGCTGACATCCTGGCCCGCCCCACTGCACGCGCGCTTAGGAAAAAAACAAAAAAAAATGGCTATCAGTACTCTCAGCAGCACAGATCTAAACCGCGTCCCCCCCGCACACTATATGCTGAAATTTGATAATTGTGTGAATCACAGTGACTCACACTATTACAGTGTAAAGCCAGCTAGTAACTAGCTAGGCTTTTTGCTGATCGAACCGTTCTCGAACGTAACTCGAGCTGTCGAGCTTTTAGTAAAAAGCTTACGTTCGAGTTCGATCTCGAGCACCCCCAAAAATCACTCGAACATGAAATTGGCGAACCTCGAACATCGCTCAACTCTACTGAGGACTCAGTGTGCTGGTAGAGCAGGGTTTGGCTTCCGCCAGTATTTAACATGCATCCATGAAGAAAGAGCTCCGCGCTGCTGAAGTCCTATACAAATTCTTTATTGCATTATAAAGTTCCAAAAGTGCTAGACCACCATCACCCACCCACATATATATACACACACACACACACACACTGTTCGGGCGTACAGTGTGCATATATATATATATATATATATATGTATATATATATATATATATATATATATATATATATATATACATATATATCTATATATATGTATATATATATGTATATATATATATATATATATATATATATATATATATATATATATAATATATATGTATCTAGCTCTGGAGATTGGATCAGAATTAATTCCAATCTTTCGGTGTGATCGGCCCGATCTGATCCTATCTTTCCAGTGATCGGCCAACACTAGTTGGAATCAGTAGGCCTCACTACATTATATTACCCTCAAAGTTTCCCTTGAAGGCAAAAATCACATAGTATTTTATATCAGCACCTTATAGTGTAGCATTTTTCACATTTGTGCAAAAGAAACTTTGCAATAATTATGCATAATGGAATTGTTTTAATACAATGTTAAGTGGTTAAGTAGCTTACCAGAGTCATGCAGAAGGAACTGCTGCTGGACACCATCAATACTGATCTCCTGGAACTCCAGGGGGATAACAAGTTGATCAAGGGTTTGAGGTAATCTTGGGATATTGCCAAGTTGCCTTGCTAATCGTATTGTTCTCTTCAGTGATGCTTTCCTTGGGAGAAGTGCTACAACATTAGAATGGGCTCATGAAATGACGTCTGTGAGAACCTGTTGTGGTGTCTCCTGTGTTGTCCTTGCCCTGGTGACTGCCTCATTAACAAGTCAGATTGCTTCAGGTCTTGCAGCTTGTGCTGCCTGACTGTGAAGATTGACTACTTTCACAACTTCGCCAGATTCTTCATTGGTCCAAACACGTCCCTTGCAAGTCGACCGTTTTTCACATACCCAGATGGAATGGACATAATCAGCGGTTCTTTTGGAAAATAAGTAAATGTGATTCTCATAGACCAACTTCCTCGTTCCACGTTTGGACAGAACTGAATTCATAGTTGTAGAAAGTGAATTGCTGTGGAAGCTGACTGATTTTTTGTGGCAGTACACGTCTCTCTTTTTGGAGATTTCAGACACTGCTATATTCTCATGTACAGATGGAATAAAAGCTAGTCTAATGTAGCTTGCAGGACATCTGACCTGCTATTTGTTACATCTGCAACAAAACTTGCAACAAAGCAGGTCCGTGCTGAGTCAGGTAAAAGTTCAAAATTGTTTTGATTTTAGGCCTCTTGCACACTGTAATTTTAGGGTGGTTTCACACTTGTGTTTGGGGCTGCCAGAGGTCAATCCGCTCTGGATCGGACATCCAGCTGACCCCGGGGCAATGCTGGCGGAATGCTGGCATTCCGCTTGCATTGCCCATAGAAGTGAACGGCTGGGTTCCGCGATCTACAGCCGTCTGTTCGCTTTCGTAATGCCGTATTCTGCTATCAGTATCAGAACAAAAAGAAGAGCATTTTCTTCTTTTCGTTCCACTGCAGGTTAGCAGAACGGTGGCATTACAGACGCAAACGGGCGGCCTGTAGTGCATATGTAGCAGAAGTGTGAAAGCACCCTTATACTGCCACTGTTTTAGAACTCCAAAGCACGTGCTTTACTGGCATTTTTGAGAGCGCTTTTGTGAGTGCTCTCGGTAATGACCAATAAGATACAGGCTATTGATGAATGCTAAGTGCTCAAAAATAGCTCCTGTAATAAAATAAAAAGAGCTGGCCGAAACGACACCTCGCTTTTCCAGCCATTGACTTATATATTTAAAATTGGCAATCTTCTTAGCGATTTTCCAGTGCTTAGCACTTGGGTAAGTGCCTACTGTGAAAGAGGTCTTAGGGCTAAAACACAATTCCGAAATTCCCTGCCTAATTTGGGACCGAAACATCTTTGGGCAAAAAGATCCGTGGGTGAACTGCTGTTGGCAAAATGTGCGGGGGCGAAATGTGCGGGGGCGAAACATCCTGGGGCGAACTGCTGGGGGCGAAACATCCGGGGGCAAACTGCTGGGGGCGAAACATCCGGGGGCAAACTGCTGGGGGCGAAACATCCGGGGGTGAAACATCCGGGGGCGAAACGTCCGGGGGCGAACTGCTGGGGCGAAACATCCGTGGGCGAACTGCTGCGGGTGAAACATCCGGGGGCGAACTGCTGGTGGCGAAACATGGGCAAAACATCCGGGGGCGAACTGCTGGGAGCGAAATGTGCGAGGGCGAAATGTGCGGGGGCTCAACATCCTGGGGGCGAAATGCTGGAGGCGAAATGCTGGGGGCGAACCGCTGGGGGCGAAACTTCCAACTCCCGAATACAAACAGACTTCCCTTTCGTTTACGATCCAACCCACAATAAATTAATTACTTAATTAATTACTCCACATCTGTTAAATACCTGCGCTCAGGGAGTAGAAAAAACACCATAAAATTTAAAGCATATAAAAAGGTGAAAATTTTTTAAAAACATGATGACATGAATAATCTTCCATAATTATATTGCATAATCATATCTTGGCGTATATTGAGCCCTGAAGGAATTCTAGTATTTAATTTAAATATCCAAAAGAATTCACGATTGAGAACTTTCCGCTGAAAATCTCCCCCTCTATCTAATTTATTAACTTTTTCTATAGCCCTAAAGCAAAATCCTTTTAAATTACCACCATAACATGTCACGAAATGTTTGTTTACCGCAGAAGAACCGCATATATTTATTTTATTCATGTCAGAAATATGACGCCTTATACGTTTTTTAAGCGGTTCTATGGTGCAACCCACATATTGTTTGTGACATAAATTGCAAGCGATCAGGTAGATGACCCCTTCGCTATTGCAATTCATGTATTTATTTATCTGATAACAAGTGTTAGTGGATAAGGAGATAAACGAATCTCCCTTCTCTACATACTGACACACTTTTCATGGGTAGTGACTACATCTAAGGCTATGTGCACACAGTGCGTCTTTTTGACGCTGCATTTTTGTGCGTTTTTGGCCGCTAAAAACGCACAAAAACGCACCTGCGTCGAAAAAACGCGGCAAAAAACGCACGCGTTTTGCCGCGATTTGGTGCGTTTTTTTGCTGCGTTTTGCTGCGTTTTTGCTCACTGCGTCTTTATGCGTTTTTTATCAGTGAACAAAAAAAAAGGTCTGATGTCATTTCCTTCTTCAATGTGTTCTTCATTCTCCACTAGTGTATGCAGAAGAGCAGACAGCTGCAGAACTACAAGGCTCAGCATCCTCCATCCAATAGTGTATGCAGGAGAGCAGACAGCAGCTGCAGAACTACAAGGCTCAGCATGCTCCATCCAGGACTGTATGCTTGAGGGAGAGTCAGGGGGAGCAGACCTACAAGGCTCAGCATCCTCCATCCAATAGTGTATGCAGGAGAGCAGACAGCAGCTGTCGAACTACAAGGCTCAGCATCCTCCTTCCAGGACTGTATGCAGGATTTCTTTGCCCCCCAAACAAAAAAAATGACGTGGGCTTCGCCATATTTTTGTATGCTAGCCGGGTACAGCAGGCAGGTACGGCTGCCCCCAACCCCCAGCTGCCTATTTGTACCCGGCTTAGAACCAAAAATATAGAGAAGCCCTTTTTTTTTAAATTATTTCATGAATTTCATGAAATAATTTAAAAAAAAAATGACGTGGGCTTCGCCCAATTTTTGAGTCCAGCCGGGTACAACTAGGCAGCTGGTGATTGGAATCCACAGTGCAGGGTGCCCAAGCTTTCTGGGCACCCCCACTGTGAATTGCAGTCCCGCAGCCACCCCAGAAAATGGCGCTTTCATAGAAGTGCCATCTTCTGGCGCTGTATCCAACTCTTCCAGCTGCCCTGAAGCCGGGTGGCTAGCTGGGTAATAATAATGGAGTTAGGGCTAGCTGTATATTATCAGCTGGCCCTAAGCCCGAAATTCATGGTGTCACGCCAATATTAGACATGGCCACCATGAATTTCTAGTAAAGATAAAAAAAAACACAACACACAGAAAAATATTTGTATTAGAAATAAAACACAACACAATTAGTGACTCCATCTTTATTGAAATAAACCCCCCTCCGCAGTAATCCTGGGTCAGGGTCCCGCGCCGTCCAATCCGGATCCAATATCATCTGATCGGTTTGCTGGAAAGCAAAGCGATCAGATGATGTGTCAGGTTCTAGGGGCTGAAGCACATCACACATAAGCTGATTGTATAAAAGCCGATTATACAATCAGCTGATGCATCGGTGCAAAAAAAAAAAAATACTCACTTATGTGCTGATTACCGGCAGCTCCTGGAGCGATGGGGCGGGAGTCTGATCCTGTCCGATCGCTGCAGCAGCTGCCGGTAATCGGGGATGAAGTCTCCTGACTCATCCGCTGATACCGGCCGGGCGCCCGCGTCACCGCGATACTTACGATCACCTGATGCATCAGGTGACTGCATCAGGGGATTCATCGCCAGGTCCTGCATCCACCGGAGGTGTCCCAGCCGTCTACACACAGCCGGAGCGGCGATACCGTGAGAGGAGATGCTCCGCTCCGCTCCGGGCATGGCACTGGGAGTCTGCAGACAGGTGAGTATAACTTTTTTTTTTTTTTACTGTTAACTTTTGATTTTGCAGCCGCTTCCACCTCCTGCCTGTACATGGCGCCGCACGGCAGCATACATGCACAGGACCGGAGATGGAAGCGACGGTGACGGTACCGGGAGGATTCACGCTTCTGTATATACTGACAGAAGGAATCCTCTTCCTGTACACGTCACTTTACTACCCACCTCCTGCGTTTATAGCTGCGTTTTTGGTCTTAGAAACGCACCAAAACGCAGCTATTTGCGTTTCTCATTGCGTTTTTCAACATCCCATTGAACTCAATGGATGAAAAGCGCAGTGAAAAACGCGGGAATAATTGACATGCTGCGTTTTTGTGGCACCACAAAAACGCAGCTGAAAAAAAACAGATGTGTGGGCACAGCAAAAATGAAAACTCATAGACTTTGCTGGGGAAGCAAAGTCCTGCAGTTTTGAGGCCAAAAACGCACCCGAAAAACGCGCAAAAACGCCACGAAAAACGCACTGTGTGCACATAGCCTAAAGAAACCTTTCTGTGAAAGTCAGGTATTGTTCAGACTAGTAGTATTTTTATAATGGCTAGGACAGAAAATATTTCCTAGTGTTGTAGCCTGTTTAGGGACAAATTTAATAGAGTTTTTTTTCAATGTGGTAGCTAATATCGGATTTTGATTAAGTAATGGAATATATTTTATTTTTTGTATTATATCTTTATATTGAGGACTAAATTTGGTAGTGAAAACTATTGAAGAAGATTTATATGAGTTCTGTTTTTTTACATTTTTATCTTCATTATTAGTTAATAGATTCTGTCTATTTATATTATCAATGACTTTTTCTGCTTTGTCCATTTTCCAAAACGGATAACCCCTGTTCTGAAGTCTATTAAAAACTATCGCTTTTTTGTTTAATGAAGTTTATATTGTCACTGCAATTTCAATTGAAACATAATGTGCATGACCTATCAAATTAATATCCAAGAAATTAATCTTGGATTTATGAAAATTAAATGTAAATTTTAAATTAAATATATTATTATTCATTTATGCAATGAAATGTTCTTCCTGAAGAGCCCCTTCCTTCCATATAATTATCAAATCGTCAATATAACGACCGTAAATTATATTATCTTTATAAATATTAGACTTGCAAAAAATATTTCTTTCCTCCCATACTGCATCTACAAGGTTAGCTAAAGAGGAGGAAAATTTTCCCCCCATGCTAACTCCCTGTCTCTGCAGAAAGAATTCCATTGAACTCAAAATAATTATGTTTAAGTAAAAATTCTGTAAATAAAAATAAAAATTCTTTAATTTCTGGGGTATAAGAACTATATTTATGTACAAAATATGCCAAGCTATCCAGTATGATATTATGTGGGAGGGAGGGGTAAAGACTCTCTATGTCACAAGTTAACCATACATAGTCTGCCTGCCATGTCACATTACACATACCATTAATTACCGCTTTTGTATCGTGAATATAACCAGGTAATTCATGAACTAAGGGTTGTAGATAGAGTTGAGCGCGGTTCGTGGTTCGTGGTTCTCCAGTTCTAGGCTCGAGTGATTTTGGGGCATGTTCTAGATCGAACTAGAACTCGAGCTTTTTGCAAAAGCTCGATAGTTCTAGAAACGTTCGAGAACGGTTCTAGCAGCCAAAAAACAGCTAAATCATAGCTTGGTTTCTGCTGTAATAGTGTAAGTCACTCTGTGAATCAAACTATTATCACATTTCAGTGTATAGTGTGCGTGAACAGCGCCTTCAGATCACTGCTGTTTCTATAATGGCGATCGCCATTTTTTTTTTTTTTTTTCTTGTCTTCCTTCCCTAAGCGCGCGCGTCTTGTGGGGCGGGCCAGCATGTCAGCCAATCACAGACACACACACAGCTAAGTGGACTTTGAGCCAGAGAAGCAACGGCATGTGTGATAGGATCTGCATGTCACATGTCCCTGCATTATAAAACCGGACATTTTCTTCACGAACGCCATTATCTGCCTTCTGCGTCTTTGGTGTCAGACATCAGTGTCGCAGCTCCGTCCTCCTGAGTCCTATAGCCAATACAGCTGTATGCGCTGCATACACAGCGTTAGACAGCTTAGGGAGAGCACATTCTAGCAGTCCTTTTAAGGGCTCAAAGCGGCAGGGTCAGAGAGCCATAGGTGACAGGTCCTGCAAACAGCAACAGCGTCTGTGTAGCCCAGGTCAGGGATTTCCTCCCTGCATTTCACCATTAGGAGGGAATAGAAAGGCAGGCTTCCATTCCTCTACCCAGAGCACCACAATCCTGCCACTGTACCCTCTTGTCCTCTGCACACTCCAACTCATTCTAACTAAGCCATTATACTAGCAAACACTCAGTGTACCTAGTGGCATCCTATACGTGGCTATTGGACTTTGCTTTAGTCCCACTAGTGCCAAGACATTTGCAGAGCGCATCTGCCTGCGTTGCACACTCCAACTAATTATAACTAAGCCATTATACTAGCAAACACTCAGTGTACCTAGTGGCATCCTATACGTGGCTATTGGACTTTGCTTTAGTCCCACTAGTGCCAAGACATTTGCAGAGCGCATCTGCCTGCGTTGCACACTCCAACTAATTATAACTAAGCCATTATACTAGCAAACACTCAGTGTACCTAGTGGCATCCTATACGTGGCTATTGGACTTTGCTATAGTCCCACTAGTGCCAAGATATTTGCAGAGCGCATCTGCCTGCGTTGCACACTCCAACTAATTATAACTAAGCCATTATACTAGCACACACTCAGTGTACCTAGTGGCATCCTATACGTGGCTATTGGACTTTGCTATAGTCCCACTAGTGCCAAGACATTTGCAGAGCGCATCTGCCTGCGTTGCACACTCCAACTAATTATAACTAAGCCATTATACTAGCACACACTCAGTGTACCTAGTGGCATCCTATACGTGGCTATTGGACTTTGCTATAGTCCCACTAGTGCCAAGACATTTGCAGAGCGCATCTGCCTGCGTTGCACACTCCAACTAATTATAACTAAGCCATTATACTAGCAAACACTTAGTGTACCTAGTGGCATCCTATACGTGGCTATTGGACTTTGCTTTAGTCCCACTAGTGCCAAGACATTTGCAGAACGCATCTGCCTGCGTTGCACACTCCAACTAATTATAACTAAGCCATTATACTAGCACACGCTCAGTGTACCTAGTGGCATCCTATACGTGGCTATTGGACTTTGCTATAGTCCCACTAGTGCCAAGACATTTGCAGAGCGCATCTGCCTGCGTTGCACACTCCAACTAATTATAACTAAGCCATTATACTAGCAAACACTTAGTGTACCTAGTGGCATCCTATACGTGGCTATTGGACTTTGCTTTAGTCCCACTAGTGCCAAGACATTTGCAGAACGCATCTGCCTGCGTTGCACACTCCAACTAATTATAACTAAGCCATTATACTAGCAAACACTTAGTGTACCTAGTGGCATCCTATACGTGGCTATTGGACTTTGCTTTAGTCCCACTAGTGCCAAGACATTTGCAGAACGCATCTGCCTGCGTTGCACACTCCAACTAATTATAACTAAGCCATTATACTAGCACACACTCAGTGTACCTAGTGGCATCCTATACGTGGCTATTGGACTTTGCTATAGTCCCACTAGTGCCAAGACATTTGCAGAGCGCATCTGCCTGCGTTGCACACTCCAACTAATTATAACTAAGCCATTATACTAGCACACACTCAGTGTACCTAGTGGCATCCTATACGTGGCTATTGGACTTTGCTATAGTCCCACTAGTGCCAAGACATTTGGAGAGTGCATCTGCCTGCGTTGCACACTCCAACTAATTATAACTAAGCCATTATACTAGCACACACTCAGTGTACCTAGTGGAATCCTATACGTGGCTATTGGACTTTGCTATAGTCCCACTAGTGCCAAGACATTTGCGGAGCACATCTGCCTGCGTTGCACACTCCAACTAATTATAACTAAGCCATTATACTAGCACACACTCAGTGTACCTAGTGGCATCCTATACGTGGCTATTGGACTTTGCTATAGTCCCACTAGTGCCAAGACATTTGCAGAGCGCATCTGCCTGCGTTGCACACTCCAACTAATTATAACTAAGCCATTATACTAGCACACACTCAGTGTACCTAGTGGCATCCTATACGTGGCTATTGGACTTTGCTATAGTCCCACTAGTGCCAAGACATTTGCAGAGCGCATCTGCCTGCGTTGCACACTCCAACTAATTATAACTAAGCCATTATACTAGCAAACACTTAGTGTACCTAGTGGCATCCTATACGTGGCTATTGGACTTTGCTTTAGTCCCACTAGTGCCAAGACATTTGCAGAACGCATCTGCCTGCGTTGCACACTCCAACTAATTATAACTAAGCCATTATACTAGCACACACTCAGTGTACCTAGTGGCATCCTATACGTGGCTATTGGACTTTGCTATAGTCCCACTAGTGCCAAGACATTTGCAGAGCTCATCTGCCTGCGTTGCACACTCCAACTAATTATAACTAAGCCATTATACTAGCACACACTCAGTGTACCTAGTGGCATCCTATACGTGGCTATTGGACTTTGCTATAGTCCCACTAGTGCCAAGACATTTGCAGAGCGCATCTGCCTGCGTTGCACACTCCAACTAATTATAACTAAGCCATTATACTAGCAAACACTTAGTGTACCTAGTGGCATCCTATACGTGGCTATTGGACTTTGCTTTAGTCCCACTAGTGCCAAGACATTTGCAGAACGCATCTGCCTGCGTTGCACACTCCAACTAATTATAACTAAGCCATTATACTAGCAAACACTCAGTGTACCTAGTGGCATCCTATACGTGGCTATTGGACTTTGCTTTAGTCCCACTAGTGCCAAGACATTTGCAGCACGTCTGCCTGCGTTGCACACTCCAACTAATTATAACTAAGTTACATTGTCAGGGATATTTATTCTTTATTATTCTGCTGTTAATAAAGCTAGACCACCACTGCAATCTTCACCACCTCTCAATTTTTACTACCACATTTTCAGTCCACAATCTTGTCGCAATCAACATGAGTGGCAAAATGACAGATGCTGGTGGAAAGGGGAAGAGGCGTGGTGGAAAAGGCAAAAAAGGTTTTGTCAGTGGGGAAGGTGGCAAAGCTCCATTATCATCTGCTGCAGATAGACCATCTACTAGCAAAAGTAAGATGTCTACTACTTATTGTGGACAATCCGATGTGCTCCCTTTTTTACGGACACGAACAAGAGGAACAAAGGTAGATGATGGGCAAAAAAGGAAAATGCTTGAATGGATCTCAAGTGGTCCAACAAGTGCCCTCTCAGCCACTTCAAGTACCGCATCCAAAAAACACCAGTCCTCTGAGTTGTCATCCCAATCACACTTGATTTCTCCCAGCTCTGAAGTCTCCATCAGCCCTGCACAGTATGGTGGAACTGAGATGGCTGAGTCTGCAGAGCTGTTCAGTCACACTATAGCCTGGGAATCAGAGGTCTGCTCCCAAGCTACAGTGAGTACAGAACAGGAAATGGTCTGCAGTGATGCCCAGAACCTTTGTGACTCAGATTCAGGCCGTGAGGACCAAGTTTCTGAGCATAATGTTGACCCTTTGTCACAAACTGTAACACCTGTGGTTATAGACAATGAGGAACATACTGATGAAGATGAGACGCAGATACCCGATTGGGATGACAACTTAAATATTCGGTCAGGGCAAGAAGAGGCTCGGTCTGAGGGGGAGGGGAGTGCAAACACAACAATTGATGATGACGTTCTAGATCCCACCTACTGTCAACCCCCAGTCAGGCACTCGAGGAGGTCAACAGAGGCGGTGGAGGAGGATGCAACCGACGACGAAGTTACCTTGCGCCTTCCTGGACAGAGTCGGAGCACTGGTAGCACGTCTACAACTGCATCCTCAGCCACCACTCTGCCTATGAGCATTATTCGGGGTGGATCAACAGGTCGCATGGCCTCTAAGCCTTGCCTAGCCTGGTCCTTTTTTCACATCGAAAAAGATCGCCCAACTCATGTGATATGTAACATTTGTCATGATTCTGTTAGTAGAGGTCAAAACCTCAGCAGTTTGACAACTTCTTCCATGAATCGTCACATGACTAAATATCATAAGTCCCGGTGGGAAGCTCACCGTGCTGCAATGCGGCCTAGCGGAGCGAACCATCCACCGCCCGCCCCTTCCAGTGCATCCGCGCGCTCTTCATCTTCTAGGACTGTGGGGACAGCTGTCACACCTGTTTTTCCACGCAAAACTTCCACCACTGTAACCGCAACAGGCAGTTTGCTTGTAAGGTCGTCAGTTGGTTTGGAAGGGGAAACAAGTGAGTGTGTACAGCTCTCTCAGACATCGATAGCACCAACGTTGGATGAAGGCAACATCATGTCTCCGCCTGCACTTTCCTCACAAACCAGCATTTTTCCAGGGACACCCTACTCAACACCGTCTACACACAGCAGCCAGATCTCTGTCCCTCAGATGTGGTCAAATAAAAGGCCACTTCCTCCGACCCATGACAAAGCTAAGAGGTTGACTCTATCCCTCTGTAAGCTGTTGGCTACCGAAATGCTGCCTTTCCGCCTAGTGGACACACAGGATTTTAGAGACCTTATGTCTGTCGCTGTGCCCCAGTACCAGATGCCTAGTCGCCACTACTTCTCTAAGAAAGGTGTGCCCGCGCTACACCAGCATGTCGCACACAACATCACCGCTTCCTTGAGAAACTCTGTGTGTGAACGGGTGCATTTCACCACCGATACTTGGACCAGTAAGCATGGACAGGGACGTTACATGTCGCTGACTGGGCACTGGGTAACTATGGTGATAGATGGTGAAGGGTCTGCTGCACAAGTCTTGCCGTCCCCACGACTTGTGTGTCAATCCTCTGTCTGTCCAAGTTCCGCCACTGCTTCTGCATCCTCCACCTCATCTGGGTCCTCCACCTCCGCCCCAAGCCTGCCTGGTCAGGCCACCAGCGTTCTCACTGCGCAGAAGGAATCACGCACCCCTCATTACTATGCTGGCAGCAGAGCGCAACGGCATCAGGCGGTCTTTAGCTTGACATGTCTTGGTAATAAGAGTCACACAGCTGAGGAGTTGTGGTCAGCTCTGCGGTCCGAGTTTAATAAATGGTTGTCTCCACTCAACCTGCAGCCTGGTAAGGCCGTGTGCGACAATGCTGCAAACCTGGGTGCGGCCCTTCGCCTGGGCAAGGTGACACACGTACCTTGTATGGCTCACGTGTTGAACCTTGTCGTGCAGCAATTTTTAACACACTATCCCGGCCTAGATGGCCTTCTGAACAGGGCACGAAAACTGTCTGCTCACTTCCGCCGTTCAAGCGCCGCAGCTGAGCGACTTGCATCGCTCCAGAAGTCTTTCGGCCTGCCGGTTCATCGCCTGAAATGCGATGTGGCGACACGCTGGAATTCAACTCTCCACATGTTACAGCGACTGTGGCAGCACCGCAGAGCCCTGGTGCAATACGTCATGACGTATAGCCTGGGCCAACGAGATGCAGAGGTGGGGCAGATCACCCTGATGGAGTGGTCTCAGATCAAGGACCTATGCACCCTTCTGCACAGTTTCCACATGGCGACGAATATGTTTAGCTCTGACAATGCCATTATCAGCATGACGATTCCAGTCATTTACATGCTGGAGCACACGCTAAACACTATTCGGAGTCAGGGGGTGGGACAACATGAAGGGGAGGAACTACAGGAGGATTCATATGCGCAAGGGACAACAACATCACCAAGGTCCAGACGTTCATCATCACCAACGCAGCAGGCATGTGACCAAGGGGGACAGGGATCGACAAGGGCGCATAGTATCAGGCGAAATGTTGAGCAAGGTGCAGGAGAACATGAAGAAATGGAGGACGAACTGTCCATGGACATGGAAGACTCAGCGGATGAGGGAGACCTTGGTCAAATTTCAGTTGAAAGAGGTTGGGGTCAGATGTCAGAGGAAGAAAGAACGGGTAGCACCTCTATGCCACAAACACAGCGTGGACTTGGTCCGCATGGCTGCGCAAGACACATGAGTGCCTTTTTGTTGCACTACCTCCAACATGACAGTCGTATTGTCAAAATTAGAAGTGATGATGACTACTGGATTGCCACACTATTAGATCCCCGGTACAAGTCCAAATTTTGTGACATAATTCCAGCCATAGAAAGGGACGCACGTATGCAGGAGTATCAGCAGAAGCTGTTACTAGATCTTAGCTCGGCTTTTCCACCAAACAACCGTGCAGGTGCAGGGAGTGAATCTCCCAGTTGTAACTTGACAAACATGGGACGGTCTCGTCATCTTCAACAGTCTACCCGTACCAGTAGGACCGTATCTGGTGCCGGTAACAGCAATTTTATGGAATCTTTTCATAATTTTTTTAGACCCTCTTTTGCAAGGCCACCAGAGACAACAAGTCTGACGCATAGTCAACAGCTGGAGAGGATGATACAGGAGTATCTCCAAATGAACATCGATGCCATGACTGTGCAACTGGAGCCTTGCTTCTTTTGGGCTTCAAACCTAGAAAAATGGCCAGAGCTCGCAACTTACGCCTTGGAGATTTTGTCGTGTCCAGCTGCCAGCGTTGTCTCTGAACGTGTATTCAGTGCTGCTGGGTGTGTGCTGACAGATAAGCGCACGCGTCTGTCCAGTGACAATGTGGACAGACTGACGTTCATCAAAATGAACAAGTCATGGATCCAGAAGGAATTTACTACCCCTGTGTCATCCTGGGGAGAGAAAATGCTTGTTGATTTGGAATGTGCTTGATGCAAATCAAAACATCCTGTTTGCAACTAGGGCACAAGTGCTGCCACTGAATGGGTGGGTGTGTGGGGCCCAATTTTTGGAAAAAAAGGGAGACTCCGCTTGGAGTAACCCTTGCTTACATTGTTTTTAAAAGAAGCCAAGATGAACAGAGCTGGGATCAGGAAAGACTTTGCTACCTACCCTGGTGTCATCCTGGGGACGGTTAATTATGGCGTATTTTTGAATGTGCTTGATGCAAATCTAGCTGTGAAGTGTACAACTGGGGCACAACTGCTGCCACTGAATGGGTGGGTATGTGGGGCCCAATTTTTGGAAAAAAGGGAGGCTCCGCTTGGAGTAACTCTTGCTTGATGTGTTTTTAAAAGAAGCCAAGATGAACAGAGCTGGGATCAGGAAAGACTTTGCTACCTACCCTGGTGTCATCCTGGGGACGGTTAATTATGGCGTATTTTTGAATGTGCTTGATGCAAATCTAGCTGTGAAGTGTACAACTGGGGCACAACTGCTGCCACTGAATGGGTGGGTGTGTGGGGCCCAATTTTTGGAAAAAAAGGGAGACTCCGCTTGGAGTAACCCTTGCTTGCTGTGTTTTTAAAAGAAGCCAAGATGAACAGAGCTGGGATCAGGAAAGACTTTGCTACCTACCCTGGTGTCATCCTGGGGACGGTTAATTATGGCGTATTTTTGAATGTGCTTGATGCAAATCTAGCTGTGAAGTGTACAACTGGGGCACAACTGCTGCCACTGAATGGGTGGGTGTGTGGGGCCCAATTTTTGGAAAAAAAGGGAGACTCCGCTTGGAGTAACCCTTGCTTGCTGTGTTTTTAAAAGAAGCCAAGATGAACAGAGCTGGGATCAGGAAAGACTTTGCTACCTACCCTGGTGTCATCCTGGGGACGGTTAATTATGGCGTATTTTTGAATGTGCTTGATGCAAATCTAGCTGTGAAGTGTACAACTGGGGCACAACTGCTGCCACTGAATGGGTGGGTGTGTGGGGCCCAATTTTTGGAAAAAAAGGGAGACTCCGCTTGGAGTAACCCTTGCTTGCTGTGTTTTTAAAAGAAGCCAAGATGAACAGAGCTGGGATCAGGAAAGACTTTGCTACCTACCCTGGTGTCATCCTGGGGACGGTTAATTATGGCGTATTTTTGAATGTGCTTGATGCAAATCTAGCTGTGAAGTGTACAACTGGGGCACAACTGCTGCCACTGAATGGGTGGGTGTGTGGGGCCCAATTTTTGGAAAAAAGGGAGGCTCCGCTTGGAGTAACCCTTGATTGCTGTGTTTTTTATAAATGATCCAAGCTGCACAGAGCTGGGATCAGGAAAGACTTAGCTACCTACCCTGGTGTCATCCTGGGGACGGTTAATTATGGCGTATTTTTGAATGTGCTTGATGCAAATCTAGCTGTGAAGTGTACAACTGGGGCACAACTGCTGCCACTGAATGGGTGGGTGTGTGGGGCCCAATTTTTGGAAAAAAAGGGAGACTCCGCTTGGAGTAACCCTTGCTTGCTGTGTTTTTAAAAGAAGCCAAGATGAACAGAGCTGGGATCAGGAAAGACTTTGCTACCTACCCCGGTGTCATCCTGGGGACGGATAAGAATGGCGTATTTTGGAATGTGCTTGATGCAAATCTAGCTGTGAAGTGTACAACTGGGGCACAACTGCTGCCACTGAATGGGTGGGTGTGTGGGGCCCAATTTTTGGAAAAAAGGGAGGCTCCGCTTGGAGTAACCCTTGCTTGATGTGTTTTTAAAAGAAGCCAAGATGAACAGAGCTGGGATCAGGAAAGACTTTGCTACCTACCCCGGTGTCATCCTGGGGACGGATAAGAATGGCGTATTTTTGAATGTGCTTGATGCAAATGTAGCTGTGAAGTGTACAACTAGGGCACAACTGCTGCCACTGAAGGGGTGGGTGTGTGTGGGGCCCAATTTTTGGAAAAAAGGGAGACTCCGCTTGGAGTAACCCTTGCTTACATTGTTTTTAAAAGAAGCCAAGATGAACAAGTCATGGGTCAGCAAAGACTTTGCTACCTACCCCGGTGTCATCCTGGGGATGGATAAGAATGGCGTATTTTTGAATGTGCTTGATGCAAATGTAGCTGTGAAGTGTACAACTAGGGCACAACTGCTGCCACTGAAGGGGTGGGTGTGTGTGGGGCCCAATTTTTGGAAAAAAGGGAGACTCCGCTTGGAGTAACCTTGCGGTGTTTTACATGATTTTAGAAGGGCGTGCCATGCCTATATCTGTGTGTCCTCCTCTTTTTCCTTGTCCAGCTGTTTTGTTTTCGCATGAGTATATGTCCTTGTCACTTTCCAATGTGTTTGAGTTGTTTGTCACCTTTAGGACACCTTTGAGGGTGTTTTCTAGGTGTTTTTCTGTGTTTGTGATTGCCTGCCATTGTTTCCTATGCAGTTCGAGTTCGGTTCGTCGAACGTTCGACGAACCGAACTCGAACGGGAGGTCCGTTCGGCGAACCAACCTCGAGCCGAACCGCGACCGGTTCGCTCATCTCTAGTTGTAGATAGAAATTTTCCCAAGCGCCTAGATTTTCAGTCAATGATCTGATTCCTGCAATGATCGGTCTAAAAGGTGGGGAGAAATTTATTTTTGTGGATTTTTGGTAATGCGTGATATATTGGCACAATAGGGTATTCCACATATAAATACTTCTGTAAATCCTCATTTATTGCTCCCTTCTTCGAGTAATTCTAATAAATCTGCTTGGTATTCAGATGTAGGGTCTTTTAATAGAGGTATATAAATATCACTATTTTTTAACATCATTTGATTTTCTTGTAGGTATAATTCCGTGTCTAAAATCACTACTCCTCCTTCCTTGTCTGCAGATCTTACTATTAGATTATTATTTTGTTTTAACGCATCCTTTGCCATTTTCTCAGACAGTCAGATTAGTGCATTTATTATTAGATCTGATATCCAATTCCAGTAGCTCCTTTTCAATGAGATCCTGGAATTGGTCCAGAATTACAAGTCTTGATTTTAACGGGAAAAAATCTAGGATTAGGTTTAGGAAAAAATGTATTTAATGCAACTTTACACTCAATACTTTCTGATTCTGTCTCAAAGAAGATAGGTGCAACAATTCTTGGAAACCGTATATACTTTCTTCTACAACAGCAACAGAATCATTAATATTATGTGTACCACTACAGGAAACAGAGTCAAACATGACATTACTTTCTTCATTACTATTATGCATGGTATTATCGGAAGCAGAAGTGTTTCAGTATGTAGAGAAGGGAGATTTGTTTATCTCCTTTTCCACTAACACTTGTTATCAGTAGAGTTAAGTGATGTTTTGAGGTTCACCAATTTCATGTTCGAGTGATTTTGGGGGTGCTCGAGCTCGAACTCGAGCTTTTTGCTAAAAGCTCGACAGTTCGAGTTACGTTCGAGAACGGATCGATCGCCAAAAGCAGGGCTTTTTACAGCTACAGTGTGCAGGGAGCCATCGCTGGCAGCCTGCGGTAAGCTGGTAAATAAATAAGAAATAACGTTTGGAACTCCATTCTATGTCTGAACTGGGTGCAAAAACCTAAAAAAACATCACTATGGGGAGATAAGGTATGCACACCAGTGACTATGTAAGGGGAATACATGTAATAGCAGAAACTGCTGTGTGAATACTGACATGAAAAATTCAATAGCTATATGTAAGAATGAAATGTGAAAAATGGAACCTGCATTACTGCCATGAATATATGAATAAAGAGAAATTTAGCTACTGAATTGATTAATGCAATAGAGCCCCAACACTACGCCAAAGTATTTCTCTACGTTGGGGTCCCTAGCTTGTGTGTGTCCTCTCATGCAGTTAAAAAAAAAAAAACTTACCGTGTATGGGAAGCTGAGACCCAGGCTATATATACGATGTGGATTGGCAATAGCTGTGTATGGGGAGGGTTCACAAACGAAAAACTACTAACAAAGTTTTTTGTTTTTTTTTTTAACAGCATGAGAGGACACACACAAGCTAGGGACCCCAACGTAGAGAAATACTTTGGCGTAGTGTTGGGGCTCTATTGCATTGATCAATTCAGTAGCTAAATTTCTCTTTATTCATATATTCATGGCAGTAATGCAGGTTCCATTTTTCACATTTCATTCTTACATATAGCTATTGAATTTTTCATGTCAGTATTCACACAGCAGTTTCTGCTATTACATGTATTCCCCTTACATAGTCACTGGTGTGCATACCTTATCTCCCCATATTGCGGTAAGCTGGTAACCAAGATAAATATCGGGTATCCAAGCAAAGCGCTTTGTAACCCGATATTTACCCTAGTTACGTGTGCAGGGAGCTGACACTTCCCCGCTGGGCTCCGCCCCTTCCTGCACTCGGCATCTACACACACACACACACACTCACACTCACCTTTCCCCAGCCATGCAGTCCCTGGCACTGATGCCCTCAGCGCCACATGGCCCCGCTAGGCTCCACCCACTTTGCACTCCGCCGCCCGCACACATGGCCCCGCTTAGCTCCATCCACCTCGCACTCCGCACACTTTACCCCGTTTTGCTCCACCCACCTGGCACTATGCACACATTACCCCGCTTGGCTCAACCCACCTCGCACTCCACACACATTACCCCGCTTAGCTCCACCCACCTTGCACTCCGCACACATTACCCTGCTTGGCACCACCCACCTCGCACTCCGCACACATTACCCCGCTTGGCTCCACCCACCTCGCGCTCCGCACACATTACCTCGCTCGGCTTACCTGCGGTGATGAAGTCCCGCCCTCAGCGCTGTCACTGTCCTCCATGGCCGCAGCTTCACATTTCTTCTCGCTGTGGACCCGAGACTGTGACTAGCGGTGACGTCACAGGCTCCCGCGATACTTGGCTGTGAAGGCGGCGGTCATTGAAGTCAGTGACAGCTCTGCTATCAGCGGTGCAAGAGATCGTCAACGCAGGTAATGTACCTCGCTCCTGACAGCAGCACTTGTCATGCCCTGCAGTGACCTGGGCTGACCTATTGATGTTAGCTCAGGTCACTGCATTGCTCTCCCAGCCAATGGGGAAAATTCTGTTCTTCATTGACTGGGACATTGACTATGGTATGGATCGTCATGGGAACTCCTTGGATTACAGCAGACCTGGATTTGTTTTTCTTTCTAATAAATTGGTGAAAGAGGGAATGTGTTGAGGAGTGTTTTTTCAAATAAAAATGTGTTTGTCGTCTATTTTTTTTTATTACTGACTGGGTTGGTGATGTCGGGTATCTGATAGACGCCTGACCTCAAGAACCCGAGGGCTTGATGCCAGGTGACATTACCCATCTGGTATTAACCCCATATATTGCCCCGTTTGTCACCGCACCAGGGCACGGGATGAGCTGGGGCGAAGCACCAGGATTGGCACGTCTAATGGATGCGCCACTTCTGGGGTGGCTGCGGCCTGATATTTTTAGGCTGGGGAGAGTCCAATAACCACGGACCTCCCTAGTCTGAGAATATCAGACCCCAGCTGTCCGCTTTACCTTGGCTGGTGATCCAATTATGGGGGGGACCCCCACGTGTTTTTTTTTAATTATTTATTTAATTTAAAATAACAGCGTTGGGTGCCCTCCGTTTTGGATTACCAGCAAAGGTGAAGCTGCCAGCTGTGGTCTGCAAGCTGCAGCTGTCTGCTTTACCCTAGCTGGCTACAAAAATAGGGGGAACCCCACGTCATTTTTTTTTAAAATGTATTTGTTTTTTTTGGTAAATACAAGGCTAAGCACCCCTTAGTGCCACATGAAAGGCACCACAGGGTGCAAAATTACAAAATGCAGGAGAGTGGGACATTATGTGTCTTTCTGCCATTATAATGACAGAAAAGACTGATATGAAGTGTACAAGCACAAGAAAATCACCAGAGCGCTCTACGCTGTGAAAAGCAATAGAAAATGGCACTGGAGTGAACATTTGACCGCCTCATGTAGGTTGAAGCTATGGATCCTGGGTAAATTTATGTATTTTCCCTCCTTCAGTTTTTTTTGCAGTACGCAAAAAAAAATGGAAGGCACACGGATGACAAACAGATGACATACGGACCGTATACGGAACGGAAACGGATGCCTCACGGATGCAGCCGTGAAAAAAAAGGACCGTTTTTTGCAGACCGCAAAAACGGATCGGTCGTGTGAATGTAGCCTTATTCTGATCTGCCGTTTATAAACAGCAGGCAGAAATAAGTGAATAGTGCCCCTCAGCGTCAGAAAATCTCTGGGGTTTAAGGGGATAGCTGAAACCCTGGAGATCATGATTCAGGCTGGTTTTTCCGGTCCCCGCTCACGTGATCACAGGTATACACCTATACAGGTTTACACTGCCGGTAAAAAATTATTTATCTCCCATCTGGCATGAACAAACATGTCAGATGGGAGATAAATCTCCTCCACGGTCCCCCGGTGTCGCCAAAGTGCCCCCCCCGACCACATCCCGGAAATGCAAGATGGCCACGCGCACAGCAGCGCACCAGCCGCATTCACCCTACTCCTCTGATTTCTGTTGCATGTGCCATGACACATGCGACAGAAAACTCCTCGCCAGGCCCTGCCAGGTTACCCCCTATAACCCCACCGGTGTTCCCCGGTGACCCCAGAACCTGTGCAGCGTTGATCCCTTGCAGCCCCTCCTTCACAATAGACGCTGCCGCATGCACAGAGCAGCTGTCAGCTCAGCTTCCTGTGTTCAGACACAGTGAGTGGTGGTAACCATGCATCTGTAAGCTACTGCAATGCCCTGCTCATGAGGTAAGGAGCATAGTTAATCAGGAGAGCTATACTACATTTCCAAATGGAGGTATTTGATTTTATAGTTGCCCTGCTGAATGACTACCAAACATGAGAGTCCGTTATACGCCACAAGAAAACATGTCTAAATAGCGAGCTCTGTTGTGTAGGATTCATTCAGCTGGATAACTGGACTTAAAGTGGTATTCCATCTCCAAGATCCTATCCCCAATATATAGTAGGTGGAATAGCAATAATATCAGCAAATACCAATATTTGGAAATGTAGAATAGTTCTCCTGATTAGGCATGCCCTTACCTCACGAGCAGGGCATTGCAGCAATGGTAGCAACACTTACGACATGGACTCTGCTGCTGTGGCCCCGGGGAGAGTGGGTGCAGATTCATTGCGCCCACACTCCTCACATGGAGGGTCTGCACTCCTAGAAAATGGGGGATACGTTCCCTGAGCTTGTCCCCTCATATTCTAGACGGTCCAGAGTCATCGTGGGACCCCCTTATTTTTTTTCCTAACAATAAATTGGTGAAATAGGGAATGTTTTGGGGAGTGTTTTTTCAAATACATTTTTTTTTGTCTATTTTTTTTGTTAGTACTGACAGTTTGTGATGTCGGATATCTGATAGACGCCATAACATCACAAACTGCTGGGCTTGATGTCAGGTGACCTTACAGCTAGTATCAACCCCATTTATTACCCCGTTTGCCACTACACCAGGGCATGGGATGAGCTGGGGTGAAGCGCCAGGGTTGGCGCATCTACTGGATGCGCCACTTCTGGGGCACCTGCGGCCTGTTATTTTTAGGCTGTGAAGTGCCAATAACTATGGACCTTCCCACCCTGAGAATACCAGATCACAGCTGTCCGCTTTACCTTGGCTGGTGATCCAATTTGAGGGGGACCCTACTTTTTTTTGTAATTATTATTATTTATAAAATAATTATAAAAAAGAGCCTGGGGTGACCTCCACATTGGATCCCCAACCACGGTAAAGCTGCCAGCTGTAGTTTTCAGGCTACAGCAGTCTGCTTTACCCTCGCTGGCTATCAAAAATGGGGGGACCCAACGTCATTTTATTTTTTAACTATTTTTTTAAATAAAAAAAATTAATGGGCTTCCCTGTATTTTGATTGCCAGCCAAAGTAACGCCAGGCAGATGGGGGTGGCAACTCGTAGCTGTCTGCTTTAACTGCGCTGAGAATCAAAAATATCGCGGGCGCTACGTCATTTGTTTTTAATGATTTATTTTTACAGCACTGTCATGTCAGGCAATCAAAATACAGGGAAGCCCATTTTTTTTAGTTGTTTAAATAAATATTAAAAAAAATATATGGGCTTCCGCTGCATTTTTTGTATTGCTAGATAAGGGTAATCCAAGCAGCTACTGGCTGCTAACCCCACTGCTTGGTGTTACCTTCACTGTCAATGGAAAATCCAGGGAAGCATTTTTTTATTTTTTTTTCCCAAAAAACTAAAAAAAAATTACGTGAGCTTCGCCATATTTTTGTATGCTAGCCAGGTACAGCAGGCAGGTACAGGCTGCCTTTCAACCCCCAGCTGCTTATTTGTACCCGGCTGGGAACTAAAAATATGAAATGATTAAAAAATAAAACCCACATGGGCGTCGCCCCATTTTTGTGTCCAGCCGGGTACAACTAGGCAGCTGGGGATTGGAAACTGCAGCACAGGTTAGCCCGAACTTTCTGGGCCCCCCTGCTGCGAATTGTAGTCCGCAGCCGCCCCAGAAAATCATAGTATCATAGTTTTTAAGGTTGAAGGCAGACTCTAAGGCGAGCTTTGCACGCTGCGACATCGCAGGCCGATGCTGCGATGCCGAGCGCGATAGTCCCCGCCCCCGTCGCAGATGCGATATTCTTGTGATAACTGCCGTAGCGAACATTATCGCTACGGCAGCTTTACATGGACTCACCCATCCTGCGACCGTCGCTCTGGCCGGCGACCCACCTCCTTGTTAAGGGGGCGGGTCGTATGGCGTCACTGCGACGTCACACGGCAGGCGGCCAATAGGAGCGGAGGGGCGGAGATGAGAGGGATGTAAACATCCCGCCCACCTCCTTCCTTCCGCATATACTACGGAAGCCGCAGTGACGCCGGTAGGAGATGTTACTCGCTCCTGCGGCTTCACACACAGCGATGTGTGCTGCCGCAAGAGCGAGGAACAACATCGGACCGTCGCGTCAGCGTAATCATGGATTACGCCGACGCTGCACCGATGATACGATTACGATGCTTTTGCGCTCGTTAATCATATCATCGAGCCTTTACACACTACGATGTCGTATGCGATGCCAGAAGTATGTCATTTTCAATTTGACCCCACCGACATCGCACCTGCGATGTCGTAGTGTGCAAAGCCCGCCTTAGTCCATCTAGTTCAACCCGTAGCCTAACATTTTGATCCAGAGGAAGGCAAAAAAAACAATGTGGCAAACAAGTTCCAATGGGGAAAAAAATTCCTTTCTGACTCCACATACGGCAATCAGACTAGTTCCCTGGATCAACACCCTGTCATAAAATCTAATATACATACAGTAACTGGTAATATTACATTTTTCAAGAAAGGTGTCCAGGCTCTGCTTAAATGTTAGTAGTGAATCACTCATTACAACATCATGCGGCAGAGAGTTCCATAGTCTCACTGCTCGTACAGTAAAGAATCCTCGTCTGTGATTATGATTAAACCTTCTTTCCTCAAGACGTAGCGGATGCCCCCGTGTTCCTGTTGCAGGCTTAGGTGTAAAAAGATCTTTGGAAAGGTCTCTGTACTGTCCCCTCATATATTTATACATTGTGATTAGATCCCCCCCTAAGCCTTCGTTTTTCCAAACTAAATAACCCCAAGTTTAATAACCTGTCTTGGTATTGCAGCCCACCCATTTCTCTAATAATCTTGGTCGCTCTTCTCTTCACCCTCTCCAGTTCAGCTATGTCCTTCTTATATATCGGTGACCAGAATTGTACACAGTATTCTAAGTGCGGTCGCACTAGTGACTTGTACAGAGGTAGAACTATATTTTTTTCATGAACACTTATACCTCTTTTAATACATTCCATTATTTTATTAGCCCTGGCCGCAGTTGCCTGACACTGTCCACTAAAGGGAAGTTTACCATCCACCCATACACCCAAGTCTTTTTCTGTGTCTGTTTTACCCAGTGTTCTACAATTAAGTACATAATTATAATTTTTGATTCCTCTACCCAAGTGCATGACCTTACATTTATCTACATTAAACTTCAATTGCCACTTCTCAGCCCAATCCTCCAATTTACATAAATCTCCCTGTAATATAAAATCATCCTCCTCTGTATTGATTACCCTGCAGAGTTTAGTATCATCTGCAAATATTGAAATTCTACTCTGCATGCCCCCAACAAGGTCATTTATAAATATGTTGAAAAGAAGCGGGCCTAATACTAACCCCTGTGGTACCCCACTATGAACTGAGACCCAGTCCGAGTACGTACCATTAATAACCACCCTTTGTTTCCTATCACTGAGCCAGTTTTTAACCCAGTTACACATATTTTCCCCTATCCCCATTGAATAATCATTTTATGTACCAACCTTTTGTGTCGCACCGTATCAAAAGCTTTTGAAAAGTCCATATACACAACATCCACTGCATTTCCCTGGTCCAGGCTTGAACTTACCTCTTCATAGAAGCTGATCAAATTAGTTTGACGGGATCGATCCCTCATAAACCCATGTTAATACTCTGTCATAAGGTTATTTTTCTTGAGATACTCCAGTATAGCATCTCTCAAGAAACCCTCAAGGATTTTACCAACTGTAGAGGTTAAACTTACCGGCCTATAATTTCTCTCATAGAAGCGCCATCATCTGGCGCTGTATCCAACTCATCCAGCTGCCCTGGTTACGGTGGCTCGCTGGGTGATTATGAGTTAATACTAGCTTTGTTTTACTAGCTAGTATTAAGCCAGAGATTCTTAATGTCAGGCAAGTTTGACCTGACCATTAAGAATCTCCAATAAAGGGTTAAAAATAAGACACCGCAAAACCGAAATATGACTACTTTAAATAAAATTATTTTATTTATCAAAAATCACTTACAAACACATACAATTAAAATAAGGGTGTTTGAGAAAGGGAGGAAGTACTTTCCCTTGCCTAACCCTTCCTCAACGACGGGGGTCGGCGTCCTAAGGTGAAGACACCCCCGTTCCTCGACGGCTTAACCCTGATCGGTCCCTCCCTCAAGGGTAAGAGATATCCCCTAAAAGATGGAATCAACCCCAACACTGGTAACACCAAAGTGAGGAAGAGGTGCTCAGTCCACAGTAGCTAATTTGTCTGTATCACTACTTGGGTGAGTGAGGGTAGGGTCCTGGGATGTCGTCATATATTAGGAGTCCATGTGCTCAGTATAAAGGATAGAAATGAGAGTCACATAGATAGAGACCATAGTATGCTATTGTCAATTATAGACACAGTTCATATGTAATTAGTACAACAGATGCCCATTACGGACATGAATCATATTGGATATATGAAGGTTCAAGAAATGCCCGACGCGTTTCGCCCTTGTCAATGTTCGGGGGCTCATCAGGGGCTTTCCAACATATTCTTGAACGAAGTGTCCACTTTTGAACAATTCAGTAGTGGTACAGATTGTTCACTTCAGGTGGGTATAAGAAGATAATACACTGTCTACCCAGCTGGTCAATCATGAGGTTAGTCAGGATAACTTGTGCACCTTTATCTTAGTGCAGGTGCCTGTCTCACACTGTTAAAGAATTTGTGCAGTCACAACCGGACCCTGGAATATCAGATCCATCATAGAATGTACGCTATGTGCTCAGGATAAGGACTGTGGCATAAGGCTGAATACCTCTAGTCCGCAATACAGCCAGTTCCACTTAAATGTATCAGTCAGAGTAATTGTCCTCCACTGGTCACCAATGTTGCCGACAGCCTTAGTCACTTTAATGGATGAAAGCCAATCTTACAGCGGGTCCATCTGGGGAGGACCAATGTGGCGTCCAGTGATCGCTACCCTGGTAAGGCAATGCCTGCTATTTAAACACGTTTGGCGCCATCGTCCTGATGGCGCCAAACGTGTTTAAATAGCAGGCATTGCCTTACCAGGGTAGCGATCACTGGACGCCACATTGGTCCTCCCCAGATGGACCCGCTGTAATATTGGCTTTCATACATTACGGTGACTCCTGGCCACACGGGGAGACATCTAATAGGGACCTTTCTGGGTAATCATCATGATATGGGTGACGGTATAAGCCTATTAAGGCTGTCGGCAACATTGGTGACCAGTGGAGGACAATTACTCTGACTGATACATTTAAGTGGAACTGGCTGTATTGCGGACTAGAGGTATTCAGCCTTATGCCACAGTCCTTATCCTGAGCACATAGCGTACATTCTATGATGGATCTGATATTCCAGGGTCCAGTTGTGACTGCACAAATGCTTTAACAGTGTGAGACAGGCACCTGCACTAAGATAAAGGTGCACAAGTTATCCTGACTAACCTCATGATTGACCAGCTGGGTAGACAGTGTATTATCTTCTTATACCCGCCTGAAGTGAACAATCTGTACCACTACTGAATTGTTCAAAAGTGGACACTTCGTTCAAGAATATGTTGGAAAGCCCCTGATGAGCCCCCGAACATTGACAAGGGCGAAACGTGTCGGGCATTTCTTGAACCTTCATATATCCAATATGATTCATGTCCGTAATGGGCATCTGTTGTACTAATTACATATGAACTGTGTCTATAATTGACAATAGCATACTATGGTCTCTATCTATGTGACTCTCATTTCTATCCTTTATACTGAGCACATGGACTCCTAATATATGACGACATCCCAGGACCCTACCCTCACTCACCCAAGTAGTGATACAGACAAATTAGCTACTGTGGACTGAGCACCTCTTCCTCACTTTGGTGTTACCAGTGTTGGGGTTGATTCCATCTTTTAGGGGATATCTCTTACCCTTGAGGGAGGGACCGATCAGGGTTAAGCCGTCGAGGAACGGGGGCGTCTTCACCTTAGGACGCCGACCCCCGTTGTTGAGGAAGGGTTAGGCAAGGGAAAGTACTTCCTCCCTTTCTCAAACACCCTTATTTTAATTGTATGTGTTTGTAAGTGATTTTTGATGAATAAAATAATTTTATTTAAAGTAGTCATATTTCGGTTTTGCTATAATTTCTACTTTACGTTATCCATATTGGTATATAATTTAAAAATAAGACACCACACAGAGAAAAAATACTTTAATAGAAATAAATACACAGACAAACTTAGAGACTCCATGTTTATTACTCCCTCTCATCCCTCCACGATCCATGGTCTTCTGACTTCTTTCTCCTGCAACACATGCAGCTCTTCTCCATCAGCAGCACTGCATGGGAGAAAGATGCTGCTCCCCGTGCAGGCTTTTCACTCCGTGAGTGATCAGTGCTGCTGGCTGTTAGCGGTACCGTCACCGCTGACAGATGGGTTGCCATAGCAACGGTGCTCCGATCACGTGATTCCCGGTGCCGCTGCTAGCGGTGACGTCACCGCTAACAGGCGCATTGCTATGGCAACGGTGATCTCCGTTATTTACCGGCTGTGTCAGCCGGTCAATAATGGAACGGGGAAGCAGAACGGGGAGTCAACCGTATGCCAGAGCATGTCGCCGGTACACGGCGATACACAAACATGTAGCGTGTACCAGAGAGTGCAATGACAGAACCTAGGACAGGACATGACATCAAAGCCATGTGACCAGTCTGTAGCCAATGAGATAATAGACATGTGACTGGTCACATGGCTATTTTGACATCACGATAGGTTCTGCATCACTGCTGGTTACCGGGAGGACGCAGCGATTACCGATGGAAAAGCGGCGGGAGACAGAGTGCAGGACAGATCGCGTCCATTGCCATAAGTGTTATGGCAATGTTTGTTAACTGTATGTGTACATTTATAATGTGTTTTTATGTGTTTGTTTGTGATTGCCTCCCATTATTTTCAATGGGGTTCGAGAGGTTCGTCGAACGGCTCGTCGAACGGGGCACCGTTCGACGAACCGAACCGAACTCGAACTCTAGGGGGGTGGCTAATCTCTATTTATCAGATAAATAAATACATGAATTGCAATAGTGAAGGGGTCCTCTACTTGATCGATTGCAATTTATGTAACAAACAATATGTGGGTTGCACCATAGGACCGCTTAAAAACCGTATAAGGCGTCATATTTCTGACATGAATAAAATAAATTTATGTGGTTCTTCTGCGGTAACGAAACATTTCGTGACATGTCATGGTGGTAATTTAAAAGGATTTTGCTTTAGGGCTATAGAAAAAGTTAATAAATTAGAGAGAGGGGGAGATTTTCAGCGGAAAGTTCTCAATTGTGAATCCTTTTGGATATTTAAACTAAATACTAGAATTCCTTCAGGGCTCAATATACGCCAAGATACGATTATGCCATATATTTAATTATGGAAGATTATTCATGTCATCCTGTTTTTAATAATTTTTCACCTTTTTATATGCTTTAAATTTTATGGTATTTTTTCTACTCCCTGAGCACAGGTATCTAACAGATGTGGAGTAATTAATTGATTGTGGGTTGGGTCTTAAACGAAAGGGAAGTCTGTTTGTATTATATATAGAGGTATTGTTCTGTTTGTCAAATATCCATGAATAAGAAATTACGACACTGCGTTATGTCGAAACGCATTGAATAACTGTACCTTGTGGATGCTGTCTGTCCATTTTAATGAGATGAAAATAAAGAAAAGGTTTTAATCCATTTTGCCTGTGATCCGCTGGACTTCACTTCTTCTGATTTTGTTTCCTTGGCCTGGGATTTCCGTGCAGGATCAGGTGGTCTACTCCTCAGACCTACACACTATAGCGGTGAGCTGAAATACGTCTCTTTTTGGACTCAAGAAATGGAATAGTTTCTTACATGACCAACACATCTTTGATCTTCTCACATAGACCATGAAAAAAATTGCTTTTAAGCATAGGGTCGTTCCACTGAGTGTCTACGGAATAGCGTCGGACATCAGCTCAATAATCTTCTACCGGCCAACTCCCTTGTTGCAGTTGTGATGCCCTGGCAAAACCCCACACAACACCTTCCCTCACCTAGGTGACATACAGCCGACTTGAAACCCTAGTCACCCCCCTCAAGGCAAGACAGGCACACCAGTGGGCGGGACCAGGTGGTAAGGGAACGGCCACCTAGGGGTCTAGACAGCCCGGGGCGGGAAAACAAGCAGTTAAGCTTTAGTTCAGTTTTTTAGTTCAAGTGGAGAGTAGTATGAGCTGGAGCTAGGTGTAGCTCCAGCAGAGGAAGTTCAAGTTGAATGGTGCCAGGGTCGGAGCCCTGTTACCTTGGCTAGGTGGCAGACGGTGATCTCCGTCAGCAGGAGACGGGAAGATGGCTCGGCAGATCCAAGGAGGACCAGAGAAGGGTTGGAGCCCACCGGTACCGACACTGGAGACCCGACCGGAAACCATGCACAGAGGGGGTACTCGGACCCTGAAGCCAGGACCGAAACCAGCGGCCTAGCAAATTAACCGATTGAGGGCAGGATTACAGGTCCTGTCCCAACCAAAGTCCCAAAAGCAGACAACCACCCACAGAGAGAGATAGGGCAACCGCCAGGGCCCATAGATCCCATGGGTCAGCGTCAGTGGCCATGGCTCCTTAGGCACACAGATTGCCGGGAGCGGACTCCTGAATTCCAAACCAGGCAGCCCACAATACACAAAACAGTGCAGAGGAAAGGACAGAGACCACCAGCCCGGGTGAGAGGACCAGAGTAGAACCGGCCGCGGCGGCCGGCCACCAGCACCTTAGTTTACCAAAAGACTTGTGTGATTCATTCAACTGTGAGTAACCAACTAACCCCTGGTTCACCTGGGCGTGCAAAGCCCTGCCGTCATCATACCCTACACAGAGACACTGGGTCCCGGGGCAACCATCCCTACCCACGGAGAGGTTAACATCCGGCTACCATTACATCTCCCCCGGGTATCCCACAACAGCAGCGGTGGTGTCCCACTTCACCACACATCGTGGGTGGCGTCACAGACAACAATCAATCCCATACAAATACATCCCCCTTTTATTCGGAGTGTCCGCGCGACCCGGGGAACCCCTCGAGCCGTACCGTAGGCCCCGGATCCAAGCAGCGCCGGCTGCTGGCACAGGGGCGGCACACAGTAAACAGATTTTAGACTTTGTTTTATCCGGATCATTGTAAATGAGACTGAGTGCTGAGAAAAACCCATCCACCATAAGAAAAATAGGGGGTCAGAGGGAAGGGAAAAGGCCCATCCTTGTAGGTTCCACTCACCTTTCCTCACCCCCAGACGAGAGGGGACATAAGCAAAAAGACCACTTGCATGCCTCCCTAAAAGCAACAAAACGGCTGGGCTCCTCCAAAAATCTCTGCGGAAGAGGTAGTTTAGGTTCAAACGACCCGGAGACCCACACAGATTGCTCAGGAGTGACTTACTGAGCATGCTGTTATACTGCCGCCCTTAATTGAGCTACCTGAAGAGACATGTTTGGAATTGTCTTACTAGAACAGCAACCTGGTCCATGTTGGAATTTAAAGGTTTGGGCCGACTATAATGTGACGAAGCTTATGGAGAAAGCAGGGGACAGGGGTCCTAGACTGGCCCTGAAGCTAGGGGTTTCTAGGTATCCCTTTTCTAATTTCTAGATATCCCTTTTCTAAGAGTTACCTCTGAAGGTGAGAATATCTGAGCCGCCACCTTGGCCTTGTTCCTGACCAGCCCTGACCTTACACTCTCCCTCCCAAACCCCAGGAGAGTGCCGGGACAGGAGTGTGATAAAGCACACAGAAATAGACAAACAAGGGACACTCACAGAGAGGTATAAGACAATTAGGGCATATGAGGAAAATAAGAGCAGGGAGGAAACAAGACAGAGTGTTTCTCCACAACAACATTAAGTGCAAAACAACACAATCACCAGCAGGATTGGGAGACAGCAGGACACAGACCAACACAACATAAGACTAAAGTTGTGTGGAAGCTTCGCTTCACCCTATGTATGCGAGGACAATATGTGACAGGCTTCCTACAACATGTGATCTCAGAAGAAAACATGCAGGCTAGCAGAGATTAACTCTTGCTAACATGGCTAAAAAGGAGCATACAGCTAGTTGACACCCGAGCCTGCCTGTGAAGCTCAGAAACACCAGAGAAACAATGTAGTGAAGTGTCAGAATCTGTAATGTGAACAGTGTCAGATGCCAGTGTAGCCCCCCCCCGGGGCAGGCGGTTAACCTTCTTGTCACCGGGCCTTTTCAGGTCGGGTCAGGCATTGTCCCGGGGTGGCCTTGCCCGGTTCCGTTGCCCCAAGGCATGCAGTAAATGGTGGGGGAAGCGGGGTATTGGGAAAAGTTTGTCGTGACGCCACCTGTGGTATGCAGCCAGGGAATAGCCGCTGCCTGGTTCCTCGCCAGGGCAGGTGTTATGGCAACCGGGAAGGTATTGCTCCCAACAGGCAGAGTCGAGACCCGGGTGGATGATGAGGGTTTTAATGGCCGTTGGCACCTAAACGCTGGGAGGGTTAAGGGTGCAGTTTACTCACAACTTCAGCTGCCAGGCCGGTCCCACTGGTCACTGTCGTGATGGGCTCCAGTCAATCCCAGATCTGGTAAGGGGCCACCACCGGTGTTTTGAGAGAGAAGAAGTGAGAGTCCTGTTTCTAGGGTGTCCCCCTCCACAATTAGGTACCCTGGCTGAGCTCCTGCTCCAAGCCCATGGCCCAGTAAAAGTCCAAGTTTTCCAGAGATGTCTTGGAAGAACTATGGCCCTGACAGGTCTGTTTTTGGTGTGCGTGTGTTGCGCCTATTTCTACCCCAAGTGAAACCCGCCCCTCCCAGGTGGCTGGCTACAAGAAACAGGAAGTCCATTATTGTTATGGCCACCCCCCTGCCTACCCTGAGCCAACCCACACTATGTGAAGGCTCCTAAGCTGTATATAGTGTGTGAATGTGGAACACTGGTGATTAACCCCCTCCTTACCTGAGATAGATACCGCACCTTAATTGAGGTGCAGTACCCTGTGGTGGCCAGAGACTCAGGGGCACCACATCAGCCTGACAATTGTAAAAACTCCATGTCATAGAAAACAAGTGTTCCCAAAAATCATGAGACCATGATTAAGACAGTTTGTTGAAACGCGTCGCTCTGACCTGGGCATCCTTTATTTTTATGCTGCATGTACCTTTTGGATTTTATGAAAAACTATCAATAAAGAAGACAACTTTTTAATATTCCGTGTGATTGCGCTGGATTTATATTCTATATCTATTTGGTGACTTCTGACCATCCGTGCGCTAATCATCCACCACAGGACGATTATGGGACTGCAGCAGGCTTGGTGAGCTGATATTACCTATTTTTGCTTATTCCCAAAAATCATGGTGTCTAAATCTACTTCTAGATGTGGTGTTGCCTTTCATTGAATGGATGCTTTTATTATGAATTAAGCCCTGTGCACACGCTGCAGTTTTTTATGCGTTTTTTTTTTTAAATCTGCATAAAAATCTGCATGTCTCTCTTGAAGACAGCTAAGTATATGGGTTTCTTGATATGATGTATACACTGCGGTTTATTTCCTTCTGGTTTTGGTCTGGTTTTTGATGCAGAAAAATCTGCAGCATGTCAATTATGAGTCCGGTTTAGCAGCGTTTTTCACCCATTGACTTCATTGTTGTCATGAAATAATGCTGTGATGGTTTGAGTCCAGTTTAACAGTGTTATTTCAACCATTCCTGAGTGTCTCTCTCTCTCTGTCGATCTCTGTGTCTGTCTCCGCTTTATACTCACCGATCACTGGCGCGGCTGACACACTGCTCCCGCAGCCTCTCATTCTTCTTCCTGACGCGCTCATTAGCCTCATTGCATATTCTCTGCACTCACTCATTAGGCTCATACATATTCACTGCTTTGTCATCTGTGATTGGTTGCCGTCAGACGCACCCCCATGCTGAGTGACTGCTTTCTGATTTCAACCAATCATAGCCGCGGGTCTATATCGTTCAGTAAAATAAATAAATAGATAATTTTAAAAAACGACATGCGGTCCCCCCTAATTTTAAAAACGGCCAAGATAACGCCTCACAGCTAAGGGCTGGTATTCTCAGGCTGGGGTGATCCACGTTATTGGGAGCCCATCAGCCTAAAAATATCAACCAGCAGCCACCTAGAATTGCCGCATCCATTATATTAACTTAACCCAGCTCATCCCAATTACTTTGGTGCGGTGGCAATCGGGGTAATAAGGAGTTAATGGCAGCCCACAGCAGCCACTAAGTCCTACATTAGTCATGGCAGGCGTCTGTGAGACACCCCTCATCACTATTCTGTAAATATAAGTAAACATAAATGTGACACCCTGGCGCCGCCAGGTGGTCACAGAAGTGTTCTACACCCTACATTACACCTTCCCACACCATCCTAGCCACCCCCCTCAGGGTAAGAAGGACACACCAGTGGGCAGGACCAGGCGGATTGGGAACGCCCACCTAGGGGTCTTGAGGATCAGGCTGCGGGAACATAGTAGATAGATGGAGTTTGGAGTTGGAAGTTGGGGGTCAAGTGAAGAGGAGTGAAAGTGACAGACTGTCAAAAGGAAAGCTGAGCCTAGTGGAGGGTAGACAGGGTAATGACCCTGGTCTACTGGCTAGGTGGCAAGCAGTGGACCGTGTCCAAAGGCGACGGGAGTCTGGTCGTGGGAGATCCAAAGTGGACCGGGACAGGGTTGGAGCCCGCCGGTACCAACAGCTGAGATCCGGTCTGAAAACCGTGCACAGGTGGGGTACCTGGACCCTAGTTAGAAGACGGTTGCAAGCCCCTTCTCTAATTCACCAGGCTGGGAGCAAGGTTGCAGGCCTTGCTCTAAAAGTGTTAGCCCAGATAGAGCGAAACGGAAGCCCACCGCGGGGGATAGGGTATCCGCAAACACCCACTGAAATACCAAGGGTCAGTTTTCGCAGGCATATCTCCCAACCAGAAGATACCGGGAGTGGACTTCCCCGTTCCATACGGAGTTGTCCAGAAGTGAGAAAAATTACAAAGTGCCGGAGGAAGGGATATCGGTACACCAGCTGGGTGTGGGACCCGAGTACACCCGAATGCGACAGCCGGCCACTGACACCTTGGTTTACCAACAGACTTGTGTCCAATTATTCAACAGTGAGTACACCAACATTCCCCGGTCCGGCCCGGTGCGCCACCTCCAGCCCACATCGCTCCCCGTATCCTGGACACTGAGCCCCGGGGCATCTATCCCTACCCACGGAGGGGTTAACATCCAGCTGCCATCCCATCATCCCTGGGTGCTCCCTAACAGCAGCGGTGGTACACCATATTACCACACACCGTGGGTGGCATCACGAGGTATCTACAGCAATCCCCGTGCAAATACGTCCCTTTTTATTTGTGTCCGCGTGACCCCCGGGTCCGGAAACCCCTTGAGCCACTGCAGATCTGGATCCGAGCAGCAAGCCCGACTGCTGACACGGGGTCGGCACACCTCAAAACCTGGCATCACGAACAGTATTGTAACCCATCCACCTACAGTACCTGGTGGAAGTT
Source organism: Anomaloglossus baeobatrachus (assembly GCF_048569485.1). Lineage (NCBI taxonomy): Eukaryota > Metazoa > Chordata > Amphibia > Anura > Aromobatidae > Anomaloglossus > Anomaloglossus baeobatrachus. The sequence goes on along the minus strand of NC_134362.1, from coordinate 119,837,094 downwards.
TGCCTTGTTTTGGACTGTAAACGGTGATCTGTTTGAAAATTTTTCGACAGCCGCCATTTTGCCACCATTTTTTTTACGCAAAAAGACAACAAGCCCGGCGTCTTCTTCCCCGAAAAGGGCGCAAAGTTGAAGCCCTGCCCCCTTGGAACGCGGGCGGAAGTTGGTGACTCCCCAGACAGGAAGCGCAAAGGGCATAGGGTCCCGTGAGACTGCTGTCAAAAAAACAAGGGGGAAGAGCCGGAAGATGTCGGCGCCCGAGAATGATGGTGGAGCAGCGGCCCTCACTGGAGCGGCGGCGCCCGCAGCGGGGCTGGATGACGGAGAAGCGGCAGCTCCCGCTCCGGTCGCAGGAGCGGTAGGTCCGGTGGTCCTGGCAGTCACCCAAGTTATGCCAATCACCTTACCTTACGTGCCTGGCGGTGCCTGGCTACCTCAGTATGATGGACGGCCTGATGCCCTGCAAGTATTCAAAAGAAAATATGCACTGTTCGTGATATGTACGCCATGACTGGCAAGCACCAGCAGGACGCCACCGAGCAGGAAGTAGAAACCTGGGCCGACGAAGACCGGACCTCGGTAGCCGCCATTTTCAACAAACTACAAGTGGCTTTTGAAACCCGCACGGAAGCGGAATTACGGATGCAGTTTTACAATTGCCAGCAGCGTCCCCAGGACAGCATCCGGGACTATGCCTTGAGGCTACAAACTGCCCTGCACACCCTGAGGCAGATAGACTCCATTACAGAGACGGAGAGTAATAAGATGCTGGTGAATAGTGATCACAAAATAATAAGTTTTCATGTATTCTTTAGTAAGATGTCTAGTAGAGGGGCTACAAGGACACTAAACTTCAGGAAAGCAAATTTTAAACGGTTGAGAGATGATCTTAGTGCAATAAACTGGGATGATGTACTAAGTAATAAAAGTACACAAAGCAAATGGGAGACTTTTATGAGCATCCTGAATAGGGCTTGTGCAGAAAATATACCCTATGGGAACAAACATGCTAGAAATAGGAGGAAACCCCTATGGCTTAATAGAGCTGTAAGGGAAGCAATAAAAGAAAAACAGAAAGCCTTAAAAGAATTAAAGAGGGTAGGTAGTGATGAGGCATTATATAATTATAGAAAATTAAATAAAATATGTAAAAAGCAAATTAAGTTAGCTAAGTTTGAGACAGAGAGACTCATTGCGAGAGAAAGTAAAAATAATCCTAAAATATTCTTTAACTACATAAACAGTAAAAAACTGAAAAGCGATAGTGTTGGCCCCCTTAAAAATAGTCTTGGTGAAATGGTGGAAGGGGATGAGGGTAAAGCCAACCTGCTGAATGACTTTTTTTCTACGGTTTTTATACAAGAAAATGCCATGGCAGATGACATGACCAGTGATACCATAAATTCACCCTTGAATATTACCTGCTTAACCCAGCAGGAAGTACGCCGCCGCCTCGAAATCACTAAGGTTGACAAATCTCCGGGCCCGGATGGCATACACCCCAGAGTACTACAGGAATTGAGTTCTGTGATAGATAGACCATTATTTTTAATCTTCTCAGATTCCTTAATAACAGGGTCGGTACCGCAGGACTGGCGCATAGCAAATGTGGTGCCAATATTCAAAAAGGGGACAAAAACTGAGCCGGGAAATTATAGGCCGGTAAGTTTAACCTCTACGGTTGGTAAAATCCTTGAGGGTTTCTTGAGAGATGCTATACTGGAGTATCTCAAGAAAAATAACCTTATGACAGAGTATCAACATGGGTTTATGAGGGATCGATCCTGTCAAACTAATTTGATCAGCTTCTATGAAGAGGTAAGTTCAAGTCTGGACCAGGGAAATGCAGTGGATGTTGTGTATATGGACTTTTCAAAAGCTTTTGATACGGTGCCACACAAAAGGTTGGTACATAAAATGAGAATAATGGGGATAGGGGAAAATATGTGTAACTGGGTTAAAAACTGGCTCAGTGATAGGAAACAAAGGGTGGTTATTAATGGTACGTACTCGGACTGGGTCTCAGTTCATAGTGGGGTACCACAGGGGTCAGTATTGGGCCCGCTTCTTTTCAACATATTTATAAATGACCTTGTTGGGGGCATGCGGAGTAGAATTTCAATATTTGCAGATGATACTAAACTCTGCAGGGTAATCAATACAGAGGAGGATAATTTTATATTACAGGGAGATTTATGTAAATTGGAGGATTGGGCTGAGAAGTGGCAATTGAAGTTTAATGTAGATAAATGTAAGGTCATGCACTTGGGTAGAGGAAATAACATTTATGATTATCTCCTTAATTGTAGAACACTGGGTAAAACAGGCACAGAAAAAGACTTGGGTGTATGGGTGGATGGTAAACTTCACTTTAGTGGCCAGTGTCAGGCAGCTGCTGCCAGGGCTAATAAAATAATGGGATGTATTAAAAGAGGTATAAGTGTTCATGAAAAAAATATAGTTCTACCTCTGTACAAGTCACTAGTGCGACCGCACTTAGAATACTGTGTACAATTCTGGTCACCGATATATAAGAAGGACATAGCTGAACTGGAGAGGGTGCAGAGAAGAGCGACCAAGATTATTAGAGGAATGGGTGGGCTGCAATACGAAGACAGGTTATTAAACTTGGGGTTATTTAGTTTGGAAAAACGAAGGCTTAGGGGGGATCTAATCACAATGTATAAATATATCAGGGGACAGTACAGAGACCTTTCCAAAGATCTTTTTACACCTAGGCCTGCGACTGGAACACGGGGGCATCCGATACGTCTGGAGGAAAGAAGGTTTAATCATAATCACAGACGAGGATTCTTTACTGTACGAGCAGTGAGACTATGGAACTCTCTGCTGCATGATGTTGTAATGAGTGATTCACTACTAACATTTAAGCAGAGCCTGGATGCCTTTCTTGAAAAATTTAATATTACCAGTTATGTATATTAGATTTTATGACAGGGTGTTGATCCAGGGAACTAGTCTGATTGCCGGATGTGGAGTCAGGAAGGAAATTTTTTCCCCATTGGAACTTGTTTGCCACATTGGGGTTTTTTTTGCCTTCCTCTGGATCAACATGTTAGGCTACGGGTTGAACTAGATGGACTTAGAGTCTCCCTTCAACCTTAAAAACTATGATACTATGATACTATGGTGGAGCAGTTCCTGCAAAAGCTGGGGTCAGCAGAGGACCATAAACAGCTATGGCTGTGGGCCCTGGAGCACCCGGACTTGAACTTTGCGGTCTTAAAGGACCAGGCCATTAAAGCTTTGCAAACATCGGAGGCTAGTGACCCCGTACCCTCACCCTGGCCGGCCCATACTTCTCACATGTGTGAAGCCTCCTCTGCTGGCCCTACTGGCACCCGCAGCGTCTCCCGGAACCCCTGAATATAGTAGAGGAAGGTCCAACTCCCATTCCAGGCACAGAGAAGGAAATAGAGGTGATCTACACCATCATGGGTGACTTCCCAGCTGGTTGGCCCATGCAGAATGGAGCGGTAATTGTTTCCATCATAATGTCCCCACAACCCGTGGAAGATAAAGAGCCAGAAGGGTCTATCAGTACTGCACCAACACCTGCACCCAGGGATGCACTAACACCTACACCACGCCTCCGTAGGTCCCTACCAGCTGTGCCCGACCTTAGGAGTGAGGGACCCGTAACTCACCCTATCCTGCTGAACTTAGCTGAACCTGTAGACCTAAGAAGGTCCACACGCCCTAACTTAGGTCAGCCACCACTCAGGTATAGGGAGACCAGAGTGTAGTGAGTGGTGTCCGAATGATATATATATATATATATAAGTAAATCCTAATCTACCGTGTACTTAGCCTGATTGTGTTGAAGTTAACCCCGTTTACCGTTATTTAATCATGGATCACGACCTCAGGACTGGTGAGGTCAAACCAAAAACTTTCTTGGGTCTTGTAAATACTCCTACCTACCTTTTTGTTATTCTTCACCACCTACACCGCCTCTGCAGAGATAGATTGGAGGAAGGGCCTGCGGTAGAGTAGGCTGAGGCCCAGCCACTATTGAAACCGGTGGCTAACCTCCAGGCCATGGGTTCCCCGGACTTGGGGCCCTTGAGATCGACTGCCGGGTAAGGAACTTTTTACCCGGCCCGTATAGGCGTTAGCCGGAACTCCTGTGGACTGGGGAAAAGGGATGTCCACCATTCTTAGCTGTGGCACCAAGGAACCAGATTGTTTGGGTGGCGGGTGAAGTTGACGGGAATGTAATTGTGAGGAAATAGGGATATATTCTGATCTATTAAGCCATATTCCTATAGCCGCCATCTTGCCAAGGTATAACCATGGTATCTCGTTATGTGTGACTGGGCCTTAAGGCCTAAGGAGGCTTCAATCAGTATGCAAATTAACTTGAGGAAATTAGATGAGCTAGTTAAGCCTGAGATCAGTAAAGGCCCCGTCACACTAAGCAACATCACTAGCAACATCGCTGCTAACGAACAACTTTTGTGACGTTGCTAGCGATGTTGCTGTGTGTGACATCCAGCAACAACCTGGCCCCTGCTGTGAGGTCGTTGGTTGTTGCTGAATGTCCTGGGCCATTTTTTAGTTGTTGCTGTCCCGCTGTGAAGCACAGATCGCTGTGTGTGACAGCGAGACAGCAACAACTAAATGTGCAGGCAGCAGGAGCCGGCTCCTGCAGAGGCTGGTAACCAATGTAAACATCGGGTAACCAAGAAGCCCTGTCCTTGGTTACCCGATATTTACCTTCGATACCAGCCTCCGCCGCTCTCACTGCCTGTGCTGCCGGCTCCTGCTCTGTGCACATGTAGCTAGCTGCAGGACACATCGGGTTAATTAACCTGATGTGTGCTGTAAGTAGGAGAGCAGGGAGCCAGCGCTAAGCATTGTGCGCTGCTCCCTGCTCTGTGCACATGTAGCTGCAGCACACATCAGGTAATTAACCCCATGTGTGCTGTAAGTAGGAGAGCAGGGAGCCAGCGCTCAGTGTGCGCTGCTCCCTGCTCTGTGCACATTTAGCTGCAGCATACATCGGGTAATTAACCCCATGTGTGCTGTAGCTAGGAGAGCAAGGAGCCAGCGCTCAGTGTGCGCTGCTCCCTGCTCTCTACACGTGTAGCTCCGTGCAGTGGTAACCAAGGTAAATATCGGGTTGGTTACCCGATATTTACCTTAGTTACCAAGCGCAGCATCTTCCACGCGGCGCTGGGGGCTGGTCACTGGTTGCTGGTGAGCTCACCAGCAACTCGTGTAGCCACGCTCCAGCGATCCCTGCCAGGTCAGGTTGCTGGTGGGATCGCTGGAGCGTCGCAGTGTGACATCTCACCAGCAACCTCCTAGCAACTTACCAGCGATCCCTATCGTTGTTGGGATCGCTGGTAAGTTGCTTAGTGTGACGGTACCTTTAAGGTCCAGTCACACTAAGCAACTTACCAGCGATCCCAACAACGATAGGGATCGCTGGTAAGTTGCTAGGAGGTTGCTGGTGAGATGTCACACTGCGACGCTCCAGCGATCCCACCAGCAACCTGACCTGGCAGGGATCGCTGGAGCGTGGCTACACGAGTTGCTGGTGAGCTCACCAGCAACCAGTGACCAGCCCCCAGCGCCGCGTGGAAGATGCTGCGCTTGGTAACTAAGGTAAATATCGGGTAACCAACCCGATATTTACCTTGGTTACCAGTGCACGGAGCTACACGTGCAAAGAGCAGGGAGCAGCGCACACTGAGCGCTGGCTCCCTGCTCTCCTAGTTACAGCACACATCGGGTTAATTACCCGATGTGTGCTGCAGCTAAATGTGCACAGAGCAGGGAGCAGCGCACAATGCTTAGCGCTGGCTCCCTGCTCTCCTAGCACAGCACACATCGGGTTAATTAACCCGATGTGTCCTGCAGCTACATGTGCACAGAGCAGGAGCCGGTACTGACAGTGACAGCGGCGGAGGCTGGTAACAAAGGTAAATATCGGGTAACCAAGGACAGGGCTTCTTGGTTACCCGATGTTTACTGTGGTTACCAGCCTCCGCAGAAGCCGGCTCCTGCTGCCTGCGCATTCAGTTGTTGCTCTGTCGCTGTCATACACAGCGATCTGTGCTTCACAGCGGGACAGCAACAACTAAAAAATGGCCCAGGACATTCAGCAACAACCAACGACCTCACAGAAGGGGCCAGGTTGTTGCTGGATGTCACACACAGCAACATCGCTAGCAACGTCACAAAAGTTGTTCGTTAGCAGCGATGTTGCTAGCGATGTTGCTTAGTGTGACGGGGCCTTAAGGGAAAGGAAGACCCAGCAAATGTAAAACTCAAGGTGTCAAAATCCAATTAGGACAGCCCTTGATCCAGCCCACCCCCTGCGGAGTGAATTGTCCTACACAGGAGGTGGGAGGGAAGCTCCAGGTTTGAGAAGCTGTTATATTGGTTATTCTGCTCATTGACACCTGTTTATACTATTGCATTCTGCTCTAATGGGGGTTTGGCTTGTAGAGGGTGTGAGGTTTGATGTCATATACCATTGACATTCATGTGTTTCTTGTAAGCTTTTGCTTTTTTTAATTGATTTTAATATGTGTATGTTTCTTGTTGTTCTCGATTAATTAATAAAAATATTTTTGTACATTTATATACCTGGTGATCCCACTTTTTACACATTTCTTTCTCTCATGTGGAAGCTCCAGGTTTATAATTAACTTCAAAGGTCTCCTCCAGACCATTCGGAACCGTCAGTAGAGTTTCGATATTGGGGGGTACCTCGCCCCCATAGACAAGACAGGCACATTTTCATATCCCTGAGGGCCAGACGCACGTAACACATATTTCGGCAAACCTGTATGATGTGCGTAGCCCTCAATAATTAATAACTGGCCACAGGAAGCCTGCAGAGCCCTCATATTTCCTATCAAAACGGAGATCAATTCATGACCATCAAAATGAGGGTCATATTTTCCAGGTGAGAAGTTCAGGGGCAGAGTTATGCTGGGAAATATAACGTTAGGCTATTCTCAGCTAACAGCAGGGGGAGGGAATTCCCAGCCAGGATGATGTCACGAGGGGGGGCCGTGTGAGCCCAGGACAGAACAGATAAAAGCTAAGGGCAGAGGTCTGCACATTGTATTTCTTCTGGGGGTCATGTGCTTTTTTCATGTAGTGGAGGATACCTGAAACGTCCCTGGCCCCACACAGTACCCCCCTGCATGGGCCAAACCCACAACCCTAAGGTAATTGATACATCTTTATGCCTGTTTGTGACCGCGTCTTATTTGTAAATGTATTCTGACATATATATATATATATATATATATATATATATATATATAATTTCTGTAAATTCCATATTGTATATATTGTAGTCTCTAGTGTGCCCTTACGGCGATTAAAACATATATTATTTAATCTTGGGCTGTTCTGTTATCTCGATCCTGAATTCCACATATGTGTGCTCGGCATAATAGTTATCGTAATTGGTGACAGCGAGTTTATGCCAAGGATCATTGTGGGGCGAACCGTGAGATCAGGGGTAGATTAGATATATTCCACCGCAGGAGTCGGGGGAGTATATACCTTACTCTCACCGGGAACCCTTCAATCATTGGCATAGTAGAATAGCGGCCTCCTTGCTTATTGTCGGGCAATTCCATAATTGGCCTGACAATAAGACGGGTGCTAGAGAACGAGTCACGTGCTCTGTCTGGTGTAAGGGAGGGGTGTAACTTCCACTCCTTCCCCCTATTCATGACAGTAATGTTTTGTGTTATGCAATGTTTAAGAAAAGTGCCTCCCAAAAGGGAAGAAATGTTTTGAAAATGGTTTTACAATGTTTTACCTTTCCCGTTTTCTTTTAGAAAAATAAACGTCAGTGGTCGGACAGCCCGCGGACGGGCTGTATTCAACCAAGGGGGAATGTGACGCCCTGGCGTTGCCAGGTGGTCACAGAAGTGTACTACACCCTACATAACACCTTCCCACACCAGGTCCCATCACCCACAAAATCCTAGCCACCCCCCTCAGGGTAAAAATGACACACCAGTGGACAGGACCAGGAGGATTGGGAGCGCCCACCTAGGGGTCTTGAGGATCCAGTTGCGGGAACACAGTAGATAGATGGAGTTTGGAGTTGGAAGTTGGAGGTCAAGTGGAGAGGAGTGACAGTGACATATTGTCAAAAGGAAAGCTGAGCCTAGTGGAGGGTAGACAGGGTTACATAGTTACAAAGTTACTTAGGTTGAAAAAAATACCTAGGTCCATCTAGTTCAACCTTCCTCCACCAGTTCTACATTTGGTCACTAGGTCATTTACAGTTAGGTCCAGAAATATTTGGACAGTGACACAAGTTTTGTTATTTTAGCTGTTTACAAAAACATATTCAGAAATACAATTATATATATAATATGGGCTGAAAGTGCACACTCCCAGCTGCAATATGAGAGTTTTCACATCCAAATCGGAGAAAGGGTTTAGGAATCATAGCTCTGTAATGCATAGCCTCCTCTTTTTCAAGGGACCAAAAGTAATTGGACAAGGGACTCTAAGGGCTGCAATTAACTTTGAAGGCGTCTCCCTCGTTAACCTGTAATCAATGAAGTAGTTAAAAGGTCTGGGGTTGATTACAGGTGTGGGGTTTTGCATTTGGAAGCTGTTGCTGTGACCAGACAACATGCGGTCCAAGGAACTCTCAATTGAGGTGAAGCAGAACATCCTGAGGCTGAAAAAAAGAAAAAATCCATCAGAGAGATAGCAGACATGCTTGGAGTAGCAAAATCAACAGTCGGGTACATTCTGAGAAAAAAGGAATTGACTGGTGAGCTTGGGAACTCAAAAAGGCCTGGGCGTCCACGGATGACAACAGTGGTGGATGATCGCCGCATACTTTCTTTGGTGAAGAAGAACCCGTTCACAACATCAACTGAAGTCCAGAACACTCTCAGTGAAGTAGGTGTATCTGTCTCTAAGTCAACAGTAAAGAGAAGACTCCATGAAAGTAAATACAAAGGGTTCACATCTAGATGCAAACCATTCATCAATTCCAAAAATAGACAGGCCAGAGTTAAATTTGCTGAAAAACACTCCATGAAGCCAGCTCAGTTCTGGAAAAGTATTCTATGGACAGATGAGACAAAGATCAACCTGTACCAGAATGATGGGAAGAAAAATGTTTGGAGAAGAAAGGGAACGGCACATGATCCAAGGCACACCACATCTTCTGTAAAACATGGTGGAGGCAACGTGATGTCATGGGCATGCATGGCTTTCAATGGCACTGGGTCACTTGTGTTTATTGATGACATAACAGCAGACAAGAGTAGCCGGATGAATTCTGAAGTGTACCGGGATATACTTTCAGCCCAGATTCAGCCAAATGCCGCAAAGTTGATCGGACGGCGCTTCAAAGTACAGATGGACAATGACCCCAAGCATACAGCCAAAGCTACCCAGGAGTTCATGAGTGCAAAAAAGTGGAACATTCTGCAATGGCCAAGTCAATCACCAGATCTAACCCAATTGAGCATGCATTTCACTTGCTCAAATCCAGACTTAAGACGGAAAGACCCCCAAACAAGCAAGACCTGAAGGCTGCAGCTGTAAAGGCCTGGCAAAGCATTAAGAGGGAGGAAACCCAGCGTTTGGTGATGTCCATGGGTTCCAGACTTAAGGCAGTGATTGCCTCCAAAGAATTCGCAACAAAATATTGAAAATAAAAATATTTTGTTTGGGTTTGGTTTATTTGTCCAATTACTTTTGACCTCCTAAAATGTGGAGTGTTTGTAAAGAAATGTGTACAATTCCTACAATTTCTATCAGATATTTTTGTTCAAACCTTCAAATTAAACGTTACAATCTGCACTTGAATTCTGTTGTAGAGATTTCATTTCAAATCCAATGTGGTGGCATGCAGAGCCCAACTCGCGAAAATTGTGTCACTGTCCAAATATTTCTGGACCTAACTGTATAACCAACAATCTTTTGTGTACTGAGGAAATCATCCAGCCCTTTTTTAAAAGCTGTTATAGTATCTGCCATTACTACCTCTTGTGGTAGGGCATTCCACAGTCTGACTGCTCTAACTGTAAAGAACCCTTTCCTATTTAGCTGTCAGAATCGCTTTTCTTCCACTCGCAGTGAGTGCCCCCTGTTCCTTAGTATTGTCTTAGGAAGAAATAAGTCATTTGCCAGTCCTTTATATTGACCACACATGTATTTATACATATAAATGAGATCTCCTCTGAGACGTCTTTTTTCTAAACTCAAAATTATTATTATTATTATTATTATTATTATTTATTTATAGAGCACCATTGATTCCATGGTGCTGTACATGAGAAGGGGGTTACATACAAAATACATATACAAGTTACAGTAGACAGACTAGTACAGAGGGAAGAGGGCCCTGCCCTTGCGGGCTTACATTCTATAGGATTATGGGGAGGAGACAGTAGGTGGGGTGTAGGTGGGGCGGCAGCTCCGCACGGTGGTGGGGCGGCAGCTCCGCACGGTGGTGGGGCGGCAGCTCCGCACGGTGGTGGGGCAGTGAGGTCATTCAAGGTTATAGGCATTTCTGAACAGATGAGTCTTTAGGTTCCGTTTGAAGTTTGCAAGTGTAGTAGATAATCTGACGTGTTGAGGCAGTGAGTTCCAGAAGACTGGGGATGTTCGGGAGAAGTCTTGGAGGCGGTTGCATGAGGAGCGAATGAGAGAGGAGAGAAGGAGATCTTGGGAGGACCGGAGATTACGTTTTGGAGAGTAGCGAGAGATTAGTTCAGAAATATATGGAGGAGACAATTTGTGGATGGCTTTGTAAGTCAGTATTAGTAGTTTGAATTGGATACGATGGAAGATTGGGAGCCAGTGAAGGGACATGCAGAGAGGAGAAGCGGGGTGGTAGTGAGGCGAGAGGTGGATCAGTCGGGCAGCAGAATTAAGGATGGACTGGAGAGGGGCGAGCGTGTTAGCAGGGAGACCACATAGGAGGATGTTGCAGTAGTCGAGGCGGGAGATTATGAGAGCATGCACTAGCATTTTTGTAGATTGAGAATTGATGAAGGGACGGATTCTGGAAATATTTTTGAGTTGAAGACGACAGGAGGTGGTGAGGGATTGAATGTGTGGTATGAAGGACAAGGCAGAGTCAAAGGTCACTCCGAGGCACCGAACTTTGGGTGCTGGGGAGAGCGTGATGTTATTTATTGTAATAGATAGATCAGGTAGAGAGTGTAGGTGAGATGGAGGAAAGATGATCAGTTCAGTTTTGGCCACATTGAGCTTTAGGAAGCGAGAGGAGAAGAAGGAAGATATAGCAGATAGACACTCTGGGATTCTGGACAGCAGAGTTGTGACATCTGGGCCAGAGAGGTAGATCTGAGTGTCATCGGCATATAGGTGGTACTGGAAGCCATAGGACTTTATGAGTTGTCCCAGGCCAAATGTATAGATAGAAAAAAGTAATGGTCCCAGGACAGAGCCTTGAGGGACACCAACAGAGAGAGGGCGGGATGAAGAGGTTGTGTGGGAATGGGAGACACTAAAAGTGCGGTTGGAGAGGTATGAAGAGATCCAAGAGAGGGCGAGGTCTCTGACACCAAGGGAAGAGAGGATCTGTAGTAGGAGGGAGTGGTCAACAGTGTCAAAAGCTGAGGATAGGTCTAGAAGTAGGAGTATGGAGAAGTGGTTGTTGGCTTTGGCAGTAAGTAAGTCATTTGTGATTTTTGTCAGGGCAGTTTCAGTGGAATGATGTGGGCGGAAGCCGGACTGTAGGTTGTCAAAGAGAGCGTTAGAGGAGAGGTGGGAGGAAAGTTCAGCATGGACGTGCTGTTCCAGGAGTTTTGAGGCGAATGGGAGTAGCGATATGGGGCGATAGCTGGCAGCAGATGTTGGGTCGAGGGAAGGTTTCTTTAGGATGGGTGTGACTGTTGCATGTTTAAAGGCAGAAGGGAAGGTACCAGTTGTTAAAGATAGATTGAAGAGATGGGTTAAGGCTGGAATTAGGATAGTGGTGAGGTTGGGGAGGAGGTGGGATGGGATGGGATCACGTGCGCAGGTGGTGAGGTGTGCTTTTGAGAGAAGACATGCAAGCTCTTCTTCGGTGATGGTGGAGAGGAAGTTTATGGGGGAGGAGCAGTGGTCTGTTATATGAAGAGGTTGTGGTGGTTGAGCAGAAAAGACTTGTATGGTTTGGTCGATCTTTTCTTTGAAATATGTGGCAAATTCTTCTGCAGAAATGAGGGAGGTTGGAGGGGGCAGTGGTGGGCGAAGGAGGGAGTTGAAAGTATTGAATAGCTGTTTGGGGTTGTGTGTTAGAGAGGATATGAGGTTTCTGAAGTATTCCTGTTTAGCCGAGGTAAGGGCCAAGCGAAATGTGTGGATTGCATTTTTGAATGTGGTGAAGTCTTCCTGGGAGTGCGTTTTCTTCCAGCGCCGCTCTGCAGCCCTAGACACTTGCCGCAGTTTTTTAGTGAGGCTGTTGTGCCAGGGTTGTCTATTGATTTGTCTCACTCTGCCGTGCACAAGGGGAGCAACTGAATCAATAGCTGATGTGAGAGTGGTGTTGTAGAAAGTGGTGGCACTGTTTGTGTCGTGCACTGAAGATATGGAGGACAGTGGTAGGATAGAGTCAGAAAGGGTGTGTATGTTGACGTGTGCGAGGTTTCTGCGAGGGTGTGATACGTGCTGGACAGGAGGGGCAGGTGAGGAGGACAGAGCAGAGAAGGTCAATAGATGGTGGTCAGATAAAGGGAGAGGGGAGGTAGTGAGGTTAGATAGAGAGCAGAGACGGGTGAAGATAAGGTCTAATGTGTGTCCATCTTTATGGGTGGCAGAGGTGGACCACTGAGATAGACCAAAAGTTGAAGCAAGGGAGAGGAGTTTGGAGGCTGCTGACTGGCGGGTGTCAGTGGGGATGTTGAAGTCACCCATGATGATAGTGGGAATGTCAGCAGAGAGAAAGTGTAGAAGCCAGGCAGAGAACTGGTCGATAAAGGAAGTGGTAGGGCCTGGGGGTCTGTATATGATGGCCACTTGGAGGTTGGAAGGAGAATAGATGCGGACAGAGTGCACTTCAAAGGAAGGCAGGACAAGGGAGGGTAAGGGTGGGATTGGATTAAAGCTGCAGTTGTTAGAAAGAAGGAGGCCCACTCCTCCACCCTGTCTATTGCCAGGGCGAGGAGTATGGGAGAAGTGAAGGCCACCGTAGCACAGCGCAGCAGGGGAGGCAGTGTTGGATGGTGTCAGCCATGTTTCAGTGATGCCCAGAAAGGATAGGTTGCTAGAGGTAAAGAGGTCGTGGATGATGTGCAGTTTGTTACAGACCGAACGGGCATTCCACAGCGCTCCAGAGAGAGTGGGCGGCGGAGTGGGTGAGATGGGGATGGGTTTTATATTGGAGAGGTTGCGGTAGTTACTAGTAAGGGTGGAGCGATAGGGGGGTGGTAGAGAGCAGTGTCCCATCTGGGGGGGTCCAGGATTGGGAGATATGTCACCAGCAGTGAGGAGAAGTAGAGAAAGGGAGAGCAGGTGGGAGAAGGAGAGTGGACGGCATGGTCTGCGTGTTATTAAGAGAGACCTGAGATTTAGGAGCAGGTCAGCAGATGAGGACAGGTGGGGAGGTAAAAGGGAAGGGGAGATGAATATTTGTTTGGCGAGTGCTGGCGTTGGGGGATAGCGAAGGAGAGTGAGGAGGAGTGGAGCAAAGACTGTGAGGGGATAGCGGAACATGGTGAGATAAAGGTTTACATATGGGAATATGAAAAAGTGTAGGGAAAAAATGCAAGTGACAAACAGTTAAGGAGGTAACGCTCACCTTCTGGTCACTTCTGGGACATTTCTGGAATATTTCTGATTGCCCACTTAGAAAATCCCACTTATGAAATCACACAGACCATGGTCATAACAGACCTGTGCCAACAAATTTATACAACTCTAGAGGCCTAGAAAGTGACTCAGGTGTGAGCAGAAGGGAGGGGGATAGAGGAAGAGAGTTCTGAGGAACACACCAGGGGTGAATTAGTAAGTACAAACTAAGAGAAACATTTGGACTACTTCACAGCTAGAAAACGAACTACTTAAGATGCAGAAGAAATAGACAGGTGTGAACCAAGAACAAAGAGAAGAATATGAAATTCAGATGGCAGTGGCAGTGGTTGGAACAGTATCACATACCAATAGAAATAACATACAGGAAAGGATAGACTTCAATGGGAATGGCAGTGGTTGGAACAGTATCACATACCAATAGAAATAACATACAGGAAAGGATAGACTTCAATGGGAATGGCAGTGGTTGGAACAGTATCACATACCAATAGAAATAACATACAGGAAAGGATAGACTTCAATGGGAATGGCAGTGGTTGGAACAGTATCACATACCAATAGAAATAACATACAGGAAAGGATAGACTTCAATGGGAATGGCAGTGGTTGGAACAGTATCACATACCAATAGAAATAACATACAGGAAAGGATAGACTTCAATGGGAATGGCAGTGGTTGGAACAGTATCACATACCAATAGAAATAACATACAGGAAAGGATAGACTTCAATGGGAATGGCAGTGGTTGGAACAGTATCACAAAATATATAACTTTTTCAAACTCTCATCAAATGTGAGGCCTTCCATTCCTTGTAGTAGTCTAGTTGCCTGCCTTTGAACTGACTCTAACTTCTGAATGTCCTTTTTAAAATGTGGAGCCCAAAACTGGATCCCATATTCCAGATGTGGCCTTACAAGTGATTTATAGAGGGGTAACAATACGTTGGGATCCCGGGATCTAATCTCTCTTTTTATACACCCTAAAATCTTGTTTGCTTTAGCAGCTGCTGCCTGACATTGAGTGCTGCTGCTCAGCTTATTTGTAATGAGAATACCCAAGTCCTTCTCCTGTTCTGTAGTCCCGAGTTTACTTCCATTTAATGTATACGCAGTTATAGGATTACTCTATCCTAGGTGCATTACTTTACATTTATCAACATTAAATCTTATTTGACAAATATCTGACCATTCTGACATCTTATCCAGATCTTTTTGTAATATTGTACTATCAAGATCAGTTTTTAATATCGTACATAGTTTGGTGTCATCAGCAAAGACTGACACTTTACTATCAATCCCATCCACAAGGTCATTAATAAAGAGATTAAAAAGAATCGGTCCTAGCACAGATCCCCCACTGCTGACTATAGCCCATTTAGAGAATGTACCATTTATGACTACTCTTTGTTTCCTATATTTTAGCCAATTCCTTACCCAGTTGCACATAGTTTCCCCTAGTCCTCGCTTCTGGAGCTTTAGTATAAGGCTATTATGTGATACAGTATCAAATGCCTTTGCAAAGTCCAAATAAATCACATCAGCTGCATTACCAATATTCAGGTTTGCACTTACCCCCTCATAGAACCCCAACAGGTTGGCTAGACACGACTTATCTTTCATGAATCCATGCTGTTTGTCAGTTATTATATTATTTTCTGCAATATATTTTTGCATGTCATCCCTTAAAATGCCCTCAAAAACTTTGCATACTACTGATGTCAGGCTTACTGGATGGTAGTTGCCTGGATCTACCCTCTTATTTTTCTTAAATATTGGTACCACATCAGCAATCCTCCAATCCTGAGGCACCAACCCTGTTACAAGCAAGTCTAAAAAGATGAGATACAGCGGTCTGTCGATTACGGAGCTCAATTCCCTCAATATTAGTGGATGAATGCCATATGGCCATGGGGATTTGTCAATGTTTCATTTACTCAGACGTAGGCGTACTTCTTCTTGTGTTAAATTAATTATATCGGATGGTGAACTTTGATTTTTCACTTGTTTAATGATCCCTGGTACAGTCAGTTCCTTGGTTAACACAGATGAGAAATGCCTATTTAATATCTCAGTTTTATGTTTGTCCTCTATAACCAACATGTTATTATATTTTAAATGGCCGATACTATCCTTTGTTTTCCTTTTGGCATTAATGGATTTATAAAAGATTTTGGAATTTATATTAATGTCATTGGTGATTTTTGTTTCAGTAGCTAGTTTTGCTTATTTGATTTCTTTTTTACATTTCCTATTGATATCTTTATTAGTGATGAGCGAGTACTAAAAAGCTCGGGTGCTCGAAGCTCGGGCCGAGCCTCCCAAGATACTCGTGTACTCGGCCCGAGCAACGAGCCCAATGTTATCCTATGGGAGACCCGAGTATTTTTGTGAAATGACCCCCCGGCAGCATGGAGAAACCCTAAAAATGTCACAAAAGTCTCAGAAAAGTGCTCAAATGACATGGCAACAGCATGGGGAAGACCCCTTGAAGCATTTATCACTGAAAAGTCACAGCTGTGAACAATTTTGTCCGCGTTTTACGCCATTTTTACGGACTCACCAGAAAACCTTCCAAAATGACCCCAAAATGATTTTTCATGGCGGAAATGTTAAGGGCACATACCCAATAGTGAGATAGAGCTGGTGTATGTTACTTTTTGAGATTAATACATGAAAGATTTTACGTGAAAACATTGTGTGGCACTCCGATGTCCCTGAGAAGAGACGTACATGAAGGCCTCTTGAGTCTAATGTGCCCATTTTGAGGAAGTGAGTCTTTGTAGTATTTTCCTTTGCCAGGGCAGTCCAAAATTGTGAGGTTCACCAATGCCCCTGCATACAGACGTGCATGAGGGCCTGTAAACCTGAAGTGCCCATTGTAAGGAAGTGGGTCTATTGTAGTATAGCCCTTAGGCAGGGCAGCCAAAAATTGGGAGGCTCCACATTGTCCCTGGATAGAGACGTGCATGATGGCCTGTAAACCTGAAGTGCCCATTGTAAGGAAGTGGGTCTATTTCAGTATAGCCCTTTGCCAGGGCAGCCAAAAATTGGGAGGCTCCACATTGTCCCTGGATAGAGACGTGCATGATGGCCTGTAAACCTGAAGTGCCCATTGTAAGGAAGTGGGTCTATTTCAGTATAGCCCTTTGCCAGGGCAGCCAAAAATTGGGAGTCTCCACATTGTCCCTGGATAGAGACGTGCATGATGGCCTGTAAACCTGAAGTGCCCATTGTAAGGAAGTGGGTCTATTTCAGTATTGCCCTTTGCCAGGGCAGCCAAAAATTGGGAGGCTCCACATTGTCCCTGGATAGAGACGTGCATGATGGCCTGTAAACCTGAAGTGCCCATTGTAAGGAAGTGAGTCTATTTCAGTATAGCCCTTTGCCAGGGCAGCCAAAAATTGGGAGGCTCCACATTGTCCCTGGATAGAGACGTTCATGATGGCCTGTAAACCTGAAGTGCCCATTGTAAGGAAGTGGGTCTATTTCAGTATAGCCCTTTGCCAGGGCAGCCAAAAATTGGGAGTCTCCACATTGTCCCTGGATAGAGACGTGCATGATGGCCTGTAAACCTGAAGTGCCCATTGTAAGGAAGTGGGTCTATTTCAGTATAGCCCTTTGCCAGGGCAGCCAAAAATTGGGAGGCTCCACATTGTCCCTGGATAGAGACGTGCATGATGGCCTGTAAACCTGAAGTGCCCATTGTAAGGAAGTGGGTCTATTTCAGTATAGCCCTTTGCCAGGGCAGCCAAAAATTGGGAGGCTCCACATTGTCCCTGGATAGAGACGTGCATGATGGCCTGTAAACCTGAAGTGCCCATTGTAAGGAAGTGGGTCTATTTCAGTATAGCCCTTTGCCAGGGCAGCCAAAAATTGGGAGGCTCCACATTGTCCCTGGATAGAGACGTGCATGATGGCCTGTAAACCTGAAGTGCCCATTGTAAGGAAGTGGGTCTATTTCAGTATAGCCCTTTGCCAGGGCAGCCAAAAATTGGGAGTCTCCACATTGTCCCTGGATAGAGACGTGCATGATGGCCTGTAAACCTGAAGTGCCCATTGTAAGGAAGTGGGTCTATTTCAGTATAGCCCTTTGCCAGGGCAGCCAAAAATTGGGAGGCTCCACATTGTCCCTGGATAGAGACGTGCATGATGGCCTGTAAACCTGAAGTGCCCATTGTAAGGAAGTGGGTCTATTTCAGTATAGCCCTTTGCCAGGGCAGCCAAAAATTGGGAGTCTCCACATTGTCCCTGGATAGAGACGTGCATGATGGCCTGTAAACCTGAAGTGCCCATTGTAAGGAAGTGGGTCTATTTCAGTATAGCCCTTTGCCAGGGCAGCCAAAAATTGGGAGGCTCCACATTGTCCCTGGATAGAGACGTGCATGATGGCCTGTAAACCTGAAGTGCCCATTGTAAGGAAGTGGGTCTATTTCAGTATAGCCCTTTGCCAGGGCAGCCAAAAATTGGGAGGCTCCACATTGTCCCTGGATAGAGACGTGCATGATGGCCTGTAAACCTGAAGTGCCCATTGTAAGGAAGTGGGTCTATTTCAGTATAGCCCTTTGCCAGGGCAGCCAAAAATTGGGAGGCTCCACATTGTCCCTGGATAGAGACGTGCATGATGGCCTGTAAACCTGAAGTGCCCATTGTAAGGAAGTGGGTCTATTTCAGTATAGCCCTTTGCCAGGGCAGCCAAAAATTGGGAGGCTCCACATTGTCCCTGGATAGAGACGTGCATGATGGCCTGTAAACCTGAAGTGCCCATTGTAAGGAAGTGGGTCTATTTTAGTATAGCCCTTTGCCAGGGCAGCCAAAAATTGGGAGGCTCCACGTTGTCCCTGGGTAGAGACGTGCATGAGGGCCTCAAAACATTAAGTGTCCATTTTAAGGAAGTGGGTGTATTATAGTATAGCCCTTAGGCAGGGCAGCCAAAAATTGGGAGGCTCCACGTTGTCCCTGGGTAGAGACGTGCATGAGGGCCTCAAAACATTAAGTGTCCATTTTAAGGAAGTGGGTGTATTATAGTATAGCCCTTAGGCAGGGCAGCCAAAAATTGGGAGGCTCCACGTTGTCCCTGGGTAGAGACGTGCATGAGGGCCTCAAAACATTAAGTGTCCATTTTAAGGAAGTGGGTGTATTATAGTATAGCCCTTAGGCAGGGCAGCCAAAAATTGGGAGGCTCCACGTTGTCCCTGGGTAGAGACGTGCATGAGGGCCTCAAAACATTAAGTGTCCATTTTAAAGAAGTGGGTGTATTATAGTATAGCCCTTAGGCAGGGCAGCCAAAAATTGGGAGGCTCCACGTTGTCCCTGGGTAGAGACGTGCATGAGGGCCTCAAAACATTAAGTGTCCATTTTAAGGAAGTGGGTGTATTATAGTATAGCCCTTAGGCAGGGCAGCCAAAAATTGGGAGGCTCCACGTTGTCCCTGGGTAGAGACGTGCATGAGGGCCTCAAAAC
This sequence comes from Anomaloglossus baeobatrachus, assembly GCF_048569485.1. Lineage (NCBI taxonomy): Eukaryota > Metazoa > Chordata > Amphibia > Anura > Aromobatidae > Anomaloglossus > Anomaloglossus baeobatrachus. Next base: position 119,817,839 of record NC_134362.1, on the reverse strand, counting down.
ATTAAGTGTCCATTTTAAGGAAGTGGGTGTATTATAGTATAGCCCTTAGGCAGGGCAGCCAAAAATTGGGAGGCTCCACGTTGTCCCTGGGTAGAGACGTGCATGAGGGCCTCAAAACATTGTTCCCATTGCAAAGGAGCGGGTCTCCTGTCGTTGTAATGTCCATTCTGCAAAGAATGGGCGAAAAAATTTACCACTGGGGGTATACCTGAAACAAAGGCCTAAGTATTGCAATTTGTAACGGTCATCATCATGGTGGCGCATGAGGAGAAGGAGGAGCAGTCCAGCGATTATCCAAAGTCCAGAAGTGTGTACCCATGGGTGAGTGGAGGTACATGGCAAACTTTAAATTCCGCTCTCATTTGCTGGTGGTGTGGTGAAGTCTGGCCCAATCCAACCCTTGTTCATCTTGATCAGAGTCAGCCTGTCAGCATTTTCAGTTGACAGGCGGGTGCGTTTATCTGTAATGATTCCACCTGCGGCACTAAAAACACGCTCTGACAAAACGCTAGCAGCAGGGCAGGCCAGGACTTCCAAGGCGTAGAGAGCCAATTCATGCCACGTGTCCAGCTTGGATACCCAATAATTGTAAGGCACAGAGGAATGTCGGAGTACAGTTGTTCGATCTGCAAGGTACTCCTTCAGCATCTGGGCAAACTTAGGATTTCTTGTGGCACTACCCCGCACCTCAGGGGCTGTGGTACGTGAGGGGCTGAGAAAACTGTCCCACATCTTAAAGACTGTTCCCCTACCTCTGGCGGATTGGACTTGTGCCTCTCTCGGCTGTACGCCTCGGTTGTCCACTGATTCCTGACCTATGCCGCTAGCGTTTTGTGAGGGGAATGCTTTGCCTACTTCCGTGAGTATGGCCTTCCGAAACTGCTGCATTTTGGTTGACTTCTCCTCCACGGGAATAAGAGACAAAAATTTCTCCTTGTAGCGTGGGTCTAACAGTGTTACCAACCAGTAATGATTGTCGGCCAAGATGTTCTTAACGCGAGGGTCACGAGACAGGCAGCTTACCATAAAGTCAGCCATGTGCGCCAGACTCTTAACAGCCAGGACTTCAGTAGCCTGACCAACAAGATGACTGAACATGCTGTCCTCCTCCTCCTCCTCCTCCTCCTCCTCCTCATCTACCCTGTCCTCTGGCCAGCCACGCTGAACCGAGGATATGACTGGTGTGCATGTCATATCCTCAATTTGGCCGGAGAGTTGCTCCATGTCTTCATCCTCCTCCTCGTCATAGTCCTCCACTGCACGTTGTGATGAGACGAGGCTGGGCTGTGTGTTATCACCCACGCCCACTACTGTTTCTTGCTCAAACTCATCGCGCTCCGCCTGCAATGCATCATGTTTGTTTTTCAGCAGAGACCGTTTTAGAAGGCAGAGTAGCGGTATGGTGACGCTAATAATGGCGTCATCACCACTCACCATCTTGGTGGAGTCCTCAAAGTTTTGGAGGATGGTACATAGGTCTGACATCCATCTCCACTCCTCAGGTGTTATGTGTGGAGTTTGACCCATTTCCCGATGGCTTAGGTGATGCAGGTACTTAACAACTGCCCTCTTCTGCTCACATATCCTGACCAACATGTGCAGAGTTGAATTCCAACGCGTGGGGACATCACACACCAGTCTGTGAGCCGGAAGATGCAAACGGCGCTGAAAGCCGGCAAGGCCGGCTGAAGCAGTAGGTGACTTTCGAAAATGTGCAGACAGGCGGCGAACTTTTACCAGCAGATCAGACAGCTCTGGGTATGACTTTATAAACCGCTGAACCACGAGGTTGAGCACATGGGCCACGCATGGAACATGTGTCAGCTGGCCTCGCCTCAAAGCCGCCACCAGGTTCCGGCCATTGTCACACACGACCTTTCCTGGCTTTAGGTTCAGAGGTGTGAGCCAGTGATCTGCCTGCTGCTTCAGAGCTGTCCACAGCTCTTCTGCATTGTGGGGTTTGTCACCTATGCAGATTAGCTTCAGCACAGCCTGTTGCCGCTTCGCCGAGGCAGTGCTGCAGTGCTTCCAGCTTGTGACTGGTGTGGAGGGCACAGTGGATGAGGATGCGCAGGAGGAGGAGGAGGCTGAAGAGCATGACATTCCTGAGCTGTAGAGTGTGGGTGAAACACTGACTGAGGTAGGGCCTGCAAACCTTGGTGTGGGAAGGACGTGTTCCGTCCCTCGCTCAGACTGGGTCCCAGCTTCCACAATATTAACCCAGTGTGCCGTCAACGAGATGTAGCGGCCTTGCCCACAAGCACTTGTCCACGTGTCTGTGGTTAGGTGGACCTTGGGTGAAACAGCGTTGTTCAGGGCACGTGTGATGTTTTGTGACACGTGGTTATGCAACGCGGGGACGGCACACCGGGAGAAATAGTGGCGGCTGGGGACCGAGTAACGTGGGACAGCTGCCGCCATCAGGTCACGGAATGCTTCTGTCTCCACCAGCCTAAAAGGCAACATTTCCAGCGCAAGCAGTCGCGAAATGTTAGCATTTAGAACTGTGGCATGTGGGGTGTTGGCAGTGTATTTGCGCCTGCGTTCAAAGGTTTGCTGAATGGATAACTGAACGCTGCGCTGGGACAAGGACGTGCTTGATGATGGTGTTCTTTCTGCGTAGGCAACTGCAGGAGTGGAGGAGGCTTGTTCGCAGGCAGCATGGACAGAGGATTGGCTCGCATGCACAACCAGCGAAGACGTAGCAGTGACATCAGCAAGCACTGCTCCTCGACTCTGTTGTACTTCCCACAAAGTCGGGTGCTTGGCTGACATGTGCCTGATCATGCTGGTGGTGGTCAGGCTGCTAGTTTTGGTACCCCTGCTGATGCTGGCACGGCAGGTGTTGCAAATGGCCTTTTTTGAATCATCTGGATCCAACTTAAAAAACTGCCAGACTCGGGAAGACCTAACATTTGTACAGGCACCTTGTGTCAACGTGTTGTTCCGGGGAACGGTTGCCTGACTTCTGCCTGGGGCCACCACCCTGCTTCTTACTGCCTGTTGTGATGCTACGCCTCCCTCCCCCTGTGCACTGCTGTCCTCGCTCTGCATATCCTCCTGCCAGGTTGGGTCAGTTACTGGATCATCCACCACGTCGTCTTCCTCTTCCGCACCCTGCTCCTCCTCCTGACTTGCTGACAATTATGTCTCATCATCGTCCACCACTTGTTGAGACACGTTGCCAACTTCGTGAGAACGTGGCTGCTCAAATATTTGGCCATCTGTACAGACGATCTCCTCATGACCCACTTCAATATGAGCTGGCGAGAGGCCAGAATGTGTGAATGGAAACGTGAACAGCTCTTCCGAGTGTCCAAGTGTGGGATCATTAATGTCCGAGGAGGACGTGTACTCAGCCTGGTGGTAGGAAGGAGGATCAGGTTCAGAAATGTGCGGTGCAGTATCACGGCTACTGACACTTGACCGTGTGGAAGACAGAGTGTTTGTGGTGGTGCCAATCTGACTGGAAGCATTATCCGCTATCCAACTAACAACCTGTTGACACTGGTCTTGGTTCAAGAGCGGTGTACTGCTGCGGTCCCCAAGAATTTGGGACAGGACGTGCGAGCGACTAGATGTGGCCCTTTGTTGTGGAGAAATTAGAGCTTGCCCACGACCTCGGCCTCTGCCTGCACCACCATCACGTCCACTTCCTTGTTCCTTGCCAATGCCCTTGCGCATTTTGCAATGCTGTGCACTGCTGACGTGTATATTCACTACTTGTGCGTTATATCAAAGTGTGTGGAAATTGCACACAAGTGCACCTGTACGCTGCCACCAACAGGCACACACGTGCGGTTTTAAAAACCAAGCACGGACGCAATAATAACCTAACAGGTTTTTTTGGGGAGCGACAATTACAGACAAGTCAGACACTATCTGGACTGTTTTACACTGTGTACACCAGCCCCAGATATGATGAAGGCTGGTATACGGTCACCACTACCCTGCCTGCCTGCCTGCCTGTATACTGGTACAATAGTCCTGACAAGGACTCTTTTGGTCACTAGCCTGTATTCAGACCTGGCTATACCCTGCCTGTATATAGCAACAATAGTCCTGAGAAGGACTCTGCTACTGTACTCCGACCTGGCTATACCCTGCCTGCCTGTATACAACTAGAATAGTCCTGAGAAGGACTTTTGGTCACACTGTTTGCAGCCCTGCAACTGAAAAAGCTATAAAGGGCCGCAAAGCTTTCCCTGAATCAGCGACACTCTCCCTACACTGACTGTCTGAATAGCTGTGAGCAGAGCACAGCGCGCCGGCCGATATAAAGGCTCGGTCACGCTGTGCAGGCCAGCCAATCACTGCAATTCCACAACTAACAGGGCTGTGGCATTGCAGTGGTCTGCCAGCCAATCCCTGCATGAGGGCTGGCTCTCAAAAGAGCGCCAACATGCAGAAATGAAGACCACGAGTACAGCACGAGTATCGCGAGATTACTCGGTCCCCGCCGAGCAGCCCGAGTACAGCGATACTCGTGCGAGTACCGAGTAGTGACAAGCATGCTCGCTCATCACTAATCTTTATACTTCTGAAATGCTATTTCTGTATTCTCAGCCTTTAAGATTTTAAACACCCTTTCTTTTTGTTTTATTATACTTTGTACGGTCTTATTTAGCCAAAGTGGTTTCTTTTTATTCTTGGACATTTTATTACTAGAGGGTATACGTTTTTTACAGGACTCTAGTAGTATATCCTTATACTTTCCCCATTTATGTTCAGTATCCCCAGTAAAGATGAGCGATGTTCGAGGTTTGCCAATTTCATGTTCGAGTGATTTTGGGGGTGTTCGAGTCGTTTGACGAACTCGAGTCTTTTGCTAAAAGTTCGACAGTTCGAGTAACGTTCGAGAACGGTTCGATCAACAAAAAGCCTAGTTAGTTACTAGCTGGCTTTTCACTGTAATAGTGGTGAGTCACTGTGAATCACGCTATTATCAAATTTCAGCGTATAGTGTGCGGGGGGGACGGGGTTAGATAAGTGCTGCTGCTGAGTGCTGAGAGAATGCCGATCGCCATTTTTTTTTCCCTAACCGCATGTACAGTGGGGCGGGCTAGGCTGTCAGGAAATCACAGAGTCACACACTGCAAAGTGGATTTTTGCCAGACAAGCAAGGGCATGTGTCATAGGCTGTGCATGTCACATGTCCTTGCCTTATAAGGCACGGACATTTTCCCTGTCGCCGCCATTATCTCTCTGCTGCATGTGGGTGACAGTCACCGCTCCCGCTGCTGCTGTTGCTGCTATGTGCGCTATAGAGATAGAGTGCAATCTACACAGCACTTTCATAGCCATAGCTGCTAAGCAGGTCTGTGCAAACTCTGTGTAGGGCTTTAGATAACAGCGTCTGGCTACCTCAGGTCAGGCAATTCCTTGCTGCATTTTTTCATTAGAAGGGATAGAAAGTGAGGCTTCCTTTGTTGTCCTGCTAATTGCAGCACCCGTGCATTCTACCCACCTGCCCATTTTTGCAACGCTATTTTATTTCCCCAAAGAGCAGACACTTTTTGGGGCATCCTAAAGGTGTCTGGAATACTAAGTTAGTGTTCCTTTGCTGTACACCGACCCACAGCACCCGTGCAATCTACCCACCTGCCCATTTTTGCCACGCTATTTTATTTGCCCAAAGAGCTGACACTTTTTGGGGCATCCTAAAAGTGTCTGGAATACTAAGTTAGTGTTCCTTTGCTGTCCACTGACCCACAGCACCCGTGCATTCTACCCACCTGCCCATTTTTGCCACGCTAATTAATTTTCCCAAAGAGCTGACACTTTTTGGGGCATCCTAAAAGTGTCTGGAATACTAAGTTAGTGTTCCTTTGCTGTCCACTGACCCACAGCACCCGTGCAATCTACCCCCCTGCCCATTTTTGCCACGGTTTTTTATTTCCCCAAAGAGCTGACACTTTTTGGGCCATCCTAAAGGTGTCTGGAATACTAAGTTAGTGTTCCTTTGCTGAAGAAAAGGAGAAATTCCAGCAACTTCAGGAGAAAGTAGAATTTTCTTAAAAAACAGAATCTTTATTGATCATAAAAATATTAATGTTCCATCCAAGCAAGACAAAAAATAGAGAGGCAAGACAGAGGAGCTGTTTCCTACGCGTTTCAACCTGAATAGGTCTTAATCATGGAATGTGCAGAGGAAATCTCTAAGACAGTATTTAAAGTCTGTGCACAACAAGAACAGGTTGAATTGATTGGATGTGTTACCACCCAGCCCATTTAATGTGGAGAGCACAGAGAAGAGAAAAAAAAAAAAGAAAGAATAGAAACTGAGACACTGCACCAAAAAATCAGCACAACAACAGGAAATAAAGGAAAAAACACCAATATATATATATAAACTGATTAAAAGCAGAAGTAACCAGAGAGATCACATGATAAGAAATATATATATATGCCCGGTATAATCTATTGAGCAGGGGCTCTTTAAAGACAAGAAAGATTTTTTTCCTCCTGACATGGAAAAAAAAAAAAAAAAATTCGTTAATGTCCATATTGCTGTATATTGAAAATTTAAATTCAAATGCTAAAGGAATAACCTTGAACCATCAAATATCCAATAATTACTACAGTATAATATGATATAGTTATTGGTACTGAAAAAGGTATGTCCTATAAAGAACAAATAATTCAGGAATTCAAGTATACTGCATAACAAGATCTCTCCTCATATTCAGACCATGCGGCATTCTCGTGCCCAATTTAAAGATCCAGAAAGATTCTCTATTGAGAATCTTTCTTTTAAGATCCCCACCCCTTTTAGGTCTGGAAACTTTCTCAATGCCTGTGAAAACAAGATTGTCAAGACATCTATTGTGAACAGAGGCAAAGTGTCTAGAAACAGCAGACACATTTACCGCAGATGTATTTAATGTGTCTGACATGTGTCTACGTATTCTTTGTTTGAGGGGACAACTCGTGCAGCCAACATATTGAACGTAACAGGAAATACACTCAATCAAATAAACCACATTTGGGGTATTGCAGTTTATAAAGCTGTTAATGTTGTAGGAAAGTCCCGTATAATTAGATGTAAATGATTTGCATTTTTTTGCATGTTTGCACGAGATGCAAAAATTGTGCCCACTGCCAAAAAAACCTGTGCAGGATAACCAATTTTTAGAGATGGCATTGTCCTTTTTGCTTACAACCAAACTGGGGGATAGAATATTGGCAAGATTAGGGGCTCTTCTGGCTGCAAAATTAATTTTTAGTGAAAATCCGATTTAATAAATCATCACTAAGTAAAATAGGCAGATGTTTTTGTACTATTTTTACTATATCATGGAATTGAGGAGAAAAAAATCGTTGTAAACGTCACACCATTATTCCTACTAAAATTGTTCTTATTTTTATTATTATCGCTAAATAAATCCAATCTATCTATTTTATTAACTATAATTTTTGCCCGATCTAGACACCATTTCGGGTAGCCCCTGTGTTTGAGCTTGGTAACAGCACAATCCATTTCCACTTGTAGAGCCTCTGGACAGGAACAGTTGCGCTTTAACCTGATAAGTTCACCAAGCGGAATATTTTTAATGACATGCAGAGAATGACATGAACTGGCCATTAAAATGGAGTTGGAGTCTGTGTCCTTATTAGAGATGAGCGAACTGGTCCCGGTTCGGCTCGAGGCCGGTTCGCCGAACGGGGGTCCCGTTCGAGTTCGGTTCGTCGAACGTTCGACGAACCGAACTCGAACGTATAGGCTAGAATGGGAGGCAATCACAAACACATAAAAATGCATGATAAATGTACACAAACAGTTAATAAACATTGCCATAACACTTACCGGTCCTCGCGATCCCTTTTGCACTCTGTCTCCTGCCGCTATTCCATCCGATGATCGCTGAATCCTCCCGGTGACCTGCACTGCCAGCAGAGATGCAGGACCTATCGTGACGTCAAAATAGCCATGTGACCAGTCACGTGGCTATTATCTCATTGGCTACAGACTGGTCACATGACTATGACACGTCATGTAGGACCTGCGAGTGCATCTCTCCGGTACACGGTGCACATATGTGTATCGCCGTGTACCTGCGACATGCTCTAGCACACGGTCGACTCCCCGTTCCGTTAGGGACCGGCTGACACAGCCGGTCATTAACGGAGATCACCGTTGCCATAGCAACGCAGTTAGCGGTGACGTCACCGCTAACCGCGGCTCCGAGAGCACCGTTGCTATGGTAACGCGTCTGTCAGCGTTACCGCTAGCAGCCAGCAGTGATCACTCACGGAGTGAAGGCTGCACGCTGCTTCCCGATTGTAGTGATGATTGTAGTGAGGATGGAGGTTCCCCAGCCCCAAGTGATGAGCTGGTGAACCTCATCCTTCCTCACTACAATCGTCACTACTACTACACTAGAAAGAAAGAAGACAGAAGAGCAGGATCGTGGAGGGCTGACAGGGGGTAATAAAGATGGAGTCTCTAATGTGTCTGTGTATTTATTTCTATTAAAGTATTTTTTCCCTGTGTGGTGTCTTTTTTTTAACCCTTTATTGGAGATTCTTAATGGCCGGGTCAAACGTGCCTGACATTAAGAATCTCTGGCTTAATACTGGCTGGTAAAACAAAGCCAGTATTAACTCATGATTACCCAACAAGCCACCCGGCTCCAGGGCTGTTGGAAGAATTGGATACAGCGTCAGATGATGGCGCTTCTATGAGAGCGCCATTTTCTGGGACGGCTGCGGACTGAAATCCGCAGCAGAGGCGCCCACAAACCTTGGGCTAACCTGTGCTGCGGATTCCAATCCCCAGCTGCCTAGTTGTACCCGGCTGGACACAAAAATGGGGCGAAGCCCACGTCATTTGTTTTTTAATTATTTCATGAAATAAGTGAAATAATTAAAAAAAACGGGCTTCCCTATATTTTTGGTTCCCAGCCGGGTACAAATAGGCAACTGGGGGTTGGAGGCAGCCCGTGGCTGCCAGCTGTACCTGGCTAGCATACAAAAATATGGCGAAGCCCACGTCATTTTTTTGGTGGGCAAAAAAATTCTGCATACAGTCCTGGATGGAGTATGCTGAGCCTTGTAGTTCTGCAGCTGCTGTCTGCTCTTCTCCATACAGACAGACAGCAGCTGCAGAACTACAAGGCTCAGCATACTCCATCCAGGACTGTATGCAGAAGTTTTTTGCCCCCTGAAAAAATTATGTGGGCTTCGCCATATTTTTGTATGCTAGCCAGGTACAGCAGGCAGGTACGGCTGCCCCCAACCCCCAGTTGCCTATTTGTACCCGGCTGGGAACCAAAAATAAAGGGAAGCCCTTTTTTTATTATTTCATGAATTTCATGAAATAATTAGAAAACAAATGACGTAGGCTTTGCCCCATTTTTGTGTCCAGCCAGGTACAACTAGGCAGCTGGGGATTGGAATCCGCACCACAGGTTGGCCTGAGCTTTCTGGGCCCCACTGCTGCGAATTGCAGTCTGCAGCCGCCTCAGAAAATGGCATTTTCATAGAAGCGCCATCTTCTGGCGCTGTATCCAACTCTTCCAGCACCTGCCTGCTATACCTGGCTAGCATACAAAAATATGGCGAAGCTCACGTCCTTTTTTTGTAGTTTTTTGGCAAAAAAAATAAAAAATGCTTCCCTGGATTTTCCATTGCCAGTGAAGGTAACACCAAGCAGTGGGGGTTAGCAGCCAGTAGCTGCTTGGATTACCCTTAGCTAGCAATACAAAAAATGCAGCGGGAGCCCATATATATTTTTTTTAATTATTTATTTAAATAACTAAAAATAAAATGGGCTTCCCTGTATTTTGATTGCTGGACATCACAGTGCTGTAAAAAGAAATCTTTAAAAAAATGACGTAGCGCTCCGCGGTATTTTTTATTCTCAGCGCAGATAAAGCAGACAGCTATGGGTTGCCACCCCCATCTGCCTGCCGTTACCTTGGTTGGCAATCAAAATACAGGGAAGCCCATTAATTGTTTCTATTTAAAAAATAGTTAAAAAAAAAAATGACGTTGGGTCCCCCCCATTTTTGATAGCCAGCTAGGGTAAAGCAGACGGCTGTAGCCTGAAAACCACAGCTGGCAGCTTTACCGTGGTTGGGGATCCAATGTGGTGGTCCCCTCAGGCTCTTTTTTATAATTATTTTATAAATATTAATAATTACACAATAAAAGTAGGGTCCCCCCCAAATTGGATCACCAGCCAAGGTAAAGCGGACAGCTGTGGTCTGGTATTCTCAGGGTGGGAAGGTCCATAGTTATTGGGCCTTCACAGCCTAAAAATAGCAGGCCGCAGGCACCCCAGACGTGGCGCATCCACTAGATGCGCCAATCCTGGCGCTTCACCCCAGCTCATCCCGTGCCCTGGTGCAGTGGCAAACGGGGTAATAAATCGGGTTGATACTAGCTGTAAAGTCACCTGAGATCAAGCCCAGAAGTTTGTGATGTCATGGCGTCTATTAGATACCCAACATCATAAACTGTCAGTACTAACAAAAACAAAAAATCGACAAAAGAAATTTATTTGAAAAAACAGTCCCCAAAACATTTCCTCTTTCACCAATTTATTGTAAGAAAAAAAATAAAGGGGTCCCACGACGACTCTGGACCGTCTAGAATATGGGGGGGAGACACTCAGGGAACGTATCCCCCATTTTCTAGGAGTGCGGACCCTTCATGTGAGGAGTGTGGGTGCAATGAATCTGCACTCACTCTCCCCGGGTCCACAGCAGCAGAGTCCATGTCGTAATGGTTGCTACCAAAGCTGCAATGCCCTGCTCATGAGGTAAGGGCATGCCTAATCAGGAGAACTACTGTAGAGGAAGCTCTGCTCACTGGTATATAGGTGCTCAGAGGTAATAATAGATAAAATTAGTGAGTAACCTCGGCACTCTATATCTCCCAGACTAAGTCAGTAAGTCACAATGGATAGTAATGCAAAATCACTCTTTATTGGTCCGTATTAAGAAAAAAATTTTTTCATAAGCATATATGTTTTTGTCCAAAACAAGTTACAAATGACGTTTCGGCCTGAGCCTTCGTCAGATTGGACTTATCTGCATGTAATCATGAAAAATGACAATAATCAGTATCACATAAGAGTGAGAGAACAATAACATAAACTCGAACAATGTAGAGGTACAATTGGGATGCAGCAAAAAAATTGCAACACAGGAAGAAATGAAACACATGATACAAATGTCATAATACAGTACAAGGACAATATAGTAATGACAAATATGGGGTCAGAGTAGGCTTAGACAGCTCTGGTATGAAAGAGATGTCAATCATAAAGTAACATGTGCAGTAGGTGTAGAGCTACAGTATGCATGGCAGAGCTAATGGGTAGACCGACCATAGAAAAAGAACGGAGAAAAAGTGGAGAAAAAGTGGAGAAAAAGTGGAGAAAAAGTGGAGAATAAATGGAGAAAAAGTGGAGAAAAAGTGGAGAAAAAAATGGAGAAAAAGTGGAGAAAAAGTGGAGAAAAAGTGGAGAATAAATGGAGAAAAAGTGGAGAAAAAAATGGAGAAAAAGTGGAGAAAAAGTGGAGAAAAAAATGGAGAAAAAGTGGAGAAAAAGTGGAGAAAAAAATGGAGAAAAAGTGGAGAAAAAGTGGAAAAAAAGTGGAGAAAAAGTGGAGAATAAGTGGAGAATAAGTGGAGAAAAAGTGGAGAAAAAGTGGAGAAAAAAATGGAGAAAAAGTGGAGAAAAAGTGGAGAAAAAGTGGAGAAAAAAGTGGAGAAAAAGTGGAGAAAAAGTGGAGAAAAAGTGGAGAAAAAGTGGAGAAAAAGTGAAGAAAAAGTGAAGAATAAGTGGAGAAAAAGTGGAGAAAAAAATGGAGAAAAAGTGGAGAAAAAGTGGAGAAAAAGTGGAGAAAAAGTGGAGAATAAGTGGAGAAAAAGGGGAAAAAAAGGGGAGAAAAAGTGGAGAAAAAGTGGAGAATAAATGGGGAAAAAGTGGAGAATAAGTGGAGAAAAAGTGGAGAAAAAGTGGAGAAAAAGTGGAGAAAAAGTGGAGAAAAAAGTGGAGAAAAAAATGGAGAAAAAGTGGAGAAAAAGTGGAGAATAAATGGAGAAAAAGTGGAGAAAAAGTGGAGAAAAACTGGAGAAAAAGTGGAGAAAAAATGGAGAAAAAGTGGAGCACCCTTTGGTGCCTTTCATGTGGCACTAAGGGGTGCTTAGCTTTGTATTTAGCCAAAAAAATGAAAAAAAAAATGACGTAGGGTTCCCCCTAGTTTTGTAGCCAGCTAGGGTAAAGCAGACGGCTGCAGCCTGCAGACCACAGCTGGCAACCTCACCTTGGCTGGTAATCCAAAACTGAGGGCACCCCACGCTGTTATTTTAAATTAAATAAATAATTTAAAAAAAAAAAAACACGTAGGGGTCCCCCAAAATTGGATCACCAGCCAAGGTAAAGCAGACAGCTGGGGCCTGATATTCTCAGACTAGGGAGGTCCATGGTTATTGGACTCTCCCAAGCCTAAAAATAGCAGGCCGCAGCCGCCCCAGAAGTGGCGCATCCATTAGATGCGCCAATCCTGGTGCTTCGCCCCAGCTCATCCCGTGCCCTGGTGCGGTGGCAAACGGGGTAATATATGGGGTTAATACCAGATGTGTAATGTCACCTGGCATCAAGCCCTGGGGTTGGTGAGGTCAGGCGTCTATCAGATACCCGACATCACCAACCCAGTCAGTAATAAAAAAAAATAGACGACAAACACATTTTTATTTGAAAAAACACTCCCCAAAACATTCCCTCTTTAACCAATTTATTAGAAAGAAAAACAAATCCAGGTCTGCTGTAATCCAAGGGGTTGCCATGACGATCCACACTGTCCCAGTCAATGAAGAGCAGGATGTTCCCCATTGGCTGGGAGAGCAATGCAGTGACCTGAGCTAACATCAATGGGTCAGCCCAGGTCACTGCAGGGCATGACAAGTGCTGCTGTCAGCGAGGTACATTACCTGCGCTGATCTCCAGCACACTGACAGCCCCTGTCACTGAGGTCAATGACCGGCGCCTTCACATCAAGTATCGCGAGAGGTCCGTGACGTCACCGCCAGTGTCAGTCTCAGGTCGGAAGCGATAGGTGATGTGACAAGCGGCGGCCATGGAGGACAGTGACAGCGCTGAGGTCGGGATGGCGGGACTTCATCACCGCAGGTAAGCCGAGGGGGGGGGGGTGAGAGTGTGTGTGTGTGTGCGTGTGTGTGTGTGTGTACATGCCGCGGGCAGGAGGGGGCGGAGCGAGGCTGAGCGGGAAGTGTGGGCTTCCTGCACGTAACTAAGATAAACATCGGGTTACTAACCAAAGCGCTTTGCTTGGATACCCGATGTTTATCTTGGTTACCAGCTTGTGGCAGGCTGCCAGCGATGGCTCCTGAACACTGTAGCTGTAAAAAGCCCTGCTTTTTGCTGCTAGAACCGTTCTCGAACGTATCTAGAACTATCGAGCTTTTGCAAAAAGCTCGAGTTCTAGTTCGATTTCGAACAGCCCCAAAAATCACTCGAGCCCCGAACTGGAGAACCTCGAACCGCGAACCGCGAACCGCGCTCAACTCTAGTCCTTATGGTAAGGAAGGATCTCCACTACACTGCCCTTCCCTATCAAAGTGACATCTAGATAATTAATGCTGGTGGAATTTGTTTGAAATGTAAATTTGAGATTAAAAGAATTTTGGTTGAGATGGTTAATGAAAGAATGTGCAGTGACCTCATCCCCTCTCCATATAATTAATACATCATCTATGTAACGTGTGTAAAAAATTATATGATCTGAAAATTCATTATCATCATTGAAAATGTAAAATTTCTCAAAAATGGCTACAACAATATTAGCAAGGGAGGGAGAGAATTTCCCTCCCATGCTAACGCCACATTTCTGCAGAAAAAACTTTTCATCAAAAGAAAAATAATTGTGCGTTAATAAAAAGTTAATTGCAGTAATGATAAAATTTTGTATGTGAATGGGATATGATCTGTGTTTTCTAAGAAACAACTGCAAACAATCAGAAGCTACATGATGTGGAATAGAAGAATAAAGACTAACAATATCACATGTCAGCCACATGTAGTTGCCCTGCCAGGATATGGAGTTCAAATTATTGATAAGGGATTTAGTGTCTCTGAGAAAACCTGGCAATTCTCTAACTAAAGGCTGCAAAAATGATCCAACCAAGCACCAAGTTTTTCACCAAGGGAACCAATGCCAGATATAATGGGCCTAAATGGAGGGGGAAAAATACCTTTATGTAGTTTGGGGAGGACATGGTACACAGGAATCACAGGATGATCCACTGTAAGATAATCAAAAATTTTTTGAGTAAAAATGCCCCCCTCCAAACCAGCCTGAAGTATTTTATACAACTTTACCTTAAAGAAATTAGTTGGGTCCCCTTGTAAATGTAAATACGTATGATCATCAGACAAAATGGCATGGTTCATTTTAAAATACAAAAGTGCATCCAAAACAACAACCCCTCCCCCCTTCTCGGCTTGCCTGATAATTAAACCAGTGTTAGATTGTAAATCTTGTAAAGCCAAAACCTCTTGGGGGTTGAGATTGTTGTTTCTGACACCTGTGATCCTATCAAGAGCAACCAAATCCTCTTCAATGTGTTCCTGAAAAGTATCTAATACAGATGGTCTGGACTGAACAGGATAAAAAGAAGAATTACTTGTGATAAACCTGTCAGGAAGAAAATCATAATTTCTGGATTCTGATTCAAGCTGTCTCAAATCAGAAAGTTTTTTCAACTCACAAAATGTAGGGATCACATTAGAATCAAACATATCAGAACCCAGATTAAGACTGGAATCATCCTGTGGATCTTCATTATCGGTGAAATGGCACTTCAAAGTCAGATTTCTTGCCAACTTGTTAATGTCCAGCAGCGTGTTGAAGAGATTGAATTTGTTCATGGGACAGAAACTAAAGGCCCCGTCACACTAAGCAACATCGCTAGCAACATCGCTGCTAACGAACAACTTTTGTGACGTTGCTAGCGATGTTGCTGTGTGTGACATCCAGCAACAACCTGGCCCCTGCTGTGAGGTCGTTGGTTGTTGCTGAATGTCCTGGGCCATTTTTTAGTTGTTGCTGTCCTGCTGTGAAGCACAGATCGCTGTGTGTGACAGCGAGACAGCAACAACTAAATGTGCAGGCAGCAGGAGCCGGCTTCTGCAGAGGCTGGTAACCAATGTAAACATCGGGTAACCAAGAAGCCCTGTCCTTGGTTACCCGATATTTACCTTCGATACCAGCCTCCGCCGCTCTCACTGCCTGTGCTGCCGGCTCCTGCTCTGTGCACATGTAGCTAGCTGCAGGACACATCGGGTTAATTAACCTGATGTGTGCTGTAAGTAGGAGAGCAGAGAGCCAGCGCTAAGCAGTGTGCGCTGCTCCCTGCTCTGTGCACATTTAGCTGCAGCACACATCAGGTAATTAACCCCATGTGTGCTGTAAGTAGGAGAGTAGGGAGCCAGCGCTCAGTGTGCGCTGCTCCCTGCTCTGTGCACATTTAGCTGCAGCATACATCGGGTAATTAACCCGATGTGTGCTGTAGCTAGGAGAGCAAGGAGCCAGCGCTCAGTGTGCGCTGCTCCCTGCTCTCTGCACGTGTAGCTCCGTGCGGTGGTAACCAAGGTAATTATCGGGTTGGTTACCAATATTTACCTTAGTTACCAAGCGCAGCATCTTCCACGCGGCGCTGGGGGCTGGTCACTGGTTGCTGGTGAGCTCACCAGCAACTCGTGTAGCCACGCTCCAGCGATCCCTGCCAGGTCAGGTTGCTGGTGGGATCGCTGGAGCGTCGCAGTGTGACAGCTCACCAGCAACCTCCTAGCAACTTACCAGTGATCCCTATCGTTGTTGGGATCGCTGGTAAGTTGCTTAGTGTGACGGTACCTTAAGTCCTTTAGATAATACTGATAAATGGTGCTGTGAAAGAATCTGAGCTGAGAGGTTCCAAACTGGACAGGTTAATATCTCCGTTTCCTGCGGTCCGGATATCTGGTATTTCCGATGTTTACGACCTCCTCTCCTGGTGCGTTTTTTGAAGTATGGTTTTTCTTATTATTAAACCTTCTATCAAGTGGAGCGGATGTTATAACTCCCTCCGAAGAAGAATCAGAAGAAATATCCACTGAATAATTCGTAGTAGCTGAGGAACTACTGGTATCGCCAAAACTGACTTTCCTGTTGTAGTTTTTTTGAAAAAAACTCTTATTTTTATATTGCGATCTTAAAATCGAACTTTGGTGCTGTTGATTCCTCCAAGTATAAATTTTGTCAGTCTGGTAGTCCATGGTGTCTCTGTCAAATTTACGTTTTTTCCTTTCTGCGATTTTATCATCCAAAATATCAGATGTTTGTCCAAGTTGTCATTAAGTGTGGTAAAATCAGAAATGTCCTTAAATTTGTCCCACAAAGTCTCTGTTTCCAAAATAGATTTTTTAACCGCTTCTAATTCCTGTTCCTCATGCTTAATAATAAGCTCCATTAACTGGATGGAACATTTAGAAAGAATGGTATTCCAATCTGATAGAAAATGTTCAGAGAATGTAGCAAACGTCGGAGACTTAATGATCCTTAGGCCACGAGGTATCATATTCTTGTCTACATATGAGCGTAATGATGTGGAATCCCACCATAACCTGGCTTCTCTGGATTTGTGTTTTTCCAACAGTCTGTGTAGCTGAAAAAGCTCCTCATTATCTTTAACAGTAGCCTCTGTAGAAGTCGTGCCATTGCGAGGATTAAAAATGGAATTAAATTTAGTTCTCCTGTGCAAAGGTAGATCCATAAGGAGTGGAAATAAGCAGGTTAAATAACCAAAACAGTTAGAGGTAACGTTAATAGGGGGAGCACGAAAAGGTCAAAGGCAGTATCAAAAAACGAAGAAACTTCAGCTCTCCCCTCTTCACTCCCAAATCTTACCTCCGGTGCACGGAAACACCCTGACCTGGCGTAGACACATGTCAGACACATTAAATACATCTGCGGTAAATGTGTCTGCTGTTTCTAGACACTTTGCCTCTGTTCACAATAGATGTCTTGACAATCTTGTTTTCACAGGCATTGAGAAAGTTTCCAGACCTAAAAGGGGTGGGGATCTTAAAAGAAAGATTCTCAATAGAGAATCTTTCTGGATCTTTAAATTGGGCACGAGAATGCCGCATGGTCTGAATATGAGGAGAGATCTTGTTATGCAGTATACTTGAATTCCTGAATTATTTGTTCTTTATGAGACATATTTTTTTCAGTACCAATAACTATATCATATTATACTGTAGTAATTATTGGATATTTGATGGTTCAAGGTTATTCCTTTAGCATTTGAATTTAAATTTTCACTATACAGCAATATGGACATTAACGAATTTTTTTTTTTTTTTTTCCATGTCAGGAGGAAAAAAATCTTTCTTGTCTTTAAAGAGCCCCTTCTCTATAGATTATACCGGGCATATATATATATTTCTTATCATGTGATCTCTCTGGTTACTTCTGCTTTTAATCAGTTTATATATATATATTGGTGTTTTTTCCTTTATTTCCTGTTGTTGTGCTGATTTTTTGGTGCAGTGTCTCAGTTTCTATTCTTTCTTTTTGTTTTTTTCTCTTCTCTGTGCTCTCCACATTAAATGGGCTGGGTGGTAACAGATCCAATCAATTCAACCTGTTCTTGTTGTGCACAGACTTTAAATACTGTCTTAGAGATTTCCTCTGCGCATTCCATGATTAAGACCTATTCAGGTTGAAATGCGTAGGAACCAGCTCCTCTGTCTTGCCTCTCTATTTTTTGTCTTGCTTGGATGGAACATTAATATTTTTATGATCAATAAAGATTCTGTTTTTTAAGAAAATTCTACTTTCTCCTGAAGTTGCTGGAATTTCTCCTTTTCTTCATGTGTTCTCACCCAGGTCAGGGTGTTTCCGTGCACCGGAGGTAAGATTTGGGAGTGAAGAGGGGAGAGCTGAAGTTTCTTCGTTTTTTGATACTGCCTTTGACCTTTTCATGCTCCCCCTATTAACGTTACCTCTAACTGTTTTGGTTATTTAACCTGCATATTTCCACTCCTTATGGATCTACCTTTGCACAGGAGAACTAAATTTAATTCCATTTTTAATCCTCGCAATGGCACGACTTCTACAGAGGCTACTGTTAAAGATAATGAGGAGCTTTTTCAGCTACACAGACTGTTGGAAAAACACAAATCCAGAGAAGCCAGGTTATGGTGGGATTCCACATCATTACACTCATATGTAGACAAGAATATGATACCTCGTGGCCTAAGGATCATTAAGTCTACGACGTTTACTACATTCTCTGGACATTTTCTATCAGATTGGAATACCATTCTTTCTAAATGTTCCATCCAGTTAATGGAGCTTATTATTAAGCATGAGGAACAGGAATTAGAAGCGGTTAAAAAATCTATTTTGGAAACAGAGACTTTGTTGGACAAATTTAAGGACATTTCTGATTTTACCACACTTAATGACAACTTGGACAAACATCTGAATATTTTGGATGATAAAATCGCAGAAAGGAAAAAACGTAAATTTGACAGAGACACCATGGACTACCAGACCGACAAAATTTATACTTGGAGGAATCAACAGCACCAAAGTTCGATTTTAAGATTGCAATATAAAAATAAGAGGTTTTTTCAAAAAAACTACAACAGGAAAGTCAGTTTTGGCGATACCAGTATTTCCTCAGCTACTACGAATTATTCAGTGGATATTTCTTCTGATTCTTCTTCGGAGGGAGTTATAACATCCGCTCCACTTGATAAAAGGTTTAATAATAAGAAAAACCATATTTCAAAAAACGCACCAGGAGAGGAGGTCGTAAACATCGGAAATACCAGATATCCGGACCGCAGGAAACGGAGATATTAACCTGTCCAGTTTGGAACCTCTCAGCTCAGATTCTTTCCCAGCACCATTTATCAGTATTATCTAAAGGACTTAGTTTCTGTCCCACGAACAAATTCAATCTCTTCAACACGCTGCTGGACATTAACAAGTTGGCAAGAAATCTGACTTTGAAGTGCCATTTCACCGATAATGAAGATCCACAGGATGATTCCAGTCTTAATCTGGGTTCTGATATGTTTGATTCTAATGTGATCCCTACATTTTGTGAGATGAAAAAACTTTCTGATTTGAGACAGCTTGAATCAGAATCCAGAAATTATGATTTTCTTCCTGACAGGTTTATCACAAGTAATTCTTTTTATCCTGTTCAGTCCAGACCATCTGTATTAGATACTTTTCAGGAACACATTGAAGAGGATTTGGTTGCTCTTGATAGGATCACAGGTGTCAGAAACAACAATCTCAACCCCCAAGAGGTTTTGGCTTTACAAGATTTACAATCTAACACTGGTTTAATTATCAGGGAAGCCGACAAAGGGGGAGGGGTTGTTGTTTTGGATGCACTTTTGTATTTTAAAATGAACCATGCCATTTTGTCTGATGATCATACGTATTTACATTTACAAGGGGACCCAACTAATTTCTTTAAGGTAAAGATGGATAAAATGCTTCAGGCTGGTTTGGAGGGGGGCATTTTTACACAAACAAATTTTGATTATCTTACAGTGGATCATCCTGTGATTCCTGTGTACCATGCCCTCCCCAAACTACATAAAGGTATTTTCCCCCCTCCATTTAGGCCCATTATATCTGGCATTGGTTCCCTTGGTGAAAAACTTGGTGCTTGGTTGGATCATTTTTTGCAGCCTTTAGTTAGAGAATTGCCAGGTTTTCTCAGAGACACTAAATCCCTTATCAATAATTTGAACTCCATATCCTGGCAGGGCAACTACATGTGGCTGACATGTGATATTGTTAATCTTTATCCTCCTATTCCACATCATGTAGCTTCTGATTGTTTGCAGTTGTTTCTTAGAAAACACAGTTCATATCCCATTCACATACAAAATTTTATCATTACTGCAATTAACTTTTTATTAACGCACAATTATTTTTCTTTTGATGAAAAGTTTTTTCTGCAGAAATGTGGCGTTAGCATGGGAGGGAAATTCTCTCCCTCCCTTGCTAATATTGTTGTAGCCATTTTTGAGGAATTTTACATTTTCAATGATGATAATGAATTTTTAGATCATAGAATTTTTTACACACGTTACATAGATGATGTATTAATTATATGGAGAGGGGATGAGGTCACTGCACATTCTTTCATTAACCATCTCAACCAAAATTCTTTTAATCTCAAAATTACATTTCAAACAAATTCCACCAGCATTAATTATCTAGCTGTCACCCACAGCACCCGTGCATTCTACCCACCTGCCCATTTTTGCCACGGTTTTTTATTTCCCCAAAGAGCTGACACTTTTTGGGCCATCCTAAAAGTGTCTGGAATACTAAGTTAGTGTTCCTTTGCTGTCCACTGACCCACAGCACCTGTGCATTCTACGCACCTGCCCATTTTTGCCACGCTATTTTATTTCCCCAAAAAGCTGGCACTTTTTGGGGCATCCTAAAAGTATCTGAAATACTAAGTTAGTGTTCCTTTGCTATCCACTGACCCACAGCACCCGTGCATTCTACCCACCTGCCCATTTTTGCCACGCTATTTTATTTCCCCAAAGAGCTGACACTTTTTGGGGCATCCTAAAAGTGTCTGGAATACTAAGTTAGTGTTCCTTTGCTATCCACTGACCCACAGCACCCGTGCATTCTACCCACCTGCCCATTTTTGCCACGCTATTTTATTTCCCCAAAGAGCTGACACTTTCTGGGGTATCCTAGAAGTGTCTGGAATACTAAGTTAGTGTTCCTTTGCTGTCCACTGACCCACAGCACCCGTGCATTCTACCCACCTTCCCATTTTTGCCACGCTATTTTATTTCCCCAAAAAGCTGACACTTTTTGGGGCATCTCAAAAGTGTCTGGAATACTAAGTTAGTGTTCCTTTGCTGTCCACTGACCCACAGCACCCGTGCATTCTACCCACCTGCCCATTTTTGCCACGCTATTTTATTTCCCCGAAGAGCTGACACTTTTTGGGGCATCCCAAAAGTGTCTGGAATACTAAGTTAGTGTTCCTTTGCTGTCCACTGACCCACAGCACCCGTGCATTCTACCCACCTGCCCATTTTTGCCACGCTATTTTATTAATCCCAAAAATACCCCTCTGGGTCCAAAATAATCCACACGACACTGTCAGCTCTTCTCCCTGAAGATGTAGTGGCATTATAGCAATGAAGTGACTCACGCGGTTAGCAGAGACTTCAGTCAGCACTGCAGACTTCAAGATTACCTAATCTGCTTATCTATATCATTAGATGCACTAAACTAGTGGATAAAGCGCCCACTTATGAAGCATAATGTCGGGAGTTCTGGTCCTGGTAAAGAATTTATTTATTTATTTTTTTTTTTTTTAATTTTAAATTGTAATTATCTATTTGTAAAGTGAAAGTAAATAAACACACACCGCAAAAAATCCTTTATTTGGAATAAAAGACAAAAAAGCACAGTTTCACTATTTTATTAAAATCCTCCAATACCCCTCCAGGTCCGACGTAATCCACACGACACTATCATCTCTGCTACAGAACACGAGTGCTCTATCAGCTCCACATAGCAATCAAGTGAATCGCGTGGTCAGCTGAGACTTCAGCAATTCAGACTTCAAGATTGCCAAATTATTGCCTATCGTTCACATTAGAGTCAATAGCTGAGTGGATAGAGTGCTCACCTAAGAAGCATAAAGTCGCAAGTTCTAGACCTGGTAAAGATTTTTTTTTTTTTTTAATTTTAAATTATATTTATAATATATTTATAATTATAATTTAATTATTCACTGAGGGGAGGAACCGGTCATCAGCTGTGAGCTCTCTGTCTCTCCTGTCTCTCTCTCTTTCTCTCTCTCTCTCCTTTCTCTCTCTCCTTTCTTTCTTTCTCTCCTTTCTCTTTCTCTTCTTTCTCCTCTTTCTCTTCTCTCTCTCTCTCTTTCCCTCTCTCTTCTTTCTCTCTCTCTCTTCCTTCTCTCTTTCTCTTCTTTCTCCTCTTTCGCTTCTTTCTCTCTCTCTCTTCTTTCTCTTTCTCTCTTTCTCAGACCTGGCAATGATCAGCTGATGCGGTCACTTGACGGAATTAGCTGACAGTATAAGTCGAGCGGTGAGGCCGGCTTTTTACCGCTCAACTAAACTATCAGCTGATGCTGTCGGACAGGAGTCTGCACCGAAGTGTGTAGTTTGTTTTGTTTTTTTTTGCACTGATGCATCAGCTGATATAAAAGCCATTTATACAATCAGCTGCTGTGTCATGTGATTCAGGCCCTCCAGCAAACCGATCAGATGATATTGGATCCGGATTGGACGGCGCGGGACCCTTGACCCAGGATTACTGCGGAGGGGGGTTCTTTATTTCAATAAAGATGGAGTCACTAATTGTATTGTGTTTACAATAAAAATATTTTTCTGTGTGTTGTGGTTCTTTTTATCAGTACTAGAAATTCATGGTGGCCATGTCTAATATTGGCGTGACACCATGAATTTCGGGCTTAAGGCCAGTTCATAATTTACAGCTAGCCCTAACCCCATTATTACCCAGCCAGCCATCCATCACCAGGGCAGCTGGAAGAGTTGGATACAGCGCCAGAAGATGGTGCTTCTATGAAAGCGCCATTTTCTGGGGCGGCTGCGGACTGCAATTTGCAGCAGAGGGGCCCAGAAAGCTCAGGCCAACCTGTGCTGTGGATTCCAATCCCCAGCTGCCTAGTTGTACATGGCTGGACACAAAAATATGGCGAAACCCACATCATTTGTTTTTTAATTATTTCATGAAATTCATGAAATAATGAAAAAAGGGCTTCGCTATATTTTTGGTTCCCAGCCGGCTACAAATAGGCAGCTGGGGGTTGGGGGCAGCTCGTAGGTGCCTGCTGTACCTGGCTAGCATACAAAAATATGGCAAAGCCCACGTCATTTGCTTTTAAATTATTTCATGAAATTCATGAAATAATTAATAAAAAAAGGGCTTCCCTATATTTTTGGTTCCAAAAATATGGCGAAGCCCACATAATTTTTTTGGGGGCAAAAAACTCCTGCATACAGTCCTGGATGGAGTATGCTGAGCCATGTAGTTCTGCAGGTGCTGTCTATCTATATGGAGGAGAGCAAACAGCAGCTGCAGAATGACAAGGCTCAGCATGCTCCATTCACTAGTGTATGCATGAAAGCAGACAGCAGCTGCAGAACTACAAGGCTCAGCATACTTCATCCAGGACTGTATGCAGGTGTTTTTTGCCCACCAAAAAAATGACGTGGGCTTCGCCATGTTTTTGTATGCTAGCCAGGTACAGCAGGCAGCTACGGGCTGCCCCCAACCCACAGCTGACTATTTGTACCCGGCTGTGTACCAAAAATATAGGGAAGCCCATTTTTTTAATTATTTCACTTATTTCATGAAATAATTAAAAAACAAATGACGTGGGCTTCGCCAGGCAGCAGGGGATTGGAATCCGCAGCACAGGTTAGCCCGAGGTTTCTGGGTGCCTCTGCTGCGAATTGCAATCCGCAGCCGTCCCAGAAAATGGCGCTTTCATAGAAGCGCCATCATCTGGTGCTGTATCCAACTCTTCCAACAGCCCTGGAGCCGGGTGGCTTGCTGGGTAATCATGAGTTAATACTAGCTTTGTTTTACTAGCTAGTATTAAGACAGAGATTTTTAATGTCAGGCAAGTTTGACCCGGCCGTTAAGAATCTCCAACGAAGAGTTAAAAAAGACACCTCACAGAGAAAAAATACTTTAATAGAAATAAATACACAGACACACTTAGAGACTCCATGTGTATTACTCCCTCTTATCCCTCCACGATCCTGCTCTTCTGTATTCTGTCTCCTTCAACACATGCAGTTCTGCTACATCAACAGCGCTGCATTGGAAGAAGACGGTGCTGCTTCCCCCCGTGCAGTCTTTTCACTCCATGAGTGATCAGAGGCTGCGTGCTGTTAGCGGTGACGTCACCACTTACAGCCGCGTTGCTATAGCAACGGTGATCTCCGTTATTGACTGGCTGTGGCAGCGTGTGAATAAGGGAACGGGGAAGCAGACCGGGAACCTGACCGTGTGCCAGAGCATGTCGCCGGTACACGGAGATACACAAACGATTACCGCGTACTGGAGAGATGCACTGACAGGTCCTAGCATGACATCAAAGCTATGTTACCAGTCTGTAGCCAATGAGATAACAGACACGTGACTGGTCAGATGCTATTTTGACATCACGACAGGTCCTATCATCAGTGCTGGTTACCGGGAGGACGCAGCGATCATCGGAAGAAAGAGCGGCAGGAGACAGAGTGCAGGACGCATCGCAGGGACCGGTAAGTGTTATGGCTATGTTTATTAACTGTATGTGTACATTTATAATGTGTTTTGAATATCAATACCGCCAAGGCGTTACATGAGATCAGATGATCCTACTAATTGAATTCTAACATGTGGTTGTCTTTGTGTTCATCATTTAGCCTTCAGCTCGGGTTTTCTTATAATATTGAAATCCTCTAGATGTTGACAAATGTGATATATTTCATAGTTCTCAATTATAACTGTTGTATATGTTTAATCCTCATATTCTCTCTCATATTGCAACCAACTTATTAGATGTTCTCCCTTTCCCACTTTCCCTCCCTTTTTCCTTTCCCCTCTTCCCAGTTTCCTCAATAAAAAATTCACTTCTCTCCTCAACCCCATACTCCTCTTCCTATCCTTACTCCCTTTCCCATTTTTATAGTATTTAAATGGTAAGATTATAGAACATAAGAATGATTAATGCAATGACAATACAACGCGTTCAAATTTGTACTTCCCCTCAAATTTTCAAAATAAAAAATATTTTAAACACAGAGATACACTGTTTGTGCTGTGTGTAATGAATAACAAGACTAAGTCTTTTGTCACTTTCTGTACCTTCATCCATAAGGTCAAAGGTTTTGCTGAAGAAAAAAAAATCACCCCCAACCTATCAACCCTGGAGAATACTAGCAACTGAAAAAAGGAACCATTTCCTATAGAAAGTTTAGTCTCCTGGGTTCACTATTCATTCTCAGGAGACACATACAATTATTCTCATGCCTATTACAAATAAGGGCTTTAGAAGAAGCCAACAGGAGGGATCTAATATAAAGGAACACTCACAAAAACCTTTTTAATTTGAGACTGATGGTGTCTGGCTTCAGAATAGATCTAATTGACCTAAGCTGTTGTTATGGAAACCATGAATATGTATAGTGAGTATATTTCCTTGACGATACTTTAATTATTTACCATGATTGACAAAAACCAGCCAGAGACTGGGTTATTGTTTATCATGGATGTGCTTTCAATCACACATTTCTATTTCTTTCTCTTCAGTGTACATTGTGTTACTATTTTAGATTATTGTTATCACTTACATCATCATTGATAAGATATGAGAAGGGATGGAATGGTTCTGACACATTACCATAATAAGATTCAACCATGTTAGGGAACAGGAAGTTCAAAATAGACATGAAGGATAATCACAAAACTGGGTTCTAATAGTTATGATCCATTTTATTGATGAGAAATTAGTATTAATAGGTGTTTGAATGAGAGAAATCCTATAGTTTAAAACGCAATAAATATATTACATAAATTAGTCTGATAAGCCCAATTTAATGTACTACCAAATTATGTGACCACCATCTTTTCAGTTAGCCATTAAAAGGTATCAACCACTGAGGACTCTCAGTTCTTTTAAACATTTTTTTTATCTCTACTGGTTAACACGATACAAAGATATATTTTACCTGTATTCAATAGGCACAATTCCATTTGAGTATATTCTACCAAAAGGTTAAAACCATACCTGTGTGATAGAGGCTTAATATAGTAAAGCAGGGCAGAAAGGTGTTACCTAAAGCTTCTGGGCTTAAGCGGGCTTTACATGATACAATATATCTAACGATGTCTCAGCGGGGTCACGTCGTAAGTGACGCACATCTGGCATCGTTAGTGACATAATTGTGTGTGACACCTACGTGCGATTCGGATTGTACGAAAAACAGTTGATCGCATACACGTCGTTCAAAAGCTAAAAATTGAATGTCCAGTTGTTAAATGTTCCCGAGGCAGCACACATCGCAGTGTGTGAAACCCCGGGAACAATGAACACATCTTACCTGCCTCCCGCCTGTAATGCGGAAGGAAGGAGGTGGGCAGGATGTTTACGTCCCGCTCATCTCCGCCCCTCCGCTTCTATAGACCGGCCGCTGTGTGACGTCGCTGTGACGCCGAACGTCTCTCCCACTTAAGGAAGTGGATGTTCGCCGCCCACAGCGAGGTTGTATGGAAGGTAAGTACGTGTGACTGCTTTTAATCGTTTGTGCGACACGGGCAACAAATTGAACGTACCGCACATACGATGGGGGCGGGTGTGATCGCATACGAGATCGCATGTCTAATTGTAACGTGTAAAGCAGTCTTTAATGTTACCGAGTTCCAACCTACAAGGTGCCATTTATAATTCCCCTCTAATCTTACAAATCAAGATGGCTCTATTATGTTTTATATGAGGGGACGGGCCAGTTCCTTAAATTACATATAGTATTATAACACCAAAAATTTGCACGTGGCAAGGAACTTTAAGTTAAACTCCTGAGACTGTGTTTTGTGTTTCAGCTGGTTTTTTAACCAAAATCTTTTGTATGGAAAAAAATTATCACGCTTTGCTGCTTTGTAAGGAGAAGAGGTGTTCTCCTCTCTCTGGATATGTTTCTATCTTTTAAATTTTCCTTTAACCCTATAACCTGTTAATGGGGTCTGGGAAACCACACATTTTCATATCCGTTGACCATGCTGCATAGCACGAAGCTGGTACTTTGTGAGCATTTATTTGAAGATTTATTGTTGAAGTGTGTTGTGGTGTTATAATTTTTTGCTATATAGTTTTCCCAAAATCTAATAATGTGATTTATGAGACCCCCAATAACTGGTTATAGGTTAGATATCATATGTTTCAAATTTTAAGACTCACTTTTTTCCCCAAAATTGGGGAGAAAATAAGGGGTACATCTTATAATCTGGATATAGCTCACCAAGGGGAGCGCAGTGGTGGAGTAGGGTCTAAGGAGGCAGGGTCGCAGTAGAAGGACAGAGGCAGCACAAGTGGGGCAATGCTGCATTCTCGGGTCTGAGAAGAGTCGGTGCTGCAATGCATGCCCCATGGATCTTCCGTCAGTAGACACGATGAGCTTCAGGAAAATAGCTGCGGAAGTAACGCACACCCAGATTGAGATCTTGGAGAGCCGAGATCTCAATCTACACATGCGCCTGCGCAGCTATTTTCCTGAAGTCCATCATGCCCAGTGGATGGTCATGGAACAAGGAGGTGGAACAAGATTCTACAGGTGAACAACTGGCTACGTTGATGGTGCCGTCAACAAGGATTCAGATTTCTGGATCACGGAGTGAATTACCTGTATGATGGACTACTTGCTAAAGATAGGCTGCACCTTACCAAGACTGGAAAACACATATTCGGAAATCGCCTTGCTACGCTCATCAAGAGAGCTTTAAACTAGAACAGCATGGGAAGGGAAGAAACAGTCCAGGGAAAGCCATATAGGTGACAAATACTGTTGAAAACTCTGCTGTTATAAATGGAAAGGAATACCTAAGACAATAAAATGGGAATAATGAAAATATGGGGGAATGTAAAAACAATCACAAACTAAAATGATTTTATACAAATGCACAGAGCATGGGCAACAAGCAAGGAGAATTGGAGTTACTAACTCAGGAAAAGAAATATGATGTCATTGGCATCACTGAAACTTGGTGGAACGATACACATGACTGGAATACAAGGATAGAAGGATACAACTTATTTGCAAGAAACACACATAATAAACGAGGAGGAGGTGTCGCATTGTATGTTAGAAAATCATATATCTCTACAGAGATTGAAGCTTCAGAAACTGGGAGTTCTGTGGAAGTTGTTTGGGTAAGAATACAAGGAAAAAACAAGGGAAAGAACACCATTGTAGGCGTGTACTACAGGCCGCCTCAACAAGCAGAGGATATGGATAAACTCTTTATACATCAGATGACAAACTTCTCAAAAAAATATGATGTTGTGATCATGCGAGATTTCAACTATCCAGACATTTGTTGGGAATCTCTCTCAGGCAAAAGTAACAGTTCCAACAAATTCTGATCCTCTGTTGCTGACAACTTTATCTTCCAAAAGGTAGAGGAGAAAACAAGGGGATCTGCTACCTTGGATCTAATCCTTACAAATAGGGAGGAAATGGTTGAGCAGGTAAGGGTGGCTGGGACCCTGGGAAGCAGTGACCATGCTATCATAGAGTTTTGGACAGTGCTTTTTTTTTAAAAAAATATTTGCTGGTACGCATCTCTCTGAGGCGAGGAGCGAGGAAGGGGGTGCTTTAAGGCGCCGGCGGCTTAGATTGAGGAGGATTCACTCGCTGGCTTCAGACGCGCACTGCGCATGCGCAGTGTGCGTCTGAAACTGACAAAGAGAACCCGGACGAGAAGTCTGCCGCAATGGTAAGTATAAACGTGCGCAGGATAGAATGAGGGGCGTGATACCACAGAAAGTATGCAGACGCCCATAGAGCAAGGCGCCGCCCATGGGGCCAGTGGCTCTGTAATCTACATAGGAAATATGAAAGTAATAAAATGTTTTTTATTACTTTCATATTACACAATTTTAGAGCACAGGTATGGGTAGGGAGCAGCTATTAGGACAAATATGTGTCTGCTAATATGTCAGATCGCATACTGACACTAGGAGGTACAGGATAAGGACACTGGGAGTACAAGATAATGACATTGACAATGGGGGTACAGGAGAATGACGCTGACACTGGGGGTACAGGATAATGACACCGACACTGGCATACAGGATAATGACACTGACACTGGGGTACAGGATAATAACACTGACACTGGGGGTGGGTACAGGATACTGACACTGGGGGTACAGGATAATAATGACACTGGGAGTACAAGATAATGACATTGACAATGGGGGTACAGGAGAATAACGCTGACACTGGGGGTAAAGGATAATGACACTGACACTGGGGGTACAGGATAATGACAGTGACACTGGGGTACAGAATAATGACACTGACACTGGGGGTACAGGATAATGACACTGACACTGGGGTACAGGATAATAACACTGACACTGGGGTACAGGATACTGACACTGAGGGTACAGGATAATGACACTGAAACTGGGGGTACAGGATAATTACACTGACACTGGGGGTATAGGATAATGACACTGACACTGGGGGTACAGGATACTGACACTGACACTAGGGGTACAGGATAATGACACTGACACTGGGAGTACAGGATAATGACACTGAAACTGGGGGTACAGGATAATGACACTGACACTGGGGCACAGGATAATGACACTGACACTGGGGGTACAGGATACTGACACTGACACTGGGGTACAGGATAATGACACTGACACTGGGGGTACAGGATACTGTACTATGCCCCCCTCCTCAGTGAGCTATATCTGGGTTATAAAATGGACTCTAGAATTATAAGATGGCATCTTTTTTAACATTGAAAAGTCTTTTCTTTCTTATTTTCTTCCTCTAAATTTGGGGTGCATCTTATAATCTGCACTAATCTGATTATCTACAAAATGCAGTAATTTGAAGCATATTTTTTTTTTGCAGTCGTGCAAATTATTTTTACTGATGAGAATTTGGATGACAGTGACTATGAAGAAGATGGACATTCCAACGCCAGAGATAATGGAGCAGAAGCAAAATTCATCGACAATTAAAAATGGCAATAAATGGTCATTAGATAAACCAACAATAATGGGGCAAGATGCTTAAGGAAAAATGACAAGAAAACAGCTCTACAGTGTGTGGAATGCAAGAAACTAATCTGTATGGATCATTGTGCTAAAACATGTTATGCTTGTGCAGAAGAAACAGTAGATTTAGTTGAATAAGGGAAAAATTTTAAAGAAGAATATTTGTGTACTAATGTAATATTACTAAAAGTAGTGTAGATAAGTTTTTTTTTTGCAGGATGCCTTTGCAGGTGTTTAGTGGTAATTATTCCAATTTTCTGAGATAGTGACTTTTGGGTTTTCATTGGCTGTAAGCCATTATCATCAACATTACCAGAAATAAACACTTGAAATAGATCACTCTGTTTGTAATGATTCTATATAATGTGTTTTCCTTTTTGTATTGAATTACTGAAATAAATTAACTTTTTAGGGATATTCTAATTTATTGAGATGCACCAGTATATATCATACACTTCCTTGAGGGACCTAGACAGCTACTGTGAGGGCAGCCAATCAGAGATGCCGGCACGCTGGCAGTCTGACTGCATCCAATCACAGATTCTGGCAGAGAGGGTGGGAGGGGGAAGAAGTGCATATATATATATATATATATATATATATATATATATATATATATATATGATCTAATGAGTGGACTCAGAAGTAGTGTGACAGGCTCAGGGAATTTCAGTTAAGTCTAACTATTCTGCTTTAATCCCAGTAATACTCTTGACTATAATATTCTTAGAAACCAAATATGAGTCAAAAATGCATCCAGGCATCTTCCCCATTTTGTTCCCATTCAGCTTTAACACTTTTATCCATTGCAGTATTTTTACAGCCCTCCCAGAACGACTTCCAAAGTCCTCCTGAAAATTTTCCCATTGAGTTGCATTGAGTTCATTATTTGTGACAAATACTCAAATAATCTAAATTATTTTGCTCAAATATTCTAAACCAGAATATTTCACTA
Source organism: Anomaloglossus baeobatrachus (assembly GCF_048569485.1). Lineage (NCBI taxonomy): Eukaryota > Metazoa > Chordata > Amphibia > Anura > Aromobatidae > Anomaloglossus > Anomaloglossus baeobatrachus. The sequence continues at coordinate 119,787,019 of NC_134362.1, read as the reverse complement.
TTCACCTATCTCTAGTCTCAACCCCATAATTCAATGGCCACAATTATTGGCAAAAGTTCTAAGAGAGTTAGATTCCTACATGCCCCTGAAATTACCCATGATATGGGCCAGGAGGACATCATTTTGTGCTAAGAAATAGCCCCAAAATCATGGGAGCCAGAAGCATCTGTGAACAGAGAAAGTTACAAGCTGCAATTGACACTGGATTTATAACACGTACGCCCATTTTAACTGTTCAGGCAATCCTGCCATACCACGAGAGACCTGGCAATTCAAATCCTATGATCTGAAGCTTTGATTCCCCGAGTTGCCAATGACAATTATCTAGAAAAAACTCTGACCATTAGCATAACTTTTGCAAGCAAAATTGAGACAACAAAGAAGGAATTGCATTTATTTTAATGTCACCTTATTAACAGCACAAAACCCTTCAATTAGGTCCCTTAGCCGTTTGAGCTTTGCTCTAATAACTGAAAGAACAGGTCATGGGTACTGATCTCAATTCCTAAAAAACTGTAAGCTGTTGACAGGGCCCTCTGTTTTTTCAGGCAATAATGGGACAACAAAGTGCCTCATAAGGAGACAAAAGGGTCATCTTACGAGTCAAAATGGCCCTGCTATGTTTTATATGAGGGGACCAACTCCTTAAAGGAAGGTTGTCGCGGTTTTTTATTTTTGTATTAATAATTGTGATTATAATATCAAGTATTTTTAATACAAAATTAAAATCACTGTTTATTTAGTTTTTATTGCATTCTAGTTTTACTGAAGCACTGGGGGCCGCCATCTTGGATTTGGTGTTTGTAACGACAGTTACTCACCTTCTTTATGGCAGCCCCCTGGGCATAGAAAACAGTGGTCAAATTCCGACCCCATTTAGTAACAGAGAAGAAGTCTGCTGTGAAATGAACGTGAACCTTGGGCTGTCCAGTTCAGGACAGAGGGAAGAGATTAGCGCCATCTTTGTAGAGCACACAGCATATGCTGTGTGCTCCACTTTCCCCCTGTAACCCGCCGGGATGGATGGGGTGAGTACCGACGTCAGGCAACAGTGATTGCACCATTACTGATCCTGGCGTGCTGCTCCCCCACTCTGCCGCTCAGCCCCCCTCTACCGCCTACACCACTGCTGCCGCTCACCCCCCTCCCCACTTGTACTCAGCTCGGGCCTCCGTCCGCTGCTCATACTGTGATTGCTGACAGGACATCCTGCTGGAGGCGCAGGTCTGAGGTGAGTGCATGCGGCTGGGAGCAGTGATCTGCAGCCTGAGCGGCACTGCACTGCGGATCACCCCTCCTCACCATATGTCACCTCGGACCTCAGATCCCGGCCGGCAGCACAGTATATGGGGGCGCGAGATACAGTGAGGCATAGAGAGACAGCCAGCAGCGGGCATAGGGAGGGAGACAACCAGCAGTGGGGCATAGGGAGACAGTGGAGACACTATGCAGCTGTCCACAGTGACACTTTAGACATTATAATCACTTTGTGGCTAACAACAAAATGGCTCTGCACTGTGATCCTAAACTTCATTCTCTTATTGTGACACCCTGGTAAAACCAGGTAGTCACACATTAGGTCCCCGCATAACACCATCCCTCACCTAGGTCACATACAGCCGACCTTAAACTCTAGTCACCCCCCCCTCAGGGCACGACAGGCACACCAGTGGGCGGGACCAGGCGGTTAGGGAACGCCCACCTAGGGGTCGAGACAGCCTGGGGCGGGAAAACAAACAGTTCTAATCAGTAGTTCTAGTCAGTAGTTCACGTCTGTAGTTCAAGTTGAGAGGAGTGTGGGCTTGAGCTGAGTGTAGCTCCAGCAGAGGAGAAGTTCAAGTTAAATGGTGCCAGGGTCGGAGCCCATGTACCTTGGCTAGGTGGCAGATGGTGGTCTCCGTCAGCAGGAGACAGGAAGACAGCTCGGCAGATCCGAGGAGGACCGGAGCAGGGTTGGAGCCCGCCAGTACCGACACCGGAAACCCGACCGGAAACCGTGCACAGAGGGGGTACTCGGACCCTGAAGCCAGGACCGGAACCAATGGCCTAGCTAATCAACTGATTGAGGGCAGGATTATAGGTCCTGTCCCAACCAAAGTCCCAAAAGCAGACAACCACCCACAGATAGGGATAGGGCAACCGCCAGGGCCCATAGATCTTACGGGTCAGCGTCAGCGGGCACAGCTCCTTAGGCACACAAAAAGCCGGGAGCGGACTCCTGTGTTCCATACCGGGAAGTTCAAACACACAACCACAATCAGTGCAGAGGAAGAGACAGCGACCACCAGCCCGGGTGGGGGACCAGAGTACAACCAGCCGCGGTGGCCGGCCACCAGCACCTTGGTTTACCAAAAGACTTGTGTGATTCATTTGCTCGTGAGTGACCAAACATCCCCTGCTATGTCTGGGCGCGCAGTCCCCTGCCACTGCCATACCCTGCACAGAGACACTGGGCACCGAGGCAACCATGCCTACCCACGGAGGGGTTAACATCCAGCTGCCATTACATCTCCCCCAGGTATCCCACAACAGCAGCGGTGGTGTCCCACTTCACCACACACCATGGGTGGCGGAAAGAACCGAATACGGTCAAGGCCGTACAACTACGTCCCTCTTTTCATTCGCCATGTCCGCGTGACCCCCGAGTCCAGAGGATCCCTCGAGCCACGCAGCGAGTCTGGATCCGAGCAGTGCCTGCTGCTGGCACGGGGGCGTCACATTATTCTTTTGGAAACACCCAGATTGGGAGGGGGAGCAATGGCATCACACACAGGAGAGCAGATTCTGCCCACTTTTTCTGCAGCTGTGATGTGAGCTATATCTACAGTAGGATGGCAGTATTGTTTAAGACACAAAAGTATTGAACTAAAGCACATCTCGTATCAATATACATGCCACTCCATCAAGGCTCAAGAGAAACAAAGAAGCGGAGTATTCAGGGGCTGAATGTACAAAACATCAATTCTTTATTGAATACAAATATTAAAAGGTTCATTTTTTACAAATATATAGTGGTGCTAATAGTGATTAATAGGTGAAAACCCACATATTGATGGGGAGCAGGAGGCAACAACCACCGTGAAAAAAGGGGGTAGTCTGAGAGGGAACTAAATAAATCAACAATCATAAGTGGCTGACAGGTAGGGAACCTCTATTCGTAGTATGGTATATGTGAAATCACACAGGCCTAATCAATGTCCCATAGTCAGAGTAAAGAAGAGGCACCAAACGAGTCAGTCACATGGTATAAAATAAAAGTCCCAAGACTTACACATGGTCAAGGTGGTCATCCGAGCATCCCACACCAGCAAGAAAAACCCTCCTACGCGCGTTTCGCGACACAAGTTGTTGTAGCTTCTTCAGGGAAGGTGTATCAGATAATGCCGTTTGAGGACCTTAAATAGGCGGTCACATGACCGCATTGGATCTGCAAGGACCTACTTTCTGAGTTCGGGCCAATCGGATCTCCGTTAAGGCGCATGCGCACTGCCCGACAGGCATCACACGCCCCCCGGCCATCCAATGGGAGGAGGTGCCCGGAATCCAAGGTAACCTGGACGCCAAGCCGTCTCCGCCCATCAGAATAGAACAGCCAGGGGGGCGAACGAGGCCAGCGGGCGGGTCACAGAGATCAGAGGGCGCAACAACAGCTCCCAACCAGAGCCCGTCAATCAGCAAATCGGGTTGTTATTACGGCGAGTGCGCATAGCGCGGCGAAAATCCGCATCTGGTCCCCGGCCATCCAGTGGGGGGAGACACCACAAGGCCCCGGGCCCAGGGACTCCCAGCGTCCCCCCCACACCTTCTAGGATGCCGGGCAAACAGTGCGGTTGAGTCATCGCACGACGCGAACGCACACAACAACCAGAGGGCGGGACAAGCTAATGGCTGGAAAGGGGGTACACAAGCCAAGGAAAAGTTGGCAATAAATATCATAAATACTTCTGCTACCATATTCAATTGCTAAAGCAGTGTAAATCATAACATAAGAAAAATAAAAAATACGATACAGATCAAGAAAAAGGAAATGAATATTCTTCTTAAAGTGACAGTGCGTCCATTTAGTGAAGGAATCATAAATGGAAAATGTCTGATTCAGGTGTTAATTCCAGGTCCAATAAGCAATCCATTAATAGATTTAAATGTCAAGAGTCCTATAACGGTAAAAAAAGGTAATTTCAAAACACTGGGAAACAAAGGGGGGGAATAAATAAAACACAAATTAAAAAATTAAAAACATTTTTAAAAGAAGAGAAAGAATGGTACAGTACCGACAATTATCAATGGTCTTTCTAAAGGAAGGGGGCAAAGTTTAATGCCTCATTTAGGCCTTTCGGTGTCACTGTGTGTAGAATGGTAATCCATTTCATTTCACGTTGGGCCAAGAGCTTTTTGATATTTCCCCCCCTTATGCCACAATGGATCACATCTATTCCCTTGACCTTAAATGATTTAGGGTTGCACCCATGAACCAATTTAAAATGGCGCGGAATAGTTTTTAATTCTGCCACATTGGTCGCTGTGACTGCTGCCCCAATATCCCTCACATGTTCCCTCACTCATACCCTCAATTCTCTCAATGTCATGCCAATGTAGATTTTGTTACAGTCACATGTTGCATGATAAATAACGTTCGTAGTGGTACAGGAAATATATTCTTTAATTGAGAATGTTCTAGTTCCATCACTGGCATGGAAGGAGGAACAGCGAGAGATATTCGGGCAGGAGACACAGCGGCTGCAAGGGAAACAACCTTTAGTAGGTCCAGAAGAAACAAATGGGTTAGTAGTCATAGGTGGTATGTAATGACTACTGACCAAATAATCCTTAAGGTTTCTGCATCGTCTTGCAGTCATCAATGGCACCAGGGGTAGATGTGATTTTAAAGCGGAATCTGATTGAAGGATTGGCCAAAATTTTGTTAGAATTCCCCTCATCTCCTGCCATTTCACATTAAATGTGGAAATAAATCTTATATTTTGTACAGACTCAGTTTCACCTCTTCTCCCATGTAACAAATCATTCCTAGACACTGATTGTGACGACATGGACTCTCATGGGTTAAAGTTTCTTAAAATTCAGCCAGACAGCATGATAGATTGCTTATAGACGGGAGAGAAGTCCCTCATTGTGTTTACAAGACTCTTGTTGACTCAATGTAATTGTGTTAGCCACTGAAAGCCAGACGTATTGTTCTCCAGACTTTTCCAGTAACCATTGTATTGTAGTTGTGTATTGCTAATGTGATTACCTTAGTAGCCATTGTTGAGTCTGTGACATGCAGACTCCATGTATACCCTCAGTCTTTCTGTAGACCTCATTTGGATGAACATTGTCCATGCAGCTTCAGATTCATCCAATGGGAGAGGCGCTCTTGTCCAACCAATCAATGAGGACGCAGTGTATCCAAGTGGAAGGCTGTGGCTATAAAAGGGACTTCTTTAAGCCACCAGGTGGTTGATGGATGCTAATGGATCCAGTCTAAGCTCCCAGGAGCTGACTAGAGGATCAGGATATCTTATGGCTTCAATCTAGGGACTCCGGTTCCGGTTGGAGACCATATCCACAGCCTAGGGATTTCGACTCCGGCTGCCATGATTGTAACATCAAACCAGGACTACCTAAGGAGGACACTCAGGTTGGGACAGTTCAGTCACCTGTTACAGACTTTGCAGACCTCACACAGCTTCCTGAATCTGGCATTATTCCTTTCTCGGTGGGTGCCCGCCAAAAGCGGGGTGCTGCTGGATTGGAGTAAATAGCCCTGGAACCTCTGAGGCATGGACATTCTAAATCCCTGGTGAGCCAGCAGAAGGGTGAGACTCTGTTGCCTGTTACATTTGTGTGTTTTGCTGGTTGTGTTATGTGCCGTTAATTGTTTGGGGATCCAATAAAGTCTAATTATTGTGATTCCCTCACCCTGTGTTGTCTGAGTAGTGTTACGCCCACGGTTAAGGAGGCCAGCGTTCAATTGGGATGAGCCCTGAGCCACGCTGTCTTTCTAAAGGCGGTGGGTTTTAGTGGACGAGAGCACCCACTGAGCCCCGTGTCTCCACAATTGGTGGCAGCAGTGGGATACTACTCAGCCTGGTTTACCCAGGGGAACTGCAGCGGACTGGTGTTTTCGGACACCGTCCAGGGCTCAACAACCAGGGAGGCACATAAGCATACCCAGCAGGCCATAGGGGAGGCATTCAGGTTTCGGACGTTGCCATGTCCAACCCGACCAGCTCAGCCATGGGACAAGGACAAGAGAGGAGTTACGACCGCTGCAGTAAATGGATGCTACAGGATCTGTGCCAGAGGCAAAAGATTATCTACTGGAACGCTGAGACTCAGTCAGACTTGATCCAGAAATTAGTCCGTTGGGATGCCCAGAATGATGCAGAGGACGATGAGGATCCTGCCGATATTGACCCAGAGGATTTAAACTATGTGCCACATCATGGATCTAGTGACAATCGGGAATCAACTTTGTCCAAAATCGCCCAAGCCACAGCATTGTTGGATGCATTGGGGCCTAGATCCTCAAGAGAAGAGAGGGCTTATGTTCTGGAATATGTTTATGGGATTCCAGCTGCAGTACTGCTAACACCAGCCGGCCGAGAAGGATGGTCCCGCTACCCAGCAGAAGCTGCGCCAAAACAAAGGACTACAAACAGGGCCTGTGACTCGCCCAATCTATGGCGCTGTTATACATGTGGGCACCATGGACATATAGATAAAGATTGTCTCCAAAACCGAGGCCGCATGCTTGGAGCCCGTCTGCCACTCCAACCAGTCAACATATGCCGAGATGAACCAACGAGACCTGAGGAATGCTACTCCCAAGAAACACCAATAGCTGAGGAAGAGGTTTATCCAGTCCACACCCTACGGCAGTCTGGACACCATACACCAGCCAACCTCCATCCCCACATCCAGACGGTCAAGGTCGGTGATATACAGGCTCAGGGACTTCGAGACATTGGATCTTCCATCACTCTGGTAAGCCCAGTTATTGTTTCCCCAGAAGACCATTTATCAGATTCCCAATTATCCATCTTCCTGGGTGAGGGCCAGCGCTCAGACATCCCTCTGGCATGTGTGCAGTTGGACCTAAGGACCGACCAGGGAGAGGTCGAGGTGGAGCTTGTGGATAGCCTCCCCACACCTGGTATTTTGGGGACCAACCAGGAAGTGATCGATGTGGGGATTGGGAACAGCCTCCCCATACCGGTCATTGTGGAGACTGACCAGAGCAAGGCTGATGTGGAGCTTATGAACAGCATCCTCACCCCTGGTATTTTGGGAACTAACCAGGAAGCGATCGATGTGGGACTTGTGAACAGTCTCCCTATACCTGTCATTGTGGAGACTGACCAGAGCAAGGCTGATGTGGAGCTTATGGACACCGTCCCCACACCAGTTACTTTGGGGTCTGACCAGGAAGAGGTCCATATGGAGTTTATGGACAGCCTCCCTACACCTGTTGTTTCGGGGACTAGCCAGGAGGAAGGTGAAGTGGGGTTCATAGATGGCCCCACCAAGCCTGTTGTTTCGGATACCTCTCAGAGGGAAGTGAAAGTGGAGCTTGGGGATTACCTGCTCACACAAGTCATTTTGGAGAATGACCTAGGACTAGGACTATCCAGTCAGTTTGAAGCAGCCATCACCCACTTCCAAGTCAAGCAGGACCCTGATGTGGATCTTTCTAACTCCTTCAAGCCAGGGAAGGAGTCTTGTGAGGATAATTTGCATATTCCCAGTGCCTTCTGGGATAAGTGAAGAGTCACCGCGAGCTCAAGGAGAACCGGGTTTTGGCCGTTACAGCCGGAAGGAAGACTTCTGAAAACTCTGAATTTTAGCCTGTCTTCTTCATTGTGAGCGTGAGTGAGCAAAGTGTGAGCAAAAGTAAGTGTGAGTAGAATTGTTTGTATTTAGTTGTTTAATTACTTAACATTTGTTGAGTGCTATCCCCATTAGAAAATGTGCTCCACTATTGCTAATGCGATCCAGTGTACATCTTGTCTCATGTATGCAGTCCTTGAAAAGCCGTTCGAGGGTGCATACTGTTGTTCAAGATGTGAGCAAGTTGCACATTTGGAAGCCCAGATACTGGATCTAAATGAGCAGCAGGCAACTCTGAGATGCATTAGCAATATGGAAAGGAGTGTGCTGCTCACTGAGCAGCAGCTTGCTGGGTCAGATGTGGGGGAGGATCGTAGTAGGGAGCGGCAGGACGGTGAGGTAGGTAGCTGGGTGACAGTTAGAAAGGGGGGCAAAGGGAAAAGTGCTAGGAAGGCTAGTCCTGAACTGACACACCCCAATAGGTTTGCAAACTTGGCAGATGAGGGGGATGTCATTACAGGGGTAGCATTGCTGCAGCAAGGCATGACCTCTGAACGCCAGAGGAGTGTCTGCTCCAGTAAGGGGGGGAATAGGAGTGCAGGGCAGGCAAGACAGGTACTGGTAGTGGGGGACTCAATTATTAGGGGGACAGATAGGGCAATCTGTCACAAAGACAGGGATCGCCGAACAGTGTGTTGTCTTCCTGGCGCTCGAGTTCGGCACATCGCTGATCGGGTTGACAGATTACTGGGAGGGGCTGGGGAGGACCCAGCGGTCATTGTACACATTGGCACAAATGACAAAATTAGAGGTAGGTGGAAGGTCCTTAAAGATGATTTCAGGGAATTAGGTTGTAAGCTTAAAGCATGGACCTCAAAGGTGGTATTTTCGGAAATACTACCTGTGCCACGAGCCACACCAGAGAGGCAAAGAGAGATCAGGGAGGTTAACAGGTGGCTCAGGAATTGGTGTAGGAAAGAGGGTTTTGGGTTCCTGGAGAATTGGGCCGACTTTTCAGTTGGCTACAGATTCTATGCTAGGGATGGGCTGCATCTTAATGGGGAAGGTGCAGCTCTGCTGGGGCAGAAAAGGGCTAGAAGGTTGGAGGAGTGTTTAAACTAGGAATGGGGGGGCGAGGGTATTCACTTTATAGAAGGGGAATGTAGTGCAGATAGTGACCAGGGCACAAGTAATGAAATTGGGGGTGGTACGGGGGGAAGGGTTAGGACAGTTAATACAGTAAGCAGGAATACAGGTACAGAGTCATACGTAACGTGCATGTACACTAATGCCCGAAGCCTCACAAATAAGGTGGAGGAATTAGAATTAATATTGTTGGAAGAAAATTATGATATAGTGGGGATATCAGAGACATGGCTGGATGAGAACTATGACTGGGCTGTTAATTTACAGGGTTATAGCCTATTCAGGAATGACCGTACAAATAAGCGAGGGGGAGGTGTGTGTCTATATGTAAAATCATCCTTAAAACCCATCCTGCGTGACAACATATGTGAGGGTACTGAGAATGTAGAGTCCCTATGGGTGGAGATAAGGGGGGGGAGAATGAATAATAAAATACTGATAGGGGTGTGTTATAAGACGCCGAATATTATGGAAGAGGTAGAGAATCTCCTCATAAAGCAAATTGATAAAGCAGCGAGTCTCGGAGAGGTAATTATTATGGGGGACTTTAACTATCCTGATATAAATTGGGGAACAGAAACTTGCAGTTCCAGCAAAGGAAATAGATTTTTGATAACAATGAAAGATAATTACCTTTCACAAATGGTACAGGACCCCACAAGAGGGGGAGCACTACTAGACCTTGTACTAACCAATAGGCCAGACCGCATATCAAATATACAAGTTGGGGGTTACTTGGGGAATAGTGATCACAAAATAATAAGTTTTCATGTATTCTTTAGTAAGATGTATAGTAGAGGGGCTACAAGGACACTAAACTTCAGGAAAGCACATTTTAAACGGTTGAGAGATGATCTTAGTGCAATAAACTGGGATGATGTACTAAGTAATAAAAGTACACAAAGCAAATGGGAGACTTTTATGAGCATCCTGAATAGGGCTTGTGCAGAAAATATACCCTATGGGAACAAACATGCTAGAAATAGGAGGAAACCCCTATGGCTAAATAGAGCTGTAAGGGAAGCAATAAAAGAAAAACAGAAAGCCTTAAAAGAATTAAAGAGAGTAGGTAGTGATGAGGCATTATATAATTATAGAAAATTAAATAAAATATGTAAAAAGCAAATTAAGTTAGCTAAGTTTGAGACAGAGAGACTCATTGCGAGAGAAAGTAAAAATAATCCTAAAATATTCTTTAACTACATAAACAGTAAAAAACTGAAAAGCGATAGTGTTGGCCCCCTTAAAAATAGTCTTGGTGAAATGGTGGAAGGGGATGAGGGTAAAGCCAACCTGCTGAATGACTTTTTTTCTACGGTTTTTATACAAGAAAATGCCATGGCAGATGACATGACCAGTGATACCATAAATTCACCCTTGAATATTACCTGCTTAACCCAGCAGGAAGTACGCCGCCGCCTCGAAATCACTAAGGTTGACAAATCTCCGGGCCCGGATGGCATACACCCCAGAGTACTACAGGAATTGAGTTCTGTGATAGATAGACCATTATTTTTAATCTTCTCAGATTCCTTAATAACAGGGTCGGTACCGCAGGACTGGCGCATAGCAAATGTGGTGCCAATATTCAAAAAGGGGACAAAAACTGAGCCGGGAAATTATAGGCCGGTAAGTTTAACCTCTACGGTTGGTAAAATCCTTGAGGGTTTCTTGAGAGATGCTATACTGAAGTATCTCAAGAAAAAGAACCTTATGACAGAGTATCAACATGGGTTTATGAGGGATCGATCCTGTCAAACTAATTTGATCAGCTTCTATGAAGAGGTAAGTTCAAGCCTGGACCAGGGAAATGCAGTGGATGTTGTGTATATGGACTTTTCAAAAGCTTTTGATACGGTGCCACACAAAAGGTTGGTACATAAAATGAGAATAATGGGGATAGGGGAAAATGGGTTAAAAACTGGCTCAGTGATAGGAAACAAAGGGTGGTTATTAATGGTACGTACTCGGACTGGGTCTCAGTTCATAGTGGCGTACCACAGGGGTCAGTATTGGGCCCGCTTCTTTTCAACATATTTATAAATGACCTTGTTGGGGGCATGCGGAGTAGAATTTCAATATTTGCAGATGATACTAAACTCTGCAGGGTAATCAATACAGAGTAGGATAATTTTATATTACAGGGAGATTTATGTAAATTGGAGGATTGGGCTGAGAAGTGGCAATTGAAGTTTAATGTAGATAAATGTAAGGTCATGCACTTGGGTAGAGGAAATAACATTTATGATTATGTACTTAATTGTAGAACACTGGGTAAAACAGACACAGAAAAAGACTTGGGTGTATGGGTGGATGGTAAACTTCACTTTAGTGGACAGTGTCAGGCAGCTGCTGCCAGGGCTAATAAAATAATGGGATGTATTAAAAGAGGTATAAGTGTTCATGAAAAAAATATAGTTCTACCTCTGTACAAGTCACTAGTGCGACCGCACTTAGAATACTGTGTACAATTCTGGTCACCGATATATAAGAAGGACATAGCTGAACTGGAGAGGGTGCAGAGAAGAGCGACCAAGATTATCAGAGGAATGGGGGGGCTGCAATACCAAGACAGGTTATTAAACTTGGGGTTATTTAGTTTGGAAAAACGAAGGCTTAGGGGGGATCTAATCACAATGTATAAATATATGAGGGGACAGTACAGAGACCTTTCCAAAGATCTTTTTACACCTAGGCCTGCGACTGGAACACGTGGGCATCCGCTACGTCTTGAGGAAAGAAGATTTAATCATAATCACAGACGAGGATTCTTTACTGTACGAGCAGTGAGACTATGGAACTCTCTACCGCATGATGTTGTAATGAGTGATTCACTACTAACATTTAAGCAGAGCCTGGATGCCTTTCTTGAAAAATTTAATATTACCAGTTATGTATATTAGATTTTATGACAGGGTATTGATCCAGGGAACTAGTCTGATTGCCGGATGTGGAGTCAGGAAGGAAATTTTTTCCCCATTGGAACTTGTTTGCCACATTGGGTTTTTTTTTGCCTTCCTCTGGATCAACATGTTAGGCTACGGGTTGAACTAGATGGACTTAGAGTCTCCCTTCAACCTTAAAAACTATGATACTATGATACTATGAACATCTTTTCCAAGGATAATTCACATTCCCAGTCTCCAGCATCCACTTCTGAGCCAAGAATCGTGAGTAAGCCTAACCACACTGTGGCCATTGACTGGGGGAAGATTGATAGTAAGAAATGTATGCAAGCCCAACTCATGGACCCCACCTTAGTGCTTGTCCGCAATATGGCTGCTCAACTTGGGGGAGGTAATCAGGGGGAGGTGTATAGATGCGAGCCTCTGTTGCTGACCTCACCATTTAAAAGGACAATGCCATCAAGAGGAGAAGGATGATCAGAAGCCTATCATGTCTGGCTAATATTAAGAAGGGGGAGGAATGTGACAACATGGACTCTCATGGGTTAACGTTTCTTAAAATTCAGCTAGACAGCATGATAGATTGCTTATAGACGGGGGAGAAGTCCCTCATTGTTTTTACAAGACTCTTGTTGACTCAATGTAATTGTGTTGGCCACTGAAAGCCAGACGTATTGTTCTCCAGACTTTTCCAGTAACCATTGTATTGTAGTTGTGTATTGCTAATGTGATTACCTTAGTAGCCATTGTTGAGTCTGTGACTTGCCGACTCCATGTATACCCTCAGACTTTCTGTAGACCTCATTTGGATGAACATTGTCTATGCAGCTTTCGATTCATCCAATGGGAGAGGCGCTCTTGTCCAACCAATCAATGAGGACGCAGTGTATCCAAGTGGAAGGCTGTGGCTATAAAAGGGACTTCTTTAAGCCACCAGGTGGTTGTTGGATGCTGATGGATCCAGTCTAAGCTCTCAGGAGCTGACTAGAGGATCAGGATATCTTATGGCTTCAATCTAGGGACTCCGGTTCCGGTTGGAGACCATATCCACAGCCTAGGGATTTCGACTCCGGCTGCCAGGATTGTAACATCAAACCAGAACTACCTAAGGAGGACACTCAGGTTGGGACAGTTCAGTCACCTGTTACAGACTTTTCAGACCTCACACAGCTTCCTGAATCTGGCATTATTCCTTTCTCGGTGGGTGCCCGCCAAAAGCGGGGTGCTGCTGGATTGGAGTAAATAGCCCTGGAACCTCTGAGGCATGGACATTCTAAATCCCTGGTGAGCCAGCGGAAGGATGAGACTCTGTTGCCTGTTACATTTGTGTGTTTTGCTGGTTGTGTTATGTGCCGTTAATTGTTTGGGGATCCAATAAAGTCTAATTATTGTGGTTCCCTCACCCTGTGTTGTCTGAGTAGTGTTACGCCCACGGTTAAGGAGGCCGGCGTTCAGTTGGGATGAGCCCTGAGCCACGCTGTCTTTCTAAAGGCGGTGGGTTTTAGTGGACGAGAGCACCCACTGAGCCCCGTGTCTGCACACTGATCTCGCTCTCTGATAGGCTTTTTTGAGAGCACGGTTACTTTAAACTCTGTTTTTAAACCTCATTCTCAAATCATCTGCCTGGTGTTCAAAGACGTTGTCCTGAGACCAGAGTCGTCTCACCCTAAGATACTGACCAACTGGGATGGCGCGTACAGTGGAGTTGGTATGGGCAGAGGTGGCATGAAGTAAAGAATTTACAGATGTTGGTTTTCTATAGACATCCGTCTGTAAAGCACCAAACTCATCAGCAGTAATCTTAATGTCCAAAAACTCAACTCCACTATCGCTATGATTATATGTTAATTTGATGTTAAAATTATTTGTATTGAGCTGGTCCATGAAAAACCCGAGTTGAGAGATGGTACCCTGCCAGATGATCAGCAGATCATCAATGTATCTCACCAACATAGACACCATGGGAGCGACCCATGCACCTCAGTCAACAAACAAACCCCTCTCCCAGTAACCAAGAAAGAGGTTTTCGTACGAAGGCGCATAGGCCGCGCCCATAGCGGTCCCCCACCTCTGCAGATAGAATCTATCTTTAAAGATGAAGAAGTTGTGGGTGAGTACATAGTCAAGAAGTTCAAGGACCAGTTCACAAATTCGTCCATCCCAGTTGCTCATACTTAGAAAGAAACGAGCTGCTCTCAGGCCATCGTCATGACTAGAGATGAGCGAACCGGTCGCGGTTCGGCTCGAGGTTGGTTCGCCGAACGGACCTCCCGTTCGAGTTCGGTTCGTCGAACGTTCGACGAACCGAACTCGAACTGCATAGGAAACAATGGCAGGCAATCACAAACACAGAAAAACACCTAGAAAACACCCTCAAAGGTGTCCTAAAGGTGACAAACAACTCAAACACATTGGAAAGTGACAAGGACATATACTCATGCGAAAACAAAACAGCTGGACAAGGAAAAAGAGGAGGACACACAGATATAGGCATGGCACGCCCTTCTAAAATCATGTAAAACACCGCAAGGTGACTCCAAGCGGAGTCTCCCTTTTTTCCAAAAATTGGGCCACACACACACCCACCCCTTCAGTGGTAGCACTTGTGCCCCAGTTGCACACTTCACAGCTAGATTTGCATCAAGCACATTCAAAAATACGCCATAATTAACCGTCCCCAGGATGACACCAGGGTAGGTAGCAAAGTCTTTCCTGATCCCAGCTCTGTTCATCTTGGCTTCTTTTAAAAACACATCAAGCAAGGGTTACTCCAAGCGGAGCCTCCCTTTTTTCCAAAAATTGGGCCCCACACACCCACCCATTCAGTGGCAGCAGTTGTGCCCCAGTTGTACACTTCACAGCTAGATTTGCATCAAGCACATTCAAAAATACGCCATAATTAACCGTCCCCAGGATGACACCAGGGTAGGTAGCAAAGTCTTTCCTGATCCCAGCTCTGTTCATCTTGGCTTCTTTTAAAAACACAGCAAGCAAGGGTTACTCCAAGCGGAGTCTCCCTTTTTTTCCAAAAATTGGGCCCCACACACCCACCCATTCAGTGGCAGCAGTTGTGCCCCAGTTGTACACTTCACAGCTAGATTTGCATCAAGCACATTCAAAAATACGCCATTCTTATCCATCCCCAGGATGACACCGGGGTAGGTAGCAAAGTCTTTGCTGACCCATGACTTGTTCATCTTGGCTTCTTTTAAAAACAATGTAAGCAAGGGTTACTCCAAGCGGAGTCTCCCTTTTTTCCAAAAATTGGGCCCCACACACACCCACCCCTTCAGTGGCAGCAGTTGTGCCCTAGTTGTACACTTCACAGCTACATTTGCATCAAGCACATTCAAAAATACGCCATTCTTATCCGTCCCCAGGATGACACCAGGGTAGGTAGCAAAGTCTTTCCTGATCCCAGCTCTGTTCATCTTGGCTTCTTTTAAAAACACATCAAGCAAGGGTTACTCCAAGCGGAGCCTCCCTTTTTTCCAAAAATTGGGCCCCACACACCCACCCATTCAGTGGCAGCAGTTGTGCCCCAGTTGTACACTTCACAGCTAGATTTGCATCAAGCACATTCAAAAATACGCCATAATTAACCGTCCCCAGGATGACACCAGGGTAGGTAGCAAAGTCTTTCCTGATCCCAGCTCTGTTCATCTTGGCTTCTTTTAAAAACACAGCAAGCAAGGGTTACTCCAAGCGGAGTCTCCCTTTTTTTCCAAAAATTGGGCCCCACACACCCACCCATTCAGTGGCAGCAGTTGTGCCCCAGTTGTACACTTCACAGCTAGATTTGCATCAAGCACATTCAAAAATACGCCATAATTAACCGTCCCCAGGATGACACCAGGGTAGGTAGCAAAGTCTTTCCTGATCCCAGCTCTGTTCATCTTGGCTTCTTTTAAAAACAATGTAAGCAAGGGTTACTCCAAGCGGAGTCTCCCTTTTTTTCCAAAAATTGGGCCCCACACACCCACCCATTCAGTGGCAGCACTTGTGCCCTAGTTGCAAACAGGATGTTTTGATTTGCATCAAGCACATTCCAAATCAACAAGCATTTACTCTCCCCAGGATGACACAGGGGTAGTAAATTCCTTCTGGATCCATGACTTGTTCATTTTGATGAACGTCAGTCTGTCCACATTGTCACTGGACAGACGCGTGCGCTTATCTGTCAGCACACACCCAGCAGCACTGAATACACGTTCAGAGACAACGCTGGCAGCTGGACACGACAAAATCTCCAAGGCGTAAGTTGCGAGCTCTGGCCATTTTTCTAGGTTTGAAGCCCAAAAGGAGCAAGGCTCCAGTTGCACAGTCATGGCATCGATGTTCATTTGGAGATACTCCTGTATCATCCTCTCCAGCCGTTGACTATGTGTCAGACTTGTTGTCTCTGGTGGCCTTGCAAAAGAGGGTCTAAAAAAATTATGAAAAGATTCCATAAAATTGCTGTTACCGGCACCAGATACAGTCCTACTGGTACGGGTAGACTGTTGAAGATGACGAGACCGTCCCATGTTTGTCAAGTTACAACTGGGAGATTCACTCCCTGCACCTGCACGGTTGTTTGGTGGAAAAGCCGAGCTAAGATCTAGTAACAGCTTCTGCTGATACTCCTGCATACGTGCGTCCCTTTCTATGGCTGGAATTATGTCACAAAATTTGGACTTGTACCGGGGATCTAATAGTGTGGCAATCCAGTAGTCATCATCACTTCTAATTTTGACAATACGACTGTCATGTTGGAGGTAGTGCAACAAAAAGGCACTCATGTGTCTTGCGCAGCCATGCGGACCAAGTCCACGCTGTGTTTGTGGCATAGAGGTGCTACCCGTTCTTTCTTCCTCTGACATCTGACCCCAACCTCTTTCAACTTAAATTTGACCAAGGTGTCCCTCATCCGCTGAGTCTTCCATGTCCATGGACAGTTCGTCCTCCATTTCTTCATGTTCTCCTGCACCTTGCTCAACATTTCGCCTGCTACTATGCGCCCTTGTCGATCCCTGTCCCCCTTGGTCCCATGCCTGCTGCGTTGGTGATGATGAACGTCTGGACCTTGGTGATGTTGTTGTCCCTTGCGCATATGAATCCTCCTGTAGTTCCTCCCCTTCATGTTGTCCCACCCCCTGACTCCGAATAGTGTTTAGCGTGTGCTCCAGCATGTAAATGACTGGAATCGTCATGCTGATAATGGCATTGTCAGAGCTAAACATATTCGTCGCCATGTCGAAACTGTGCAGAAGGGTGCATAGGTCCTTGATCTGAGACCACTCCATCAGGGTGATCTGCCCCACCTCTGCATCTCGTTGGCCCAGGCTATACGTCATGACGTATTGCACCAGGGCTCTGCGGTGCTGCCACAGTCGCTGTAACATGTGGAGAGTTGAATTCCAGCGTGTCGCCACATCGCATTTCAGGCGATGAACCGGCAGGCCGAAAGACTTCTGGAGCGATGCAAGTCGCTCAGCTGCGGCGCTTGAACGGCGGAAGTGAGCAGACAGTTTTCGTGCCCTGTTCAGAAGGCCATCTAGGCCGGGATAGTGTGTTAAAAATTGCTGCACGACAAGGTTCAACACGTGAGCCATACAAGGTACGTGTGTCACCTTGCCCAGGCGAAGGGCCGCACCCAGGTTTGCAGCATTGTCGCACACGGCCTTACCAGGCTGCAGGTTGAGTGGAGACAACCATTTATTAAACTCGGACCGCAGAGCTGACCACAACTCCTCAGCTGTGTGACTCTTATTACCAAGACATGTCAAGCTAAAGACCGCCTGATGCCGTTGCGCTCTGCTGCCAGCATAGTAATGAGGGGTGCGTGATTCCTTCTGCGCAGTGAGAACGCTGGTGGCCTGACCAGGCAGGCTTGGGGCGGAGGTGGAGGACCCAGATGAGGTGGAGGATGCAGAAGCAGTGGCGGAACTTGGACAGACAGAGGATTGACACACAAGTCGTGGGGACGGCAAGACTTGTGCAGCAGACCCTTCACCATCTATCACCATAGTTACTCAGTGCCCAGTCAGCGACATGTAACGTCCCTGTCCATGCTTACTGGTCCAAGTATCGGTGGTGAAATGCACCCGTTCACACACAGAGTTTCTCAAGGAAGCGGTGATGTTGTGTGCGACATGCTGGTGTAGCGCGGGCACACCTTTCTTAGAGAAGTAGTGGCGACTAGGCATCTGGTACTGGGGCACAGCGACAGACATAAGGTCTCTAAAATCCTGTGTGTCCACTAGGCGGAAAGGCAGCATTTCGGTAGCCAACAGCTTACAGAGGGATAGAGTCAACCTCTTAGCTTTGTCATGGGTCGGAGGAAGTGGCCTTTTATTTGACCACATCTGAGGGACAGAGATCTGGCTGCTGTGTGTAGACGGTGTTGAGTAGGGTGTCCCTGGAAAAATGCTGGTTTGTGAGGAAAGTGCAGGCGGAGACATGATGTTGCCTTCATCCAACGTTGGTGCTATCGATGTCTGAGAGAGCTGTACACACTCACTTGTTTCCCCTTCCAAACCAACTGACGACCTTACAAGCAAACTGCCTGTTGCGGTTACAGTGGTGGAAGTTTTGCGTGGAAAAACAGGTGTGACAGCTGTCCCCACAGTCCTAGAAGATGAAGAGCGCGCGGATGCACTGGAAGGGGCGGGCGGTGGATGGTTCGCTCCGCTAGGCCGCATTGCAGCACGGTGAGCTTCCCACCGGGACTTATGATATTTAGTCATGTGACGATTCATGGAAGAAGTTGTCAAACTGCTGAGGTTTTGACCTCTACTAACAGAATCATGACAAATGTTACATATCACATGAGTTGGGCGATCTTTTTCGATGTGAAAAAAGGACCAGGCTAGGCAAGGCTTAGAGGCCATGCGACCTGTTGATCCACCCCGAATAATGCTCATAGGCAGAGTGGTGGCTGAGGATGCAGTTGTAGACGTGCTACCAGTGCTCCGACTCTGTCCAGGAAGGCGCAAGGTAACTTCGTCGTCGGTTGCATCCTCCTCCACCGCCTCTGTTGACCTCCTCGAGTGCCTGACTGGGGGTTGACAGTAGGTGGGATCTAGAACGTCATCATCAATTGTTGTGTTTGCACTCCCCTCCCCCTCAGACCGAGCCTCTTCTTGCCCTGACCGAATATTTAAGTTGTCATCCCAATCGGGTATCTGCGTCTCATCTTCATCAGTATGTTCCTCATTGTCTATAACCACAGGTGTTACAGTTTGTGACAAAGGGTCAACATTATGCTCAGAAACTTGGTCCTCACGGCCTGAATCTGAGTCACAAAGGTTCTGGGCATCACTGCAGACCATTTCCTGTTCTGTACTCACTGTAGCTTGGGAGCAGACCTCTGATTCCCAGGCTATAGTGTGACTGAACAGCTCTGCAGACTCAGCCATCTCAGTTCCACCATACTGTGCAGGGCTGATGGAGACTTCAGAGCTGGGAGAAATCAAGTGTGATTGGGATGACAACTCAGAGGACTGGTGTTTTTTGGATGCGGTACTTGAAGTGGCTGAGAGGGCACTTGTTGGACCACTTGAGATCCATTCAAGCATTTTCCTTTTTTGCCCATCATCTACCTTTGTTCCTCTTGTTCGTGTCCGTAAAAAAGGGAGCACATCGGATTGTCCACAATAAGTAGTAGACATCTTACTTTTGCTAGTAGATGGTCTATCTGCAGCAGATGATAATGGAGCTTTGCCACCTTCCCCACTGACAAAACCTTTTTTGCCTTTTCCACCACGCCTCTTCCCCTTTCCACCAGCATCTGTCATTTTGCCACTCATGTTGATTGCGACAAGATTGTGGACTGAAAATGTGGTAGTAAAAATTGAGAGGTGGTGAAGATTGCAGTGGTGGTCTAGCTTTATTAACAGCAGAATAATAAAGAATAAATATCCCTGACAATGTAACTTAGTTATAATTAGTTGGAGTGTGCAACGCAGGCAGACGTGCTGCAAATGTCTTGGCACTAGTGGGACTAAAGCAAAGTCCAATAGCCACGTATAGGATGCCACTAGGTACACTAAGTGTTTGCTAGTATAATGGCTTAGTTATAATTAGTTGGAGTGTGAAACGCAGGCAGATGCGCTCTGCAAATGTCTTGGCACTAGTGGGACTATAGCAAAGTCCAATAGCCACGTATAGGATGCCACTAGGTACACTGAGTGTGTGCTAGTATAATGGCTTAGTTATAATTAGTTGGAGTGTGCAACGCAGGCAGATGCGCTCTGCAAATGTCTTGGCACTAGTGGGACTATAGCAAAGTCCAATAGCCACGTATAGGATGCCACTAGGTACACTGAGTGTGTGCTAGTATAATGGCTTAGTTATAATTAGTTGGAGTGTGCAACGCAGGCAGATGCGCTCTGCAAATGTCTTGGCACTAGTGGGACTATAGCAAAGTCCAATAGCCACGTATAGGATGCCACTAGGTACACTGAGTGTGTGCTAGTATAATGGCTTAGTTATAATTAGTTGGAGTGTGCAACGCAGGCAGATGCGTTCTGCAAATGTCTTGGCACTAGTGGGACTAAAGCAAAGTCCAATAGCCACGTATAGGATGCCACTAGGTACACTAAGTGTTTGCTAGT
Source organism: Anomaloglossus baeobatrachus (assembly GCF_048569485.1). Classification (NCBI taxonomy): domain Eukaryota; kingdom Metazoa; phylum Chordata; class Amphibia; order Anura; family Aromobatidae; genus Anomaloglossus; species Anomaloglossus baeobatrachus. The sequence goes on along the minus strand of NC_134362.1, from coordinate 119,766,540 downwards.
ATAATGGCTTAGTTATAATTAGTTGGAGTGTGCAACGCAGGCAGATGCGCTCTGCAAATGTCTTGGCACTAGTGGGACTATAGCAAAGTCCAATAGCCACGTATAGGATGCCACTAGGTACACTGAGTGTGTGCTAGTATAATGGCTTAGTTATAATTAGTTGGAGTGTGCAACGCAGGCAGATGCGCTCTGCAAATGTCTTGGCACTAGTGGGACTATAGCAAAGTCCAATAGCCACGTATAGGATGCCACTAGGTACACTGAGTGTGTGCTAGTATAATGGCTTAGTTATAATTAGTTGGAGTGTGCAACGCAGGCAGATGCGTTCTGCAAATGTCTTGGCACTAGTGGGACTAAAGCAAAGTCCAATAGCCACGTATAGGATGCCACTAGGTACACTAAGTGTTTGCTAGTATAATGGCTTAGTTATAATTAGTTGGAGTGTGCAACGCAGGCAGATGCGCTCTGCAAATGTCTTGGCACTAGTGGGACTATAGCAAAGTCCAATAGCCACGTATAGGATGCCACTAGGTACACTGAGTGTGTGCTAGTATAATGGCTTAGTTATAATTAGTTGGAGTGTGCAACGCAGGCAGATGCGCTCTGCAAATGTCTTGGCACTAGTGGGACTATAGCAAAGTCCAATAGCCACGTATAGGATGCCACTAGGTACACTGAGTGTGTGCTAGTATAATGGCTTAGTTATAATTAGTTGGAGTGTGCAACGCAGGCAGATGCGCTCTGCAAATGTCTTGGCACTAGTGGGACTATAGCAAAGTCCAATAGCCACGTATAGGATGCCACTAGGTACACTGAGTGTGTGCTAGTATAATGGCTTAGTTATAATTAGTTGGAGTGTGCAACGCAGGCAGATGCGCTCTGCAAATGTCTTGGCACTAGTGGGACTATAGCAAAGTCCAATAGCCACGTATAGGATGCCACTAGGTACACTGAGTGTGTGCTAGTATAATGGCTTAGTTATAATTAGTTGGAGTGTGCAACGCAGGCAGATGCGCTCTGCAAATGTCTTGGCACTAGTGGGACTATAGCAAAGTCCAATAGCCACGTATAGGATGCCACTAGGTACACTGAGTGTGTGCTAGTATAATGGCTTAGTTATAATTAGTTGGAGTGTGCAACGCAGGCAGATGCGCTCTGCAAATGTCTTGGCACTAGTGGGACTATAGCAAAGTCCAATAGCCACGTATAGGATGCCACTAGGTACACTGAGTGTGTGCTAGTATAATGGCTTAGTTATAATTAGTTGGAGTGTGCAACGCAGGCAGATGCGTTCTGCAAATGTCTTGGCACTAGTGGGACTAAAGCAAAGTCCAATAGCCACGTATAGGATGCCACTAGGTACACTAAGTGTTTGCTAGTATAATGGCTTAGTTATAATTAGTTGGAGTGTGCAACGCAGGCAGATGCGCTCTGCAAATGTCTTGGCACTAGTGGGACTATAGCAAAGTCCAATAGCCACGTATAGGATGCCACTAGGTACACTGAGTGTGTGCTAGTATAATGGCTTAGTTATAATTAGTTGGAGTGTGCAACGCAGGCAGATGCGCTCTGCAAATGTCTTGGCACTAGTGGGACTATAGCAAAGTCCAATAGCCACGTATAGGATGCCACTAGGTACACTGAGTGTGTGCTAGTATAATGGCTTAGTTATAATTAGTTGGAGTGTGCAACGCAGGCAGATGCGTTCTGCAAATGTCTTGGCACTAGTGGGACTAAAGCAAAGTCCAATAGCCAAGTATAGGATGCCACTAGGTACACTAAGTGTTTGCTAGTATAATGGCTTAGTTATAATTAGTTGGAGTGTGCAACGCAGGCAGATGCGCTCTGCAAATGTCTTGGCACTAGTGGGACTATAGCAAAGTCCAATAGCCACGTATAGGATGCCACTAGGTACACTGAGTGTGTGCTAGTATAATGGCTTAGTTATAATTAGTTGGAGTGTGCAACGCAGGCAGATGCGCTCTGCAAATGTCTTGGCACTAGTGGGACTATAGCAAAGTCCAATAGCCACGTATAGGATGCCACTAGGTACACTGAGTGTGTGCTAGTATAATGGCTTAGTTATAATTAGTTGGAGTGTGCAACGCAGGCAGATGCGTTCTGCAAATGTCTTGGCACTAGTGGGACTAAAGCAAAGTCCAATAGCCACGTATAATGCCACTAGGTACACTAAGTGTTTGCTAGTATAATGGCTTAGTTATAATTAGTTGGAGTGTGCAACGCAGGCAGATGCGCTCTGCAAATGTCTTGGCACTAGTGGGACTATAGCAAAGTCCAATAGCCACGTATAGGATGCCACTAGGTACACTGAGTGTGTGCTAGTATAATGGCTTAGTTATAATTAGTTGGAGTGTGCAACGCAGGCAGATGCGCTCTGCAAATGTCTTGGCACTAGTGGGACTATAGCAAAGTCCAATAGCCACGTATAGGATGCCACTAGGTACACTGAGTGTGTGCTAGTATAATGGCTTAGTTATAATTAGTTGGAGTGTGCAACGCAGGCAGATGCGCTCTGCAAATGTCTTGGCACTAGTGGGACTATAGCAAAGTCCAATAGCCACGTATAGGATGCCACTAGGTACACTGAGTGTGTGCTAGTATAATGGCTTAGTTATAATTAGTTGGAGTGTGCAACGCAGGCAGATGCGCTCTGCAAATGTCTTGGCACTAGTGGGACTATAGCAAAGTCCAATAGCCACGTATAGGATGCCACTAGGTACACTGAGTGTGTGCTAGTATAATGGCTTAGTTATAATTAGTTGGAGTGTGCAACGCAGGCAGATGCGCTCTGCAAATGTCTTGGCACTAGTGGGACTATAGCAAAGTCCAATAGCCACGTATAGGATGCCACTAGGTACACTGAGTGTTTGCTAGTATAATGGCTTAGTTAGAATGAGTTGGAGTGTGCAGAGGACAAGAGGGTACAGTGGCAGGATTGTGGTGCTCTGGGTAGAGGAATGGAAGCCTGCCTTTCTATTCCCTCCTAATGGTGAAATGCAGGGAGGAAATCCCTGACCTGGGCTACACAGACGCTGTTGCTGTTTGCAGGACCTGTCACCTATGGCTCTCTGACCCTGCCGCTTTGAGCCCTTAAAAGGACTGCTAGAATGTGCTCTCCCTAAGCTGTCTAACGCTGTGTATGCAGCGCATACAGCTGTATCGGCTATAGGACTCAGGAGGACGGAGCTGCGACACTGATGTCTGACACCAAAGACGCAGAAGGCAGATAATGGCGTTCGTGAAGAAAATGTCCGGTTTTATAATGCAGGGACATGTGACATGCAGATCCTATCACACATGCCGTTGCTTCTCTGGCTCAAAGTCCACTTAGCTGTGTGTGTGTCTGTGATTGGCTGACATGCTGGCCCGCCCCACAAGACGCGCGCGCTTAGGGAAGGAAGACAAGAAAAAAAAAAAAAAAAATGGCGATCGCCATTATAGAAACAGCAGTGATCTGAAGGCGCTGTTCACGCACACTATACACTGAAATGTGATAATAGTTTGATTCACAGAGTGACTTACACTATTACAGCAGAAACCAAGCTATGATTTAGCTGTTTTTTGGCTGCTAGAACCGTTCTCGAACGTTTCTAGAACTATCGAGCTTTTGCAAAAAGCTCGAGTTCTAGTTCGATCTAGAACATGCCCCAAAATCACTCGAGCCTAGAACTGGAGAACCACGAACCACGAACCGCGCTCAACTCTAGTCATGACTAATGCACGTATATAGGGATTCTACATCAGCCACTACCAAGAGAGTCCCCGGGTCCACATGGACCCCATCAAGCCTGTTTAAAACCTCGGTCGTGTCTCTAACGTAGGATGGAAGGGTCTCCACCAAAGGTTTTAGATAATAGTCAATGAATTGACAGATGGGACGGAATAACCCCTCCATGCCTGAGACAATGGGCCGACCGGGTGGGTTGATGGGAACCTTGTGGACTTTGGGCAACAAGTAAAATGTTGGAATCTTAGGATATTTTACAAATAACCCATAAAAGACCCTCTTGGTAATAATCCCCCGGTCTAAGGCATCATTGAGAATGAGGTATAATTGGGCAGAAAACGAAATCAGGGGAGTCTAGTCAACTATATGTCTCTCTATCTCTCAGCTGCCTGTGAGCCTCCCTCTCATATAGTTCAACCAGCCAGACCCCGACGTTGCCCCCCTTGTCTGCAGCCTTAAAAATAACATCACTCATATTGCCAAGTTCTCTTAGGGCTTTTCTCTGAATAACGGTTAAGTTATCATGTGATCGGCGGGTGGAGATCCCCTGCAACTCCTCCATTACGAGACGCGTGAAGATCTCCACCGCTGGGCATAGAGACAAGGGGGGGAAGGTCGTGGATCTTGGTACAATGGAGGAAGGAAACTCACCTGGCAGCCGAGGAGATTGTTCCTCCAAGAGGTCCTCCAATATCTGAGTCGCATTCTGCCCAGTCGTGAGATCAGTGTCTTCTATAGGTGGTCTTGAATGTAGTTTCTGAAGGATCAGTTTCCGGGAGAAGAGGTGAAGATCTTTCAGAGCTGTAAACAAGTTGAAGGTATTAGTGGGAGAAAATGTCAACCCTTTACTTAGGACTTGTAGTTGTGCTGTTGAAAAGGTGTGTCTGGAGAGGTTTATTACCTGAGGGCCTTCTCCTAAACCAATATCCTTAGACTTGTTAACACCCTTCTTTTTCGGTTGGCGGAGTCTATTATTCCAAGAGGTCTGGCCTTGGTTGGCCCTTCCAGGTATAACAGCACTGCCAGATGGTAGGCTATCCTCCCCCGATGTACAAGATGTAATGGAGCCCGATCTTGACCCCCCAAAACGTGGTCGGTGGTAGGGTCTAAATCTATCTCCACCGCCCCTCCATTTATACATCTTATTCTGGCGTTTATCCTCCAGATCCCTTTGTAGTTTACGTATTTTGGTATCTTGAACCTCCTTACTTAGTTTCTCGATCTCAGAGTCCAGACCATCATTAAATTTATTCACTGCCCCTGCTGTCATGTATTTTTCTATATCGGTTTGTAATAAGTTAATTTCAACCTCCAAGGCAGTGAGGGTTTCTTTGTTCAACCCAATTAGAAGTTCAAGAAATTGCCTAGAGCAGTTTGAGGCTGCACTCTCCCATTTAGCTTTAAACTCGTCATTTTGAATAGGAAATGAGGGAAAAACTTGAACTCGTAATCCCCTAGGGATTAGTCCGAACTCTACATATCGCTCCAAAAATGTGCAGTTTAGCCATATCCTGGTATGCTTTTTCAATAGTTCTTTCATTTTATTGCACAAATCCCGTGTACATGCACCATTAATTTCTAAAACCCCTGTGTGTTCACCTTTTAGCACTTCATTAATTTTATTAAGCCACGCCTCCTCGTGGGCTTTAAAGTTTATAATTATCCAAGGTTGTGCTGTGAATAACACAAAAGAAAATATGAGACACAAAAGTATTGAACTAAAGCACATCTCGTATCAATATACATGCCACTCCATCAAGGCTCAAGAGAAACAAAGAAGCGGAGTATTCAGGGGCTGAATGCACAAAACAGCAATTCTTTATTAAATACAAATATTAAAAGGTTCAGTTTTTACAAATATATAGTGGTGCTAATAGTGATTAATAGGTGAAAACCCACATATTGATGGGGAGCAGGAGGCAACAACCACCGTGAAAAAAGGGGGTAGTCTGAGAGGGAACTAAATAAATAAACAATCATAAGTGGCTGACAGGTAGGGAACCTCTATTCGTAGTATGGTATATGTGAAATCACACAGGCCTAATCAATGTCCCATAGTCAGAGTAAAGAAGAGGCACCAAACGAGTCAGTCACATGGTATAAAATAAAAGTCCCAAGACTTACACATGGTCAAGGTGGTCACCCGAGCATCCCACACCAGCAAGAAAAACCCTCCTACGTGCATTTCGCGACACAAGTTGTTGTAGCTTCTTCAGGGAAGGTGTATCAGATAATGCCATTTGAGGACCTTAAATAGGCGGTCACATGACCGCATTGGATCTGCAAGGACCTACTTTCTGAGTTCGGGCCAATCGGATCTCCGTTAAGGCGCATGCGCACCGCCCGACAGGCATCACATGCCCCCCGGCCGTCCAATGGGAGGAGGCGCCCAGAATCCAAGGTAACCTGGACGCCAAGCCATCTCCGCCCATCAGAATAGAACAGCCAGGGGGGCGAACGAGGCCAGCGGGCACCGCGCACGGGTCACAGAGATCAGAGGGCGGAACAACAGCTCCCAACCAGAGCCCGTCAATCAGCCAATCGGGTTGTTATTACGGCGCGTGCGCATAGCGCGGCGAGAATCCGCATCTGGTCCCCGGCCATCCAGTGGGGGGAGACACCACAAGCCCCCGGGCCCAGGGACTCCCAGCGTCCCCCCCACACCTTCTAGGATGCCGGGCAAACAGTGCGGATGAGTCACCGCGCGACACGAACGCGCACAACAACCAGAGGGCGGGAGAAGCTAATGGCTGGAAAGGGGGTACACAAGCCAAGAAAAAGTTGGCAATAAATATCATAAATATTTCTGCTACCATATTCAATTGCTAAAGCAGTGTAAATCATAACATAAGAAAAATAAAAAATACGATACAGATCAAGAAAAAGGAAATGAATAATCTTCTTAAAGTGACAGTGCGTCCATTTAGTGAAGGAATCATAAATGGAAAATTTCTGATTCAGGTGTTAATTCCAGGTCCAATAAGCAATCCATTAATAGATTTAATTGTCAAGAGTCCTATAACGGTAAAAAAAGGTAATTTCAAAACTCTGGGAAACAAAGGGGGGGGAATAAATAAAACACAAAATAAAAAATGAAAAACATTTTTAAAAGAAGAGAAAGAATGGCACAGTACCGACAATTATCAAAGGTCTTTCTAAAGGAAGGGGGCAAGAGCTGAACATCTCCAGATAGTGGCAACTAGGGATGAGCGAGTATACTCGTTACTACTCGGTACTTGCTGAGTATTACGGTATTTGGGCTACTCATTACTCCATGAGTTAGGAGTAGTGAGTCCAATGTAGGTCAATGGGAAATGTGAGTAATTGTCTGCTGGACCCCACAAAGCAGTCTGGGGGCTGAGTAAAAGGCTGAAATGGATGCATGATTGTTTAAAAGCCAGGTGGTAAAAAGCCACCGGCTTTTTTAAGCAATCAGCTGATGCACACTCCCTGCCTGCGTCCTTCGCTCCCTGGTGCTGCACTTCCCGCCCGGTAATAACTTAGGATTGGGTGGGGAGGCAGCGGGGAAGCGAAGCACCTGGCAGCGGGGAAGGAAGCATCAGACGGGAAAGCCGTCAGGGAAGTGTTTCTCTCTCTCTCTCTGTTGGTCTCTTTCTGTCGGTCGGTCCGTCTCTCTCTCTCTATCCATCTCTCTCTCTCTGTCTGTCGGTCGATCTCTCTCTCTCTGGCGGTCTGTTGGTCAGGCAAGACAAAACAATCACTGATCTCAGGGAGATCAGCCAGAGAAAACACTGCCGGCAGCCAGCAAAGGCGCTCAACACAGTGAAATCCTAGGTGCATTGCCCCCGGAGGGATATCTGGCTATTTTCTGTGTTGAGACCACTAGCAGAGGCTCCGCGGACCCTTTTTGATTTGGTCTGTTGGTCTGTCTCTCCCTTTTACCCCCTCTCTCATACTCACCGATCACCAGCACAGCGCTGCACGGCTGTCACACCGGCAGCTTCTCCTTGTTACGTCACCGCCGGAGTCTGCTCCAGTGACTTCTGCTCCGATCACCAGGCGACGCCGTGTTCCTGCCATGGATGGTGCTGGTGATGGGAGAGGAGTCGATGCCAGCGGCATCGGTGGGTGCAGGCTCCGATCATCCATTGGGCTGGGTTATCTTGGGATCTGCAGTACTGCTGGCTGACTGTGGGTGGCATGTGTCTTCCAGCTGAAGTTGCCAGCGTTCAGCTACAGCCAATGGGAAGACACCACACCCTTCTTATTCCCCCTCCTGTCACATGACCACTGCTAGAGATAGTTCTGTACTCCTGGCTCATGTGCTGTTTGTATTTTGATTCCTGTGATTTCTGCGTGTTTCCTGACTATCCTTCTGCCTGCTGTTTTTGTACCTCGCTGCCCGACCCAGATCTGACCACAGCTACGTTTTCTGTTTACGTCTTTGCCTGCCGATTCTGTCCCTGTTCTGCTATTCCTGGTTTGACCCTGCCTGACGACTACTCTCTCGGACTGCAGCCTTCCACAGGTAGAAATCTCCAGAACCCTGTGTAATTCCAAATCCCTGTATAGGGGTTAAAGGGTTTCAGGGTTCTGGGGGTCCTGCTTGGTGAGGGGCTTCCCCCTAGTCTGTCCATTACAGCCTGTCTGAGTCTGTTGATCCAGGCAGGCGTTACATTATCTCTGGCCTTCTAACAAGGAGAGGAAAAAAAAAAAAAAAAAAACATGTATTCTCTCCATGCTGTGATAAGTCAGGTGCACATCCTTTCTGGCCTTGTACATGGATTTACCCATCAAGTACAGGATCTCAGGTCTGCTCAGGTCCAAGCCCCTGCAGCACCTACCTCATCGTTTCCAGAGTCCCGTCGACTGCAAGGGAACAGATCACGTGGTGGAGCCGATAATGGAGAGCCTGGATCTCTGAGGCAATCATTTCCAAAGGAATAGCCGCGTCTGAGTGAGCTCCAGGATACTCACTCAGGCGCCCAGTTACTTCCTGCAGACCCTATGAGGTTAATGGTACCTGTTTCATTGTCTCACCAGGGAAAATCTGTACGGCTGCATGCCTTTGTTGATTGTGGATCTGCAGCTAATTTCATAGACACTATTGTAGCAATAGAGCTGGGTTTGCCTTTGCTAAGATTGAATGTTCCCATTAAAATCTCTGCTATTGATAGTACACCTCTCACACAGGGGGTGGTTACTTTTGTAACTCCAGAGATCTCCATGCTTGTGGGGGCTCTGCATGTAGAAACAGTGTCATTTTTTGTTCTTGAGAATCTGATGTCAGCAGTGGTATTGGGCATTCCATGGCTGCGCAACATAATCCGGTCATAGACTGGCACGAGGGTGAGATTGTGCGCTGGAGCCCTGAGTGTCAGGAGACGTGTATGTCTTTATCTGTGAACCTGACTAGAGCTGAACCTATCTTCATACCTCATGCATTCAGGGATTTTGCTGATGTCTTTTCTGTATCTGAATCTGTTGAATCTGAAAAATTACCTCCGCACAGAGATTATGACTGCCCCATAGATTTGGTCCCCAATTCCCGACTCCCCAAGGGTAAAATGTATAATCTTTCTGGTCCGGAGCATCAGGTCATGAAAAATTATATAGCAGACAGTCTGCAGAGAGGGTTCATCAGACCATCCAGGTCACCAGTGGGCGCTGGATTCTTTTTCGTTGATAAGAAAGATGGTGGCCTCAGACCTTGTATTGACTACCGTAAGCTTAATGCTATTACTGTAAAGAATCAGTACCCTCTGCCACTCATCCCCGATCTGTTTAACCAGCTCATAGGAGCCCGGTGGTTCACCAAGCTGGATCTCAGGGGAGCATATAACCTAATCCGCATCAGAGAAGGGGATGAGTGGAAAACGGCATTTAATACTCCAGAGGGACATTATGAGTACCTGGTAATGCCTTTTGGATTAAGTAATGCGCCGACTGTGTTTCAGAATTTTGTTAATGACATTTTCAGAGATATTTGTGGTCAATATGTGGTGGTTTATCTGGATGACATCCTGATTTATTCTCCTGACGCTACATCACATGTCCAACATGTGACGTACTGTACTCCAGCGACTCAGGGAGAACTCCCTATTTGCTAAATATGAGAAATGTGTTTTTTTGAGGCAGAGGTTAATTTCCTGTGTTATATATTGTATGCAGAAGGCTTCCGCATGGATCCCTCTAAGCTTCAACCGATTAAGGAGTGGGTGCAACCCAAGTCCTTGAAAGCCTTGCAGCATTTCCTTGGGTTTGCTAATTATTACCGCAAATTAATTAGAGATTTTTCCAGAATTTCCAAACCCCTCACCGATTTGACTAAAAAGGGGGCTGATGTGGGTAATTGGAAGCCAGAGGCAATCCATGCCTTCTCAAAATTAAAAGAATGTTTCTCCTCAGACCCGATTCTGGTTCAGCCTGACCTTATGCGTCCATTTATTGTGGAAGTTGATGCATCCGAAGTTGGAGTGGGAGTGGTGCTATCACAAGGTACTCCGTCTCTCACTGAGCTTCGTCCTTGTGCCTTCTTTTCCCGCAAGTTTTCTCCCACAGAGAGAAATTATGACATTGGTAATCGTGAGCTGTTGGCAATTAAATGGGCCTTCGAGGAATGGCGCCACTTCCTCGAAGGCGCCAAACATAAGGTCACAGTCATCACAGACCATAAGAACCTCACTTACCTGGAATCTACTAAGAGACTCAATCCTAGGCAGGCTAGGTGGGCATTGTTCTTCTCTAGATTTGATTTTGTGGTAACATTCCAGCCCGGTACCAAGAATACAAAAGTTGATGCGCTTTCCCGTAGCTTCTGTCCCTCTCAGTCTGAAAACTCTGAACCAATGCATATTTTAGCTAAAGGCATTATTATGTCATCTGTTTCCATAGATTTGATAGAAGAGGTCCATAATACCCAAGACCAAGCTCTGAAACCACTCCTGTCCATAAACTGTTTGTTGCCCCCTCACTTCGCCTACGGGTACTCCAGGAATCCCACCATTCTGTGCTGGCAGGTCACCCTGGTATCGGCAATACCCTCCGATTAGTAACCAGGAATTTTTGGTGGCCAACCATAGCAAAAGATTGTAAGGAATATGTACTGGATTGTGAAACTTGTGCTCAAGCCAAGGCACCCCGTAACCGCCCTGCCGGATTTCTCCAGTCCCTACCTACTCCAGTAAGCCCTTGGACGCATCTCTCCATGGACTTCATCACTGACCTTCCACCCTCAGAAGGGAAGACCTGTATCTGGGTAGTAGTGGATAGATTCAGCAAACAGTGTCATTTTGTTCCTCTGTCCGGATTACCCAATTCTGAAACTCTTAGCAAGTTGTTTATTAGGCATATTGTGCGGTTACACGGGGTTCCAGAAAATATTGTTTCTGACCGAGGAACACAGTTCGTCTCGAAATCCTGGAGGGCGTTTTGTAAAAAGATCAATATAGAGCTATCTATTTCATCTGCCTACCACCCAGAGACCAATGGTCAGACCGAACGTTCCAATCAAACCCTTGAACAATATCTCCAGTATTATGTGTCTGACCGTCAGTCTGACTGGGTGGAATATCTGCCGCTAGCTTAGTTCGCCATCAATAATCAGTATCAGGAATCCATCAAGACTACCCCCTTTTTCTGCAATTTAGGGTTGCATCCACGTTTTGGTTCTTTTTCTTCCACTGTGGTGGATACTCCTGAGGCTGAATCAACTGTGGACAAATTGAAGGCTATCTGGTCTGAGGTGAAAGAGAACCTGAAGAAGGCAAAGGTTGGTCAAGCCTCCTCTGCTAACAAGAGACGTTCCAAGGGCCGTAGCCTTGGAGTTGGGGACAAGGTATGGTTATCCACATGGCATATTAAACTCAAGGTCCCTTCTGCTAAGCTGGGTCCGAGATTTATTGGACCTTACGAGATAATTGAGGTAATTAATCCCACAGCTTTCCGCCTGCAACTCCCCCGTCTTTTAAGATATCAAATGTGTTCCATAAGTCCCTCCTCAAGTTATATCGTGTCCCCGTTCACCCAGTCAGTGCCCCCGCTCCTCCTGTTTTGGTTGTAGGTAACTTGGAGTATGAGATACAAAGAATACTTGATTCTCGTTTTGTCAGAGGGGCGGTACAGTATTTGGACATTGGAGGGGTTACGGCCTTGAGGAGAGGTCATGGGTCCCTGCGAGCGATATTCATGCTAAGGGTCTGGTCCGGCGGTTTCACCTCCAATTTCCTGGGAAGCCGGGTTTTGAGGGTCCGGAGGCCCCTCATGGAGGGGGGGATACTGTTACATCACCGCCGGAGTCTGCTCCAGCGACTTCTGCTCCGATCGCCAGGTGACACCGTGTTCCTGCCGTGGATGGTGCTGGTGATGGGAGAGGAGTCGATGCCAGCGGCACCGGTGGGCGCAGGCTCCGATCATCCATTGGGCTGAGTTATCTTGGGATCTGCAGTACTGCTGGCTGACTGTGGGTGGCATGTGTCTTCCAGCTGAAGTTGCCAGCATTCAGCTACAGCCAATGGGAAGACACCACACCCTTCTTATTCCCCCTCCTGTCACATGACCACTGCCAGAGATAGTTCTGTACTCCTGGCTCATGTGCTGTTTGTATTTTGATTCCTGTGATTTCTGCGTGTTTCCTGACTACCCTTCTGCCTGCTGTTTTTGTCCCTCGCTGCCCAACCCGGATCTGACCACTGCTACGTTTTCTGTTTACGTCTTTGCCTGCCGATTCTGTCCCTGTTCTGCTATTCCTGGTTTGACCCTGCCTGACGACTACTCTCTCGGACTGCAGCCTTCCACAGGTAGTAATCACCAGGGCCCTGTGTAATTCCAAATCCCTGTATAGGGGTTAAAGGGTTTCAGTGCTCTGGGGGTCCTGCTTGGTGAGTGGCTTCCCTCTAGCCTCCCCGTTACAGCCCATCTGAGTCTGTGGATCCAGGCAGGTGGTACACCTCGGGTAAGGAGGGGGTTAATCACCGGGTGTTCCACATTCACACTTTCTATAAAGCTTAGGAGCCTTCTCCCAGGGGGGATGGCTCAGGGTAGGCAGAAGGGTGGTCATCATGAGTCATGGGACTTCCTCCAGTCACTGAACCAGCCACCTGGGGGCGGGTTCCACTTCGGGTAGAAGTAGTAGTACACTCTCACAATCACTAGTCAGTCTACCCGGGACACCAATTCTGGGACATGACACCATCACCTTTTTCTTCTCTTCTCTACACGGGGCCTGGGGCTGGGAGCTGAACGCTCAGCCCATGTGCCTCACAGCGGGAAGGGCAGCTCTGAAAAATGACTTTCTTCTTCTTTCCAACACCGGTGACTTCTCTTAACTTATCTGGGGTCGACGGAGCCCATCACAGTGGGTGACCAGTACTATCCGGGCTAGCAGCACAGCACAAAGAGTGAGTAAAGACACCTGGAACCGCAGCAGTTGACTTTGACTCTTGATTACCGGCACCGCTGCCCAGCGCCTCGGCGCTCAAACCCCATCACTACTCTCCTTATCATACTCCCCGGGGCCCGCTCCACCAGTGGGGAGTGACACCATCTCTGGCTGCTACTACCATCTGCCCCGGAGGACAACGTCAGCAGCAGTGGCTAAATTCCTGGTCGCATACCACAGGAGGTGTCACGACATTCATCCTACTACTCCACCAATCATCTTCCCTCCTTATTGGTGTACACCTCGGGGCACGAAGCCAGGCAGGCCACCGCAACATCCCAGATCATCATACCAGCCCGGTGACGAGCAACGCTGGTACGAGACACCCCGTGCCTGACAACTCCTGCCCCTTGGGTGCTACATTTTGGTGTCACTAACAGGATACCGTGCCTAGGCCAAAAACCTGGACCTTACTGGACTGTGTTAAATATTTTGCTTAAAAAGGACAGTTGCCATTAATCATTTTGTGCGGGAAATGAAGGGGCGTGTCATCGTGGGTGGTACTCGTAAAGAGCGTGAAAAGTGTGGGTGGAGCCCAAAAAGCGCCAAAGCGAGTCCCACTGCCAGAAACTGGTGGGAAACCCTGTGCCTGCAAGGACATGTCCACTGAGGAGAATCGCTTACCTGAATGACTTCAAAGTTAGACTGTAAAGCTTGTTTCGACAGCAGCTCCAGATCCTGGAACTGAGCCAAGGCATGGCTACTTTAAACAAATCCGTGCAATCAAATCAAGGGACTCTGCAACCTGTATCCATTGAATTGTTTTCCAGTGCTGATAACCTCCCACTGCCAGCAGCGCCTGATCGTTATGATGCTGATGGGCAGCCGATCTGTCAGCGCTGCAACAAAGTTGGACACTTTGTCCGTGGGTATGCATTGGGTGTCCAGAGCCAGGGGGTTGGGACCAGCCCTCTGGCACTACCAGCAACCAAGAAAGAATAACTGTTTTTCTTTTCCATATGTAAATGTTGATGTTCATTGCATGATGATACTGTTGACCGGTAACTGTTGAAAGTGTTTGAAACTGTTTACTATTGATGCCTCACATAAAGGGAAGAATGTTATGTTATTTGTTTAATGCATACAAAAATATTGTGATGTACTAATCCTGTTTGGTTGCAGCACAGGAGTGCTGCCATTTGCTGTGGGGGAATGTGGCGCCCCTAAGGCTTCAATCGCCACAGAGTATATTTATTGCACTAAAATAAAGTGCATTAATTGCCTCAGGTAAGGAGGGGGTTAATCAATGGTGTTCCACATTCCCACTTTCCATAAAGCTTAGGAGCCTTCTCCCAGGGTAGATGGCTTACAGTAGGCAGGGGTGTGGCCATCATGAGTCATGGGACTTCCCCGGGCGAGCGGCACAGCACAACAAGTGAGTAAAGACACTTGGAACCACAGCAGTTGACTTTGACTCTTGATTACTGGCACTGCTGCACCGCGATTTGGCATTCAAAAGACATCACTACTCTCCTTATCATCCTCCCAGGGGCCCGCTCTACCTGTGGGGAGCAATACCATATCTGGCTGCTACTACCATCTGCCCCGGAGGGCAGCGATAGCCTCGGCTAAATCCCTGGCCGCATACCACAGGTGGCGTCACGACATTCAACTTAGTACTACCCCCATCATCTTCCCTCCATATTTGTGTATGTAATGCCCTGGCGTCCCAACGTTGTCACACAAAGTAGGCCCCCGCACAACACCTTACCTCACAGGGTTACACCAAGCCAACCAAATCCTAGTCACCCCACAAGGGTAGGAAAGGCACACCAGTGGGCGAGACCAGGCGGATGTAGAACGCCCACATAGGGGTCTAGAGAACCCGGAGTGAGAAAAAGAGCAGATGGAAAGTAGAGTTGAAGTGAGTGGAGTGGAGCAGGAGGAGAAAGTGAAGCTCAAATTCAGAGAGCACAGGCATCGGGGTTGGAGCCCCGGTGTATTGGCTAGGTAGCAGACGGGGGTCTGTGTCTGTCAGGAGAGGGAAGATGGCAGCCAGAGATCCGAGGTGGATCGGGACAGGGATGGAGCCCGTTGGTACCGCCACCAGAGACCAGACCCAGAAACTGTGTACAGAGGGGGGACTTGGACCCTGAAGCCAGGACCGGAACCAACAGCCTAGCTAATTAACCAATTGAGGGCAGGATTATAGGTCCTGTGCCAACCAAAGTCCCAAAAGCAGACAACCACCCACCGAGAGGAATAGGGCATCCGCCAGGGCCCGGTAGATCCCATGGGTCAGCGTCAGCGGGCAAGGCTCCCAACAGAAGTACCGGGAGCGGACTCTCGTGTTCCACACCGGGAAGTCCACCACACCAAAAACACAGTGCATAGGAAAGTGACACAGACCATCACCCCGGGTGAGGGACCAGAATACACCCGGCCGTGGCGTCCAGCCACCAGCACCTTGGTTAACCATTGGACTTGTCTGATTCATTTAATCGTGAGTAAACTGAGATTCCCTGGTCTGACCAGGCGCGGCGGCCCCTGCCATCACCGTCCCCAGCACAGAGTCACCGGGCCCCGAGGCAACCATCACTGCCCACGGAGGGGTTAACATCCAGCTGCCATCCCATCGCCCCCGGGTGCCCCACAACAGCGGTGGTGCCAAACTTCACCACACACTGTGGGTGGCGTCACAGAATGTCTACGACAATTCCCGTACAAATACATCCCTTTTATTTGAAGTGTCCGCGTGACCCCCGGGTCCGGAGAATCCCTCGAGCCACACTGTGGATCCGGATCCGAGCAGCCTGGCTGCTATCGACGTGGAGGCGGCACATGTACAGCTCGGGGCATGAAGCCGGGCAGGCGACCACAACATACCAGATCATCATACCAGCCCGGTGACAAGTACGCCTGACAACCCCTGTCCCCTGGGTGCTAGAGAGGCACCACATAAAATAGCATCCTTGTGAATGCCCGCCATTACGGGCTGTTTTTATGCCAACATTGACTATGGGAGGGGGGGCTGGACATGCTAGTGAGAATTTATCAAGTATGGACCTAATGGCTGTACCCAAGGCCCCCGGTTATTGGTAGTCACCAGAAGAAGGGAGACAGTGGAGGGAAGAAAGCAATGTATCCTGAAGCAGCATGGCCAAAGATACTAGACTGGCTGCCCTGGAAACCATGCTAGGCCCTTGCCTTTGCTTGCAGACAATGATATTTGACCAGACTCCCTAGATGTGCTTTAAGACACATTGGACATGGATGAGGACCGCCATCTTGAAGAACTGTAGTACTACCTACACCTAGAACCACTCAATGGTTCCTGGAACAGCAATGCCTACGTCCTTTGGATGCTCAGGATGAATGAAACCCTGACCTTATGTGATTCAATAAAAAGGAAAACTTCCTGTGATGCAAAGAATTGACCCAATCCAAGGAACTTCGTAAAACTTCAAGCTTATTCCATCATATTAAAAACATATAATATTTCCATGTATATAGCAATCGGCTGATCATAACTATACAGGGACAGACCACATTTGTATTGGATTTGTTCACTCTGCCTAGAGTATCCATGCAGTGTCGTATGAGGAGATCAGGACTATAAGGTGAGCTAACTACTATTTTCTCTCATTGGAGCCCCTTGTGTAATGGGACAGAACTAGACCTGGAGCCAAATCATTGTTTATAACCTGCATTAGAGCCATAGGCTGAGGTAGAGGGACCTCCAAATGACTGGAGTTATTAATACTGTCACAAACAGCCGGGGGAGTCACTCAGATATCCCACAGCTGTTTGCTGGTTTCACAAACATGACTACTTTCTAGCGCCCCACTTGTCGGCAGGCCACTTTTGGTACTGCAGGGCAATGCATAAAATGGGGCTGCTGAGCAAATAATGCCAAATATTGGAGGTCTCACAGCAAGGGGGAATGTATATATCACCGATTCCCGCTAATGGAATATATATATATATACCTTGGTACCCTTAATGATAGCACTCTAATAATTCTATGCAATAATAATTATGCTGCCACCACCCAGCTTTCTACAGGGATAGCTGGGGACCCGTTTCAGATAGCATAAGGCCCTTTGGGTTTTTGGATTCGTATATAAAGCATGAGGAAAAAAGCTATTAAATTTATATATTTAATCCAAAAATAGGCAGTGTTTAAAAAAATATACAAGAATTTACAAAAGGGAACAATATACATACAGTATACAATTACATAAAATAAAAAGGGAAAAATGAAAGATTACTACACCTGGTCACAGATTATGGCTCAGATATAGGGGGGAGGCAGCCCCTTGTAACTGGACAATCCTATGCACAGCATGCATATCCTTTGGCATTGACCCAGTGTGTACTAAGACACTCGCTTTTATCAACCTCTGCCCCACGCGCAGCCCCACCTCTGCTGACATTATGCAAGGGAGGGGGTTTTCCCCTCTTCCAACATTATGAAATCCTCAAAGTCCTCATATCTCAGTGTGGGAGCTTCCCACGCAGACGATATTACTGTCGTATTTTATTTTAGGATTTTAGCAGAAGGTAGATACCAAAAAAGGGAAATCTGGTATGTTCTAGGTGGCAGATATTAATTTGTGGCTCTTCCATATGTCCTACGATTAAGCTGAAATATGTGAGATGTGCGTTATGGAATTTTGAGGCTTTGTCCACAGGCTATTTACTTCATGCAGCATTTGCTTGGACCTGTCCCGCCCACAGCCATGACTCAGTCATGGGTACGGGATTGAAATAGACCAGGTGAGTGCTGCTAAGAGCAGTTCTACTATTCATATGTGAGGCCGTATGGCACATTTTATAAAAATATTTTAGTGTAGGACTGCTTCAAATGAGATTTGCCGTGACGTGGCGAAGCAGCTCAAGAAATTGCAATTTTTTGCCAAAAATCTCAAAATTTTTTTATAATAAGTACAGTTTGGAATGTTTGGTGCTGTAGTGCACATTTGGTGCTGGCTTTTTGTTTTTTCTTCATTGAATTGGTCGGTGGTTGACCTCCACCTTGCTATGCACCCCAATTTGGGATGTATTCCATCTGTCTGGATTTTGGCGGTTGGTGACTGTTCACATTAAGTCATCAGGCTTTGTCCACAGGCTATTTACTTCATGCAGCATTTGCTTGGACCTGTCCCGCCCACAGCCATGACTCAGTCATGGGTACGGGATTGAAATAGACCAGGTGAGTGCTGCTAAGAGCAGTTCTACTATTCATATGTGAGGCCGTATGGCACATTTTATAAAAATATTTTAGTGTAGGACTGCTTCAAATGAGATTTGCCGTGACGTGGCGAAGCAGCTCAAGAAATTGCAATTTTTTGCCAAAAATCTCAAAATTTTTTTTATAATAAGTACAGTTTGGAATGTTTGGTGCTGTAGTGCACATTTGGTGCTGGCTTTTTGTTTTTTCTTCATTGAATTGGTCGGTGGTTGACCTCCACCTTGCTATGCACCCCAATTTGGGATGTATTCCATCTGTCTGGATTTTGGCGGTTGGTGACTGTTCACATTAAGTCATCAGGCTTTGTCCACAGGCTATTTACTTCATGCAGCATTTGCTTGGACCTGTCCCGCCCACAGCCATGACTCAGTCATGGGTACGGGATTGAAATAGACCAGGTGAGTGCTGCTAAGAGCAGTTCCACTATTCATATGTGAGGCCGTATGGCACATTTTATAAAAATATTTTAGTGTAGGACTGCTTCAAATGAGATTTGCCGTGACGTGGCGAAGCAGCTCAAGAAATTGCAATTTTTTGCCAAAAATCTCAAAATTTTTTTTATAATAAGTACAGTTTGGAATGTTTGGTGCTGTAGTGCACATTTGGTGCTGGCTTTTTGTTTTTTCTTCATTGAATTGGTCGGTGGTTGACCTCCACCTTGCTATGCACCCCAATTTGGGATGTATTCCATCTGTCTGGATTTTGGCGGTTGGTGACTGTTCACATTAAGTCATCAGGCTTTGTCCACAGGCTATTTACTTCATGCAGCATTTGCTTGGACCTGTCCCGCCCACAGCCATGACTCAGTCATGGGTACGGGATTGAAATAGACCAGGTGAGTGCTGCTAAGAGCAGTTCTACTATTCATATGTGAGGCCGTATGGCACATTTTATAAAAATATTTTAGTGTAGGACTGCTTCAAATGAGATTTGCCGTGACGTGGCGAAGCAGCTCAAGAAATTGCAATTTTTTGCCAAAAATCTCAAAAATTTTTTTATAATAAGTACAGTTTGAAATGTTTGGTGCTGTAGTGCACATTTGGTGCTGGCTTTTTGTTTTTTCTTCATTGAATTGGTCGGTGGTTGACCTCCACCTTGCTATGCACCCCAATTTGGGATGTATTCCATCTGTCTGGATTTTGGCGGTTGGTGACTGTTCACATTAAGTCATCAGGCTTTGTCCACAGGCTATTTACTTCATGCAGCATTTGCTTGGACCTGTCCCGCCCACAGCCATGACTCAGTCATGGGTACGGGATTGAAATAGACCAGGTGAGTGCTGCTAAGAGCAGTTCTACTATTCATATGTGAGGCCGTATGGCACATTTTATAAAAATATTTTAGTGTAGGACTGCTTCAAATGAGATTTGCCGTGACGTGGCGAAGCAGCTCAAGAAATTGCAATTTTTTGCCAAAAATCTCAAAAATTTTTTTATAATAAGTACAGTTTGGAATGTTTGGTGCTGTAGTGCACATTTGGTGCTGGCTTTTTGTTTTTTCTTCATTGAATTGGTCGGTGGTTGACCTCCACCTTGCTATGCACCCCAATTTGGGATGTATTCCATCTGTCTGGATTTTGGCGGTTGGTGACTGTTCACATTAAGTCATCAGGCTTTGTCCACAGGCTATTTACTTCATGCAGCATTTGCTTGGACCTGTCCCGCCCACAGCCATGACTCAGTCATGGGTACGGGATTGAAATAGACCAGGTGAGTGCTGCTAAGAGCAGTTCTACTATTCATATGTGAGGCCGTATGGCACATTTTATAAAAATATTTTAGTGTAGGACTGCTTCAAATGAGATTTGCCGTGACGTGGCGAAGCAGCTCAAGAAATTGCAATTTTTTGCCAAAAATCTCAAAATTTTTTTTATAATAAGTACAGTTTGGAATGTTTGGTGCTGTAGTGCACATTTGGTGCTGGCTTTTTGTTTTTTCTTCATTGAATTGGTCGGTGGTTGACCTCCACCTTGCTATGCACCCCAATTTGGGATGTATTCCATCTGTCTGGATTTTGGCGGTTGGTGACTGTTCACATTAAGTCATCAGGCTTTGTCCACAGGCTATTTACTTCATGCAGCATTTGCTTGGACCTGTCCCGCCCACAGCCATGACTCAGTCATGGGTACGGGATTGAAATAGACCAGGTGAGTGCTGCTAACAGCAGTTCTACTATTCATATGTGAGGCCGTATGGCACATTTTATAAAAATATTTTAGTGTAGGACTGCTTCAAATCAGATTTGCCGTGACGTGGCGAAGCAGCTCAAGAAATTGCAATTTTTTGCCAAAAATCTCAAAATTTTTTTTATAATAAGTACAGTTTGGAATGTTTGGTGCTGTAGTGCACATTTGGTGCTGGCTTTTTGTTTTTTCAATTTTGAGATTAGTGGTATGCCCGCCATTCCTGGGGAACATATGTATCGTGCAATATTAATACTTCCCCAATGGAAACAATACGGCTGCTCCAGCCCTTTGTTCTGCAAAGATATATTCCTCTAGGAAACGTGTACTCCGTGCCTGTGTATACAGATTCCAGACGGAGCATCTCTGGCTACGCAGGGGGTCTTTGAAGAACTGGGGGAAGGTGTGATAAGCTATTTCAAATGTATCTGTTCCATCTCTGGACAAGCAAATCTTGTCCTGGCTGTTAATTTGGCAGGGCTATGGAGGGAGGGGGGGGGGAATGACTTCTGAAAACATATTTGCTTATTATATTTTCATGACACCTCCCCCTTCTTGACTGCGCTATGGAGGCAGGACCTCTTGGTACTCCTCCAAGCGCAGCTCCGCAGTCCCGTGCTCGGCTTTGGGCCCAGCAGGGTGTGCTCTGGGATCCATGAGTTGCCCTGGCTGAACACAGCACTGAGGTCCAGGCCCAACTTTCCTGGATCCCATGGTACCCTTTCAGTTTTGGTCTCGGAGACAGGAGTCTCCATGGGGTCACTCGATAGCTCAAGATCGGCCTCTGCTGGCAGGGCAGTCCACACCCCCTGGCTAAGGGTAGCCAGAAATGGTGTTAAGGCCCCAACTCTACAGAAGCTCTCTTGGACCTGTCCTGGGTCAGTGATTGGTTCCTTTAGACCATTGCAGGCTGAAGGCCCAGAAGGCAGTGCATATTGCCTGGATTCTGAATACTCAGTCGGCGGGTGACAGCAGCTACATAGGCTGTCCCCCCGGGAGATAAAGACACCTTCCCATCAGCCTGACTGGCTGGGGACCACACTTTCCTGTAACCCTGACAGGTTTGGGATACAACTTTCCGATCACCCTGCCAAGCTGGGGGCAACGTGAGTCCCTCATCTTGGCAGGTGGTGGGAGATTCTTTCCTGCCATGCTGACAGGGGGTGGGTACGTCGGTCCCATCCCTCTGACAGACAGTGGATCCAACTTTCCCATCATCCGGATAGGCGGTGGGTACCACTTTCCCATCGTCTTGGCCAGCTGGGGGAAAACCCTCCTCAGTATCTTGGCATGTTATGGGTTCTGCTTCCCCATCACATTGACAAGTAGGGAGCAGAACTTTTTTATCTCCCTGGCAGGTTAGGGGGGCTGTCTGCCTCTCCCCCTGACAGGCAGTGAGCACCATCCTATCATCCTCCATACAGGTGAGGGGCACAGCTTTCCCATCATCCTGACCGGCTGTGAGAGACACTTTCGCACTACCATGACAGGTTATGGAGTCGGCTTTTCCTTCACCCTGACAGGCAGCGAACACAACTTTCCCATCATCCGGGCAGGTCGTGGGTACGACTGTTCCATCACGCTGTCCAGCCGGGGAAAACATTTTCCTCTCATCATATAGTACCACAGAATCAGTGCTGATCATGAAGCAGCTGCCACCGTCTGTGTCACAGTCCATTGTGACACTGACAAGCTGCACACAGCCACCTTCCTCATGGCTGCCGTGCCTGTCTCCATCTCCCTTAGCAACGATTCTTACAGCTGTGAGGGGATCGTCAGCCACATCACCCCGCAGTGTGACATGGCTGAGCTCTCCTGTACAATGAGACGCATCACTCTGTGATACCTCTGGGTCCGCGCTATTTATGGGGCAGCTACCACCGTCCGTGTCACAGTCCGTCGTGACACTGACAAGCTGCATGTGACCACCTTCCTCATGGCCCCCATGCCTGCCTCCATCTATCTTAGCACGGACACTAACTACCTTGGGGAAATCCTCAGCAGCATCACCAAGCAGCGTGTCATGGCTGAGGTTCCCTGCAGAATCATCCACTTTATTTTCGTAAACAACATTAATAATCACCCTCTGATCAGCAATATTCGGGTCACATGACTTAACAGGGCTTACATCACATAACTTATCAACGGCACTTGCATCACATGACTTATTAGATTGGGGAAGGTTGTCAGGGACGTATTGTGCCACCAACCGCCCCAAATCAGTCCCAAATAACACATTTGCTGGAACTTCTCGGGACACCCCCACATCTTTCCATCCCCTCCCAGCACCCCAGTCCAGGAAAACACGGGCCATTGGGAAAGATTGGTGAACACCTCCAGCCCCAGTGACAGTCAGGGTCTTCCCCGGGATAAGTTCACTAGGCAACACGAATTCAGGGCAGATGAGAGTTTATTCTACACCAGTGTCCTTCAGCCCCTCAGTGATGGTGTCGCCCACAGTAATGGGCTGCCAGTTCTCATGGGCTCGACCACCCGTCTCAACCACAAACAAGACATTGGCACTAGGCCCTTGGGCCTCAGGTGTGGGGCTCCTTTTCTGCCTCTCTGGACAAGCAGAGCTGAGGTGTCCAGGCTGGTTGCAGGAAAAACACCTGCGAGTGTGAGAGGTGGGCCAGGCACTGGTGGATGACACAGGACCTATGGGAGGTCGGCTGGTAGGGGCAGGGGGTCGTCGTAGTTGTCATCTTACCTCCTTTCCAGCTGGCGGTTGATGGTTTCTGCACCTCCGGTGCACGGTTGGCCTCATAGGTGTCAGCAATCTGCGCTGCTGTATTCGCGTCCTTTGGTTCCCGGTCCATCACGAACTGTCACACGTCCACAGGACAAAGGTGTAGGAATTGGTCCTTTACCATCAGGTCTGTTATCTGCTCAGCAGTGGTTTCGGACAGTCCTTGGGCCCATTGATTAAAGTTGGTCCGGAGCCCATCCACAACGTCTCTGTTGCTGTCGTGTGGTCCACGCTGGAGGGTCCGGAACTTTTTGCGGTACATCTCTGGAGTCAGCTGATACTTCCATATTAGGGCCTGCTTTATGGCCTCATAGTCTCCACTCTGCTCTTGAGGGAGACTGGCAAACGCGTCCAGGGCCTTGCCTCGCAGCCCTGGGGATAAGTATCGTGCCCATTGTGCTGGGGCCAACTGGTACTGCAAGCAAGTCTTTTCAAATCCCCTCAGAAAGGTGTCCAAATCCCAGTCCTTTTCCATCACAGGAAAGTGCTCCGGTCGGGGCTTAAAGCTGCTGGCATTATTGGACTCACCGTTCAGTGAGGAAGATGTCTGCTGCCGGGCTTGGATGACCTTCAATTCATGGTCTCTCTGGGCTTGGCACTCTCACTCGACTCTCTGCTGATATTGCTGAAGGAGCTTTAGCCATCCCTCCCGGTCATCTGCAGCGAGTTGCTGTAGGGCCATCTGCAGGTAGGAGTCCATGCTGCTCCGGTCACTTCTCTGGCTTGAAGCTGCCGAAGAGGTCCTGGCCGCAGTATCATCCAGGGCTTGGCTTGTCTCCCCATCATCAGCACTGGGGGAACGGACTTGCTTAGCGTCCCATTGTAACAGTTCTTTAATGAGGTCTGGCTTATTTTTGTCATTGACCTCAATCTCTCTGGTCGTGCAGATGGCAATCAGAGTCTCCTTCATCTGCTGACTGTACCAGGCTTCGGTCAGCCATAGTTGCCAAATAAAAGATAGGATAGAAAAAGAAGAGAGGGGAGGGGGTAACTGCTACAAGTACAGTATTGTTCCAGGTATATTTAAACACTGAGTTCGATCCTCAAAACTTTTTCAAGTTTTTAGTGAAAGGGATGATTGCTCAAACCAGATCACTAATGCTCTATATCCCACCGCTTGCCACCAATTTGTCACGAACAGCCGGGGAAGTCACTCAGATATCCCGCAGCTGTTCGCTGGTTTCACAAACAAGACTACTCTCTAGCGCCTGTTACGCTCACCGAGGAGCGGCGAGCGGCCGGAGGTGGACCCACTGGACCGTGCACCGGACTCCCCTGAGAAGGCGACCAGCAGCGAACCCCTATACAGGGACTGTGCGGCGCCTCCCCAGAAGGCCTAAATGCACGGCAGCCAGGAACCGGTAGTAGGAGTCTCTTTAGGGCCAGGTGTAGCAAGGTTGTGACGTCCACAGCCGGCAGGACACGGAAACTGATGTTCACAGCAGGTGACGTCCACAGCAGGTACGGCACGGATAATGTCCTCGGCCGGTAGGGCACGGTGACGTCCACTGTCGGTATGAGCGGTGACGTCCACAGCAGGTACGGCACAGATAATGTCCACGGTAGGTAGGACACGGTGACGTCCACTGTCGGTATGAGCGGTGACGTCCACAGCCGGAATGGTACGGATGGCACTACGGTGAGACAAGGGATTAGAACCAGGTATCAATGCACAGAAAACAGATAACAGCACAAGGGGTCTGGACACTGGCAAGGCTCTAATGGAAGCGTTGCTCGGGCGCCTGCTGCTGGGGGAGGTGAACCTAAATACACATTAGGTAACAGGTGACCTCTGAGGTCACTTCCAGAAAACGGGGCATACCGCTTTAAGAAAAGGGGCGTGGCCTCGCACACAGCCTAGAGTCACTTACTGCAGCTCTGTGTAAGGAAGGGAGACAGGAAGAGGCTGCAGCATGCCTGGGAGCAGGACGTATATCAGGACCCGGAGCAGGAGCAGCGCCTGCAGAGCCATGGGACCGGTAAGAGGAAGGCCGTCGCTGCCTGGGGCTATGACTGGGAGTGCAAGTGGGAGCCATGCTGGGACTGGGCACATGTTAGGGAGCGCGCCCCCCACGGGGTCTGGTGGGACCAGGTGCTACAGCGCCCCCCTTGTCGGCAGGCCACTTTTGGTACTGCAGGACAATGCATAAAATGGGGCTGCTGAGCTAATAATGCCAAGTATTGGAGGTCTCACAGCAAGGGTAAATATATATATCACCGATTCCCGCTAATGGAATGTATATATCCTGTACCTCGGTACCCTTAATGATAGCACTCCAATAATTCTATGCAATAATAGTTATGCTGCCACCACCCAGCTTTCTACAGGGAAAGCTGGGGACCCGTTTCAGATAGCATAAGGCTCTTCGGGTTTTTTGGATTCGTATATAAAGCATGAGGACAGAAGCTATTAAATTTTATACATTTAATCCGAAAATAGGCAGTGTTTAAAAAAATATACAAGAATTTACAAAAGGGAACAATACACATACAGTATAGAATTACATAAAATAAAAAAGGAAAAATGAAAGATACTACACCTGGTCACAGATTATGGCTCAGATATATGGGGGAGGCAGCCCCTTGTAAGTGGACAATCCTATGCACAGCATGCATATCCTCTGGCATTAACCCAGTGTGTACTAAGACACTCGCTTTTATCAACCTCTGCCCTACCTGCAGTCCCACCTCTGCTGACATCATGCAAGGGAGGGGGTTTTCCCCTCTTCCAACATTATGAAAACTCATAATCCTCATATCTCTGTGTGGGAGCATCCCACGTGGACGATATTACCGTCGTATTTTATTTTAAGATGTTAGCAGAAGGTAGATACCAAACAAGGGAGATCTGGTATGTTCTAGGCGGCAGATATTAATTTGTGGCTCTTCCATATGTCCTATGATTAAGCTGAAATATGTGAGATGTGCGTTATGGAATTTTGAGATCAGTGGTATGGCCGCCATATCTGGGGAACATATGTATCTCGTATACCGATTCAAAGTACTTAAAGTAGATATTTGCTCAAACCTAAGCCTTCACTACTTTTTCATAAAAAATATATAATTTTATTGATATCTAATTCACATACATAAACAAACAATTGAGCTTAAAAGTTAGGAAGGGGAGAGGAGAGATGATTATCCCTGTCCCTTTCCCTTCCTATATTACGGGGGTCGGCATCCTAAGAGTAAAGACGCCCCAGTTGCTGTCCTGGGTCACACTGAGTCACGTACTGGCTGTAAAAGTAGACCTCCTTTTAGATCAGCAATGAATCATGTGAGAAGCTCTGTAAACAGTGACTGCCTGCAATGGCAGCGTTTCACTGTGTCACCAGTTCCATAATAGTCTGGTGCGCGTTCTAAACTGGTATATTTAAGGGGTTTGAAATCCCATCCCCCAGAGACAGAACCTGGCACTTCCGCATACAAAACTCCCGCCTTCTGGTTTGGGCAGTGGTTGTAATATTAATGTTCCACAGCGTCTCCACTAGCGATGACGTCATCGCCAATAGCCATCTCTGTAGGACGCTGTGCTCCACCCCTCGTTACCATATGTGGGTGGTGTCAGTGCTGAGCTCCCTGTCCATCCAGAGATTGCTGGTTAGTAAGTATCCGCCCATCTGATGTCACATCATCTCTGGGCGGTGATCAACACAGGGCACACGTGCGCTCCACCTCTTTTTTCCCCCAGACGTGCTGTGTGTTACACACAGAACTGTATTTTCTGCAGAGCGCATTTGCGCTCTGCCTGGCACACGTGGAACGCACGTGCGCTCCACCTCCTATAACCGGACGTGCTATGTGTTCCACAAAATATGTTTCCTATAAGTCGCATCTGTGTTCTGCCCGCCCGTATATCTTATGTGTGTGTTAAGGGGCACATTTACAACCTCCTCAGGTTCCAGATGTGCCACACAGGCTCAGCACTGTTCCTGCTTATTATATATATTATGCATTCAGGGGAATCCCTAAATTGGCAAATTGCCTAATCTGTCAAAAAAACAGTCCATGTTACTTATGGTCACAGCACCTTAATAACTCAATCTAACCCCCATCACCATAAGTATGAAATAATATAGTATGCATTTATAATATAGTGGTACAATTGTTTTGGGGAAAATATCCACAAGTATGTGATTTACTTCAAAAATTGACATTATATATATATAGCCAATCAAAGCGGAGGGGCGGAGATGAGTGGGACGTAACATCCCACTCATCTCCGCCCCTCCGCTTTGATTGGCTGGCCGCTTAGTGACGTCGCGGTGACGTTGCTGTGATGCCGAACGTCCCTCCCCCTTGAGGGAGGGATTGTTCGGCAGTCACAGCGACGCAGCCGACCACGTAAGTGTGTGTGACGCTGCCGTAGCCATAATGTTTGCTGCGGCAGCGATCATACGAAATCGCATGCACGACGGGGGCGGGTGCTTTTGCGTACGATATCGCTAGCAATTGCCAGCGATATCGTAGTGTGTAAAGCCCGCTTTACTCCCAGGTGCCTCCGCTGGATCTTATTAGTCCTCCATACAATTTTTCGGGGTTTTCTTGTATAAGATTTTTTGGTGGAATAACGACTAGAGTTGCATTATAAAAACGGACATTTTCCTCCAGCACGCCATTATCTGCCTTCTGCGTCTTGGTGTCAGTCATCGCTGGCGTAGCTCCTGTCTCTGATACTGCTGTGTACGCTCTATACACAGCGCTATACAGAATAGGGATAGAAGTTTCTTTCAGCCCTTGTAAGGCCTAATACCGGCAGGGTCAGAGCCATAGGTGACAGTCAGGTCCGTGAAAACAGATTTTAACAGCTACACGAGATGACAGCGTCTGTGTAGCTAAGGTCAGGGATTTGCTCGCTGCATTTCCCCATTAGGAGGGATAGAAAGGGAGGCTTCCTTTCCTCTACCCAGACCCACAACCCTGCCACTGTACCTTCCTGCCCTTTGCACACTCAAACTCATTGTTACTAAGCCATTATACTAGCAAACACTGAGGAAACTTAGTGGCATCCTAAAAGTGGCTGTTGGACTTCCATTAGTGTCCCACTGGTGCAAATCTATGTGCTGCACCTCTGCATTGCACACTCAAACTCATTGTACTAAGCTATAATACTAGCAAACACTGAGTAAACTTAGTGGCATCCTAAAAGTGGCTGTTGGACTTCCATTAGTGTCCCACTGGTGCAGAGCTATTTGCAGCACCACTGCATTGCACACTCAAACTCATTGTTACTAAGCCATTATACTAGCAGACACTGAGGAAACTTAGTGGCATCCTAAAAGTGGCTGTTGGACTTCATTATTGTCCCACTGGTGCAAAGCTATTTCTAGCACCTCTGCATGACACCCTCCTGCTCTGTTTTTAATAAGCTATAATAATAGCAAAAAATGCTGCCATTTAGTGGCATACAAGAAGTGGCTTTTGTACTCCATTAGTGTCCCACTGGTGCCAAGCTATTTCTAGCACCTCTGCATGACACCCTCCTGCTCTGTTTTTAATAAGCTATAATAATAGCAAGAAATGCTGCCATTTAGTGGCATACAAGAAGTGGCTGTTGTACTCCATTAGTGTCCCACTGGTGCCAAGCTATTTCTAGCACCTCTGCATGACACCCTCCTGCTCTGTTTTTAATAAGCTATAATAATAGCAAAAAATGCTGCCATTTAGTGGCATACAAGAAGTGGCTGTTGTACTCCATTAGTGTCCCACTGGTGCCAAGCTATTTCTAGCACCTCTGCATGACACCCTCCTGCTTTGTTTTTAATAAGCTATAATAATAGCAAAAAATGCTGCCATTTAGTGGCATATAAGAAGTGGCTGTTGTACTCCATTAGTGTCCCACTGGTGCCAAGCTATTTCTAGCACCTCTGCAAAAAATACACTCCATTAGTGTCTCACTGGTGCCAAGCTATTTCTAGCACCTCTGCAAAAAATGCTGCCATTTAGTGGCATACAAGAAGTGGCTGTTGGACTTCCATTAATGTCCCACTGGTGCCAAGCTATTTCTAGCACCTCTGCATGACACCCTCCTGCTCTGTTTTTAATAAGCTATAATAATAAGCTATAATAATAGCAAAAAATGCTGACATTTAGTGGCAAACAAGAAGTGGCTGTTGGACTTTCATTAGTGCCCCACTGGTGCCAAGCTATTTCTAGCACGTCTGCATGACACCCTACTGCTCTGTTTTTAATAAGCTATAATAATAGCAAAAAATGCTGCCATTTAGTGGCATACAAGAAGTGGCTGTTGGACTTCCATTAGTGCCCCACTGGTACCAAGCGATTTCTAGCACCTCTGCATTGCACACTCAGGCTCATTGTTACTAAGCCATTATACTAGCAAACACTGAGTAAACTTAGTGGCATCCTAAAAGTGGCTGTTGGACTTCCATTAGTGTCCCATTGGTGAAAAGCTATTTGCAGCACCTCTGCATGACACCCTCATGCACATTTTGCTACGCTAATTTTATAGCAAACTCAGGGAATTCCTTGCTGCATTTGATCATTCGGAGGGATAGAAAGTGAGGCTTCTTTTACTGTCCTGGTACCCACAGAACACGGCCACTGTACCCACCTGTCCACTTTTGCCACGCTATTTAGTTTGCCCAAAAAGCTGACTCTTTTTCTGCCTTCCTAAAATTGTCTGCAATACTAAGTTAGTGTTCCTTTGCTGCCAAGCAAGGTACAACACATGTGCATTCTACAATCCTTTCCATTTCTGGAATGCAATTATTAACTGCAGGTTGTCCAGCCAATCTGTGACGAAGGTGCAGGTGTGGATATAATGTAGCCTGCATCCAATGTTGGTTTTCTCGATGTCTGACAGCTCAACAATACCATCTGTTTCCACTTCCAAAACAAGTGATGACCTGCCAATCACACTCCCTGTTGCGTGTAAAGGGGTTGAAGTTCAGTGTGAAAAACCATGTGAGACTGCTGTCCCCACAATCACAGAGGATGAAGAGCACGGAGATGCACTTGATGGGGCAGGCGGTGGTTGCACAGGCACGCTAGGCCGCATTGTAGCACAGTGAAATTCACATTGCGACTTATGCTTCATTTTAAGTCGTGTACAGGGTGGGCTCCCCAGTATGCAGCAAAACCAGGCAACAGGAAAAGGACTCTAGTCAGTTGGGTTGATAAATGATTGTTTAACTTTACCAAAACAAACAATAAGAACCATGCATACAATTTAAATAATTGAACAATCTATTCCGTTGCCTACTACCTGCTAATCCCTCTGCGTAGCAGTAATTGTGTGTTTGTGCATGTGTGTGTGTGTGTGTGTGTGTGTGCGAACATGACTTACCAGTGGCGCATCACAAGAGCTTCCCAGTTATCTACCTAAACATAGACAAAACACATTACCCCCCCTGAATACCCTTGTTAGCTAAAGCCTCACAGATAAGGCAGATGATAACAGTGTGAATGCAAACCACACAGCTCTGCAACACAGTCATGGAAATCTTGAAAATCAACAGTCAATGCAAACATGTGTCGCTGTCCCTCTATGATTTAAACTGTACGTGACAATTTGACAGTGCAGAGGCAGCAAGTCTTATTGTCTATAAATAGTCGGCCTACCCAGAACAGATATGTGTTTTGCTAATAAAACAAAGTGTTGCGTGCCCACATTATTGTCTGGGCACAGCCTACCGTACCCGGGTACTGTGATGTCCAGTTGCCAGAAATACAGACTTTAAGCTCCTCTCACGGTAAGCAGTATAGACAGCACCGTAAGAATGTTGGTCTGTGGCACAGGATGCTGCTCATTGGCGTTATGGTACTCCTCACCAAACTCCAAAATGACTCCCCTTAACAATTGAACGAAGTGTTTCCGCGGTGGCTCCTTGCTGTAACACACACCTTTAGCTTTTCCTTCTGTTCATAGACAGCATCTCCAAGTCCACACCCGAAGAGCAATTTCTCCTCCACGTCTAAGTGTGGAGAGGCAGCTAGTGTACATGCATGTGCCGATTTACCCCAGCCGCAGCCTAACTACAGTGTTTTTCGCCAAGTGAGTATGCTCAGTAGAGTTGAGCGCGGTTCGTGGTTCGTGGTTCTCCAGTTCGCGGCTCGAGTGATTTTGGGGCATGTTCTAGATCGAACTAGAACTCGAGCTTTTTGCAAAAGCTCGGTAGTTCTAGAAACGTTCGAGAACGGTTCTAGCAGCCAAAAAACAGCTAAATCATAGCTTGGTTTCTGCTGTAATAGTGTAAGTCACTCTGTGAATCAAACTATTATCACATTTCAGTGTATAGTGTGCGTGAACAGCGCCTTCAGATCACTGCTGTTTCTATAATGGCGATCGCCATTTTTTTTTTTTTTTTTTCTTGTCTTCCTTCCCTAAGTGCGCGCGTCTTGTGGGGCGGGCCAGCATGTCAGCCAATCCCAGACACACACACAGCTAAGTGGACTTTGAGCCAGAGAAGCAACGGCATGTGTGATAGGATCTGCATGTCACATGTCCCTGCATTATAAAACCGGACATTTTCTTCACGGACGCCATTATCTGCCTTCTGCGTCTTTGGTGTCAGACATCACTGTCGCAGCTCCGTCTTCCTGAGTCCTATAGCCGATACAGCTGTATGCGCTGCATACACAGCGTTAGACAGCTTAGGGAGAGCACTTTATAGCAGTCCTTTTAAGGGCTCCAACCGGCAGGGTCAGAGAGCCATAGGTGACAGGTCCTGCAAACAGCAACAGCGTCTGTGTAGCCCAGGTCAGGGATTTCCTACCTGCATTTCACCATTAGGAGGGAATAGAAAGGCAGGCTTCCATTCCTCTACCCAGAGCACCACAATCCTGCCACTGTACCCTCTTGTCCTCTGCACACTCCAACTGATAACTAAGCCATTATACTAGCAAACACTCAGTGTACCTAGTGGCATCCTATACGTGGCTATTGGACTTTGCTATAGTCCCACTAGTGCAAAGACATTTGCAGAGCGCGTCTGCCTGCGTTGCACACTACAACTCATTCTAAACAAGCCATTATACTAGCAAACACTCAGTGTACCTAGTGGCATCCTATACGTGGCTATTGGACTTTGCTATAGTCCCACTAGTGCAAAGACATTTGCAGAGCGCGTCTGCCTGCGTTGCACACTACAACTCATTCTAAACAAGCCATTATACTAGCAAACACTCAGTGTACCTAGTGGCATCCTATACGTGGCTATTGGACTTTGCTATAGTCCCACTAGTGCAAAGACATTTGCAGAGCGCGTCTGCCTGCATTGCACACTACAACTCATTCTAAACAAGCCATTATACTAGCAAACACTCAGTGTACCTAGTGGCATCCTATACGTGGCTATTGGACTTTGCTATAGTCCCACTAGTGCAAAGACATTTGCAGAGCGCGTCTGCCTGCATTGCACACTACAACTCATTCTAACCAAGCCATTATACTAGCAAACACTCAGTGTACCTAGTGGCATCCTATACGTGGCTATTGGACTTTGCTATAGTCCCACTAGTGCAAAGACATTTGCAGAGCGCGTCTGCCTGCATTGCACACTCCAACTCATTAAAACCAAGCCATTATACTAGCAAACACTCAGTGTACCTAGTGGCATCCTATACGTGGCTATTGGACTTTGCTATAGTCCCACTAGTGCAAAGACATTTGCATAGCGCGTCTGCCGGCATTGCACACTCAAACTCATTTTAACTAAGCCATTATACTAGCAAACACTCAGTGTACCTAGTGGCATCCTATACGTGGCTATTGGACTTTGCTATAGTCCCACTAGTGCAAAGACATTAGCAGAGCACATCTGCCTGCATTGCACACTACAACTCATTCTAACCAAGCCATTAGACTAGCAAACACTCAGTGTACCTAGTGGCATCCTATACGTGGCTATTGGACTTTGCTATAGTCCCACTAGTGCAAAGACATTTGCATAGCGCGTCTGCCTGCATTGCACACTCAAACTCATTTTAACTAAGCCATTATACTAGCAAACACTCAGTGTACCTAGTGGCATCCTATACGTGGCTATTGGACTTTGCTATAGTCCCACTAGTGCAAAGACATTAGCAGAGCACATCTGCCTGCATTGCACACTACAACTCATTCTAACCAAGCCATTATACTAGCAAACACTCAGTGTACCTAGTGGCATCCTATACGTGGCTATTGGACTTTGCTATAGTCCCACTAGTGCAAAGACATTTGCAGAGCGCGTCTGCCTGCATTGCACACTCCAACTCATTAAAACCAAGCCATTATACTAGCAAACACTCAGTGTACCTAGTGGCATCCTATACGTGGCTATTGGACTTTGCTATAGTCCCACTAGTGCAAAGACATTTGCATAGCGCGTCTGCCTGCATTGCACACTCAAACTCATTTTAACTAAGCCATTATACTAGCAAACACTCAGTGTACCTAGTTGTATCCTAAACGTGGCTATTGTACTTTTGTCTATTCACAGTATTGGAACGATATTTGCAGCACGTCTGCCTGCATTGCACACTCTAACTTTTTTAAACTCAGCCATTTATAGTAGCAAACACTCAGTGTACCTAGTTGTATCCTAAACGTGGCTATTGTACTTTTGTCAATTCACAGTATTGGAACGTTATTTGCAGCACGTCTGCCTGCATTGCACACTCAAACTTTTTTAAACTCAGCCATTTATAGTAGCAAACACTCAGTGTACCTAGTTGTATCCTAAACGTGGCTATTGTACTTTTGTCTATTCACAGTATTGGAACGTTATTTGCAGCACGTCTGCCTGCATTGCACACTCTAACTTTTTTAAACTCAGCCATTATACTAGCAAACACTCACTGTACCTAGTTGTATCCTAAACGTGGCTATTGTACTTTTGTCAATTCACAGTATTGGAACGTTATTTGCAGCACGTCTGCCTGCATTGCACACTCAAACTTTTTTAAACTCAGCCATTATACTAGCAAACACTCACTGTACCTAGTTGTATCCTAAACGTGGCTATTGTACTTTTGTCAATTCACAGTATTGGAACGTTATTTGCAGCACGTCTGCCTGCATTGCACACTCAAACTTTTTTAAACTCAGCAATTTATAGTAGCAAACACTCAGTGTACCTAGTTGTATCCTAAACGTGGCTATTGTACTTTTGTCAATTCACAGTATTGGAACGTTATTTGCAGCACGTCTGCCTGCATTGCACACTCAAACTTTTTTAAACTCAGCCATTTATAGTAGCAAACACTCAGTGTACCTAGTTGTATCCTAAACGTGGCTATTGTACTTTTGTCTATTCACAGTATTGGAACGTTATTTGCAGCACGTCTGCCTGCATTGCACACTCTAACTTTTTTAAACTCAGCCATTATACTAGCAAACACTCACTGTACCTAGTTGTATCCTAAACGTGGCTATTGTACTTTTGTCAATTCACAGTATTGGAACGTTATTTGCAGCACGTCTGCCTGCATTGCACACTCAAACTTTTTTAAACTCAGCCATTATACTAGCAAACACTCACTGTACCTAGTTGTATCCTAAACGTGGCTATTGTACTTTTGTCAATTCACAGTATTGGAACGTTATTTGCAGCACGTCTGCCTGCATTGCACACTCTAACTTTTTTAAACTCAGCCATTTATAGTAGCAAACACTCAGTGTACCTAGTTGTATCCTAAACGTGGCTATTGTACTTTTGTCTATTCACAGTATTGGAACGATATTTGCAGCACGTCTGCCTGCATTGCACACTCTAACTTTTTTAAACTCAGCCATTTATAGTAGCAAACACTCAGTGTACCTAGTTGTATCCTAAACGTGGCTATTGTACTTTTGTCAATTCACAGTATTGGAACGTTATTTGCAGCACGTCTGCCTGCATTGCACACTCAAACTTTTTTAAACTCAGCCATTTATAGTAGCAAACACTCAGTGTACCTAGTTGTATCCTAAACGTGGCTATTGTACTTTTGTCTATTCACAGTATTGGAACGTTATTTGCAGCACGTCTGCCTGCATTGCACACTCTAACTTTTTTAAACTCAGCCATTATACTAGCAAACACTCACTGTACCTAGTTGTATCCTAAACGTGGCTATTGTACTTTTGTCAATTCACAGTATTGGAACGTTATTTGCAGCACGTCTGCCTGCATTGCACACTCAAACTTTTTTAAACTCAGCCATTATACTAGCAAACACTCACTGTACCTAGTTGTATCCTAAACGTGGCTATTGTACTTTTGTCAATTCACAGTATTGGAACGTTATTTGCAGCACGTCTGCCTGCATTGCACACTCAAACTTTTTTAAACTCAGCCATTTATAGTAGCAAACACTCAGTGTACCTAGTTGTATCCTAAACGTGGCTATTGTACTTTTGTCAATTCACAGTATTGGAACGTTATTTGCAGCACGTCTGCCTGCATTGCACACTCAAACTTTTTTAAACTCAGCCATTTATAGTAGCAAACACTCAGTGTACCTAGTTGTATCCTAAACGTGGCTATTGTACTTTTGTCTATTCACAGTATTGGAACGTTATTTGCAGCACGTCTGCCTGCATTGCACACTCTAACTTTTTTAAACTCAGCCATTATACTAGCAAACACTCACTGTACCTAGTTGTATCCTAAACGTGGCTATTGTACTTTTGTCAATTCACAGTATTGGAACGTTATTTGCAGCACGTCTGCCTGCATTGCACACTCAAACTTTTTTAAACTCAGCCATTTATAGTAGCAAACACTCAGTGTACCTAGTTGTATCCTAAACGTGGCTATTGTACTTTTGTCTATTCACAGTATTGGAACGTTATTTGCAGCACGTCTGCCTGCATTGCACACTCTAACTTTTTTAAACTCAGCCATTATACTAGCAAACACTCACTGTACCTAGTTGTATCCTAAACGTGGCTATTGTACTTTTGTCAATTCACAGTATTGGAACGTTATTTGCAGCACGTCTGCCTGCATTGCACACTCAAACTTTTTTAAACTCAGCCATTATACTAGCAAACACTCACTGTACCTAGTTGTATCCTAAACGTGGCTATTGTACTTTTGTCAATTCACAGTATTGGAACGTTATTTGCAGCACGTCTGCCTGCATTGCACACTCAAACTTTTTTAAACTCAGCCATTTATAGTAGCAAACACTCAGTGTACCTAGTTGTATCCTAAACGTGGCTATTGTACTTTTGTCAATTCACAGTATTGGAACGTTATTTGCAGCACGTCTGCCTGCATTGCACACTCAAACTTTTTTAAACTCAGCCATTTATAGTAGCAAACACTCAGTGTACCTAGTTGTATCCTAAACGTGGCTATTGTACTTTTGTCTATTCACAGTATTGGAACGTTATTTGCAGCACGTCTGCCTGCATTGCACACTCTAACTTTTTTAAACTCAGCCATTATACTAGCAAACACTCACTGTACCTAGTTGTATCCTAAACGTGGCTATTGTACTTTTGTCAATTCACAGTATTGGAACGTTATTTGCAGCACGTCTGCCTGCATTGCACACTCAAACTTTTTTAAACTCAGCCATTATACTAGCAAACACTCACTGTACCTAGTTGTATCCTAAACGTGGCTATTGTACTTTTGTCAATTCACAGTATTGGAACGTTATTTGCAGCACGTCTGCCTGCATTGCACACTCAAACTTTTTTAAACTCAGCCATTTATAGTAGCAAACACTCAGTGTACCTAGTTGTATCCTAAACGTGGCTATTGTACTTTTGTCAATTCACAGTATTGGAACGTTATTTGCAGCACGTCTGCCTGCATTGCACACTCAAACTTTTTTAAACTCAGCCATTTATAGTAGCAAACACTCAGTGTACCTAGTTGTATCCTAAACGTGGCTATTGTACTTTTGTCTATTCACAGTATTGGAACGTTATTTGCAGCACGTCTGCCTGCATTGCACACTCTAACTTTTTTAAACTCAGCCATTATACTAGCAAACACTCACTGTACCTAGTTGTATCCTAAACGTGGCTATTGTACTTTTGTCAATTCACAGTATTGGAACGTTATTTGCAGCACGTCTGCCTGCATTGCACACTCAAACTTTTTTAAACTCAGCCATTATACTAGCAAACACTCACTGTACCTAGTTGTATCCTAAACGTGGCTATTGTACTTTTGTCTATTCACAGTATTGGAACGTTATTTGCAGCACGTCTGCCTGCATTGCACACTCTAACTTTTTTAAACTCAGCCATTATACTAGCAAACACTCACTGTACCTAGTTGTATCCTAAACGTGGCTATTGTACTTTTGTCAATTCACAGTATTGGAACGTTATTTGCAGCACGTCTGCCTGCATTGCACACTCAAACTTTTTTAAACTCAGCCATTATACTAGCAAACACTCACTGTACCTAGTTGTATCCTAAACGTGGCTATTGTACTTTTGTCAATTCACAGTATTGGAACGTTATTTGCAGCACGTCTGCCTGCATTGCACACTCTAACTTTTTTAAACTCAGCCATTTATAGTAGCAAACACTCAGTGTACCTAGTTGTATCCTAAACGTGGCTATTGTACTTTTGTCTATTCACAGTATTGGAACGATATTTGCAGCACGTCTGCCTGCATTGCACACTCTAACTTTTTTAAACTCAGCCATTTATAGTAGCAAACACTCAGTGTACCTAGTTGTATCCTAAACGTGGCTATTGTACTTTTGTCAATTCACAGTATTGGAACGTTATTTGCAGCACGTCTGCCTGCATTGCACACTCAAACTTTTTTAAACTCAGCCATTTATAGTAGCAAACACTCAGTGTACCTAGTTGTATCCTAAACGTGGCTATTGTACTTTTGTCTATTCACAGTATTGGAACGTTATTTGCAGCACGTCTGCCTGCATTGCACACTCTAACTTTTTTAAACTCAGCCATTATACTAGCAAACACTCACTGTACCTAGTTGTATCCTAAACGTGGCTATTGTACTTTTGTCAATTCACAGTATTGGAACGTTATTTGCAGCACGTCTG
This sequence comes from Anomaloglossus baeobatrachus, assembly GCF_048569485.1. Lineage (NCBI taxonomy): Eukaryota > Metazoa > Chordata > Amphibia > Anura > Aromobatidae > Anomaloglossus > Anomaloglossus baeobatrachus. Next base: position 119,728,289 of record NC_134362.1, on the reverse strand, counting down.
CCTGCATTGCACACTCAAACTTTTTTAAACTCAGCCATTATACTAGCAAACACTCACTGTACCTAGTTGTATCCTAAACGTGGCTATTGTACTTTTGTCTATTCACAGTATTGGAACGTTATTTGCAGCACGTCTGCCTGCATTGCACACTCTAACTTTTTTAAACTCAGCCATTATACTAGCAAACACTCACTGTACCTAGTTGTATCCTAAACGTGGCTATTGTACTTTTGTCAATTCACAGTATTGGAACGTTATTTGCAGCACGTCTGCCTGCATTGCACACTCAAACTTTTTTAAACTCAGCCATTATACTAGCAAACACTCACTGTACCTAGTTGTATCCTAAACGTGGCTATTGTACTTTTGTCTATTCACAGTATTGGAACGTTATTTGCAGCACGTCTGCCTGCATTGCACACTCTAACTTTTTTAAACTCAGCCATTATACTAGCAAACACTCACTGTACCTAGTTGTATCCTAAACGTGGCTATTGTACTTTTGTCTATTCACAGTATTGGAACGTTATTTGCAGCACGTCTGCCTGCATTGCACACTCTAACTTTTTTAAACTCAGCCATTATACTAGCAAACACTCACTGTACCTAGTTGTATCCTAAACGTGGCTATTGTACTTTTGTCAATTCACAGTATTGGAACGTTATTTGCAGCACGTCTGCCTGCATTGCACACTCAAACTTTTTTAAACTCAGCCATTTATAGTAGCAAACACTCAGTGTACCTAGTTGTATCCTAAACGTGGCTATTGTACTTTTGTCTATTCACAGTATTGGAACGTTATTTGCAGCACGTCTGCCTGCATTGCACACTCTAACTTTTTTAAACTCAGCCATTATACTAGCAAACACTCACTGTACCTAGTTGTATCCTAAACGTGGCTATTGTACTTTTGTCAATTCACAGTATTGGAACGTTATTTGCAGCACGTCTGCCTGCATTGCACACTCAAACTTTTTTAAACTCAGCCATTTATAGTAGCAAACACTCAGTGTACCTAGTTGTATCCTAAACGTGGCTATTGTACTTTTGTCTATTCACACTACTGCAAATCTATGTGCAGCACCTCTGCATGACAACCTCGTGCTCTGTTTTTAATAAGCTATAATGATAGCACAAAATACTGCCATTTTGTGGCATCATAGAACTGGCTGTTGTATTCCATTAGTGCCCCACTGGTGACAAGCTATTTCTAGCACCTCTACATCACACCCTCATGCACATTTAGCTACGCTAATGTTATAGCAAACTCATGGAATTCATTGCTGCATTTCATAATTCGGAGGGATAGAAAGTCAGGCTTCCTTTAGCTTTTCCTTCTGTTCATAGACAGCATCTCCAAGACAAATTTCCCCTCCACGTCTAAGTGTGGAGAGGCAGCTAGTGCGCATGCGTGTGCCGATGTACCCCAGCTGCAGCATAATTACAGTGTTTCGCCTAGTGAGTATGCTCAGCCTGACTGTGCCATTCCTGACGCTAAGTCTTCATTTCGGGATACAGCGCATGCTCCCACACTAAGTGTGAAAAGCCTCTTTGCACAGGTGCTTGCATTCTGTGCCGGGTCTAAGTCCTGTTTTGTGCCTAGACACCATGCTAAAGCTGATAGTCTTTTTTCAGAGACTGTATTTCATGCTACTGAGCATGCTCAGGCACTTCCTGCATCAGAGACTAGGTCCGGTAATGAACTCTTTGGCCCTGGCCCTGATGTGGGGGTCCCATATAGACCACAGGGCATCAGGTGTCCTCCCAAATGGCTTGCAGAGGCCCACACCTATGACTTGTCACCGCATTATTGATGGTCAGACGATGACTGGTGAGGTGTTTGGGTCATGGCAGCCATGAGGTCATCATTGAAGTTGCGTTTCCAAATAGGACGCTAGTTATGCCACTCATGACGTGTCACTCTGCTTTTGTCTCCAGGAGGTGCATTGTGGTTCACCCTGGTTTGGGGCGGACCCAGGTTATAAAAGGGGCTGGAGCCAACAAGGAGGTGCGCAGTCTTCTATTATGCTCCGAAAGAGCACACCTCCATGTGTTGAACCCATTGCGGCTTTAGGCCAGAGGTAGGCAGGGATAGGGTGGTGGATGCAGGCCACCACCACAGTTGGTAACGCAGAACGGTTAAGACCAGCTCCTGTCCTAACAGTCCTGCTTGTGCAGCCCAGTGGCATTAACAGGCCTGCTGCTGCTGATGCGCCTGCTGTCCACAGGTGTGGCCCCTACGCACACGGTCAGCGTACTCAATGGCCCCTGTGTTGTTAACAGGGAGTTCCTGGGCTGGGTGGGCATGTGGACCCTGTGACGCTAACAGGGCTCACAGTCTCCAGATCCGAATGGCGTCTAACTCGGTTCAGGCTACTATTAGTTTCATAGCCACACAGCTCTGTATCCTCCACCAAACCTTCAAGTTGCCAACCTCTCCTTTTCCAACTGGGAGCACGGTGGACACTGACTGCTGAAGGTGATATATACCTTTCTCTTTCTTTTCTTATTAATTTTTGTTATATAGCGGTCACAGATTATATACCACTTTATCCAAATCTGCCAGTCCCACTGTAACAGATGTTGTTTCTTCAGCAAATGTTACAGTTGTTTAACCACCAAATCCACGGACCAAAATTTTTTTCCCCTTTCCAACACACCTGTTCCCCTTTCCAACAGCATCTGTCCTTTTTCAACTCATTTTGGGATATGACCAAAAGTGCAACTGTGCAGGGACACCGTACTCAACGCCATCTCAGCACAGCAGCCATCCCTCGGTCCCTCCGATGTGGACAAGTAAAAGACCATTTCCTCCTATCCATGACAAAGTGTTGAGATTCACTCTGTGCAGCACTGGTGTTTAGTGGAAAAGTAGATCTAAGATTGCGTACCACATTCTGCAGATACTCCTGTATACGTGCGTCTATTTCTATGGCAGGAATTAGTTCGCCAAATTTTGTCTTGTACCGGGGATCTAACAGTGTGGCAACCCAGTATTCAGGATTACTTCAAATTCATACAATCCGAGGGTCATGTAGGTAGTGCAGCAAGAAGGCGCTCATGTGTCTTGTGCATCCAGGAGGACCAAGTCCTTGGTGTGTTGGTGGCAGAGAGGTGAGAATCGTGCATCCTTCCTCTGCCCTCTACCCACAACCTCGCACAACCGAAATGTGAGCAAGCTCTCACTCATCTGCTGAGTCTTCCATGCCCATCGCCAGTTCGTCCTCCATTTCTTCATGGGCTCCTGCACTTTCATCAACACTTTTTGCTGATACTATGCGCCCTTGTTAATCCCTCTCCCTCACCATGACTGCCGCATAGGTGCCGCTGACCATCTGGACCTCGTAGATCTTGTTATCCCTTCCGCATATGACTCCTCCTGTACTTCCTCCCCTTCCTCTTGTCCCAACACCTGACTCCGAATAATAATTACAGTGTGCTCCATCATGTAGATGACCAGAATTGTCACGCTGAGAATGACATTGCCAGTGCTAAACATCTTCGTCGACATTTCAAAACTGTGTAGCAGGGTGCATAGGTCCTTGATCTGACACCACTCCAGCAGCGTGATCGGCACCACCTCTGGATCAACTTATCCCAGGCTATATGTCTTACCGTATTTCAGCAGGGCTCTGCGCTGCTGCCACACACGCTGCAACATGTGCAGATTCCAATTCCTGCGTGTCGGAACATCGCATTTACGGCGTTTAACTGCCAGACCCTAAGACTTCCGGAGTGATGAAAGTTGTTGAGCTGCTGTGTGCGCACGATGGAAGTGAGCACATAGCGAGCGTGCCCGCTGCACAAGGACATGTAGGCCGTGATGGTGTTTTAAAAATTGCTGGAGAATTCGGATCAACACGAGAGCCATAAAAGGCACGTGTGTCACATTGCCCTGAGGATGGCCCGCAGCCAGGTTTGCATCATTGCCGCACACGGCTGTTAAGTCACCAACGGAGTCCGCTCCGTCAATTTGTACTCCGGTCGCCAGGTGACAACGTGTTCCTTTCATGAATAGTGCTGATGATGGGAGAGTAGTCGATGCCAGCGGCGCAGGTGGACGCAGGTTATGCTCACCCACTGGGCTGCATTACCTTGACAGATGCAGAATCTCTGGCTGAATGTAGCTGGTGGGTATCTCACAGATGAAATACCATCATTCAGCTACAACCAATGGGAAGACACCACACCCTTTTTTATGCCCATCCTGTCTGCAGACCACTGCCAGACATAGCTATGAACCTCTGGTTAATTTTACCCCCAGTTCAGTTTTATGATTTTGTGTGCTTGTTACCTGACTACTTTTCCTGCTTGCTGTTTATGTACCTTGTTGGCCGATACGCATTTCACCTCTGCTTGTTTTCTGATTAAGTCCTGGCCGTCCCATTCTGTTCCTGTTCCTCAATTAATGTTTTGACCCTGCCTGACTACTATTCTCTGTAATAGCGGTGTGACTCACATTTCCCATACATTTCAAAGTAAAACTTTGACCGCCTGATGGCATTGAGCTCTGCTGCCAGCATAGTAAGGAGGTGTGTGGTAGTCCTTGTGCGCAGTTGCAAGGAAGGGTGGCCTGACCACACAGGGTTTGCGCAAAGGTAGAGGACCCACACGAGGTTGAAGAGGCAGAAGCAGTGTATTAACTTCTACATACAGAACAAGGATTGAAACAACTCGTGGGGACGGCAAGACTTGTACAGCAGACCCTTCTCCATCTCTCACCATAGTTTGCCAGTGCCCAGTCAGTGACATGTACTGACCCTGTCTATGCTTACTGGTCCAAGTATCTGTGTTGAAATGCACCCTGTCGCACACAGATTTTCTCAAGGAAGTGGTGATGTTGTGTGCGACATGCCGGTGTAGCGCGGGCATGCTTTTCTTGGAGAAGCAGTGGTGATTGGGCATCTGGTACTGGGGCACAGCGACAGACATAAGGTCTGTAAAATCCTGTGTGTCCACTACGCGTAAAGGCAGCATTTCGGTAGCCAACAGCTTACAGAGGGATAGAGTCAACCACTTAGCTTTGTCATGGGTCGCAGTAAGTGGCCTTTTATTTGACCACATCTGAGGGACAGAGATCTGGCTGCTGTCTGTAGACGGTGTTGAGTAGGGTGTCCCTGGAAAAATGCAGGTTTGTGAGAAAAGTGCAGGCGGAGACATGATGTTGGCTTCATCTTGCCTTCAGATCTGTTCATCTTGTATCATTTTTAAAAAACACAGCAAGCAAGGGTTACTCCAAGCGGAGTCTCCCTTTTTTTCCAAAAATTGTGCCCCACACAGACACCTTATCAGTGGCAGCACTTGTGCCCTAGTTGCAAACAGGATGTTTTGATTTGCATCAAGCACATTCCAAATCCACAAGCATTTACTCTCCCCAGGATGACACAGGGGTAGTAAATTCCTTCTGGATCCATGACTTGTTCATTTTGATGAACGTCAGTCTGTCCACATTGTCACTGGACAGACGCGTGCGCTTATCTGTCAGCACACACCCAGCAGCACTGAAGACACGTTCAGAGACAACGCTGGCAGCTGGACACGACAAAATCTTCGAGGCGTAACTGGAGAGCTCTTGACATTTTTCTAGATTTGAAGCACAAAAGGAGCAAGGCTCCATTTGCAAAGTCATTGCATCGATGTTCATTTGGAGATACTCCTGTATCATCCTCTCCATCCGTTGACTATGTGTCAGACTTGTTGTCTCTGGTGGCCTTGCAAAGGAGGGTCTAAAAAAATTATGAAAAGATTCCATAAAATTGCTGTTACCAGCACCAGATACGGTCCTACTGGTACGGGTAGACTGTTGAAGATGACGAGGCCGTCCCATGTTTGTCAAGTTACAACTGGGAGAATCACTCCCTTCACCTGCACGGTTGTTTGGTGGAAAAGCCGAGCTAAGATCGAGTAACAGCTTCTGCTGATACTCCTGCATACGTGCGTCCCTTTCTATGGGTGGAATTATGTCACAAAATTTGGACTTGTCCCGGGGATCTAATAGTGTGGCAAGCCAGTAGTCATCATCACTTCTAATTTTGACAATACGAGGGTCATGTTGGAGGTAGTGCAACAAGAAGGCACTCATGTGTCTTGCGCAGCCATGCGCACCAAGTCCACGCTGTGTTTGTGGCATAGAGGTGCTAACCGTTCTTTCTTCCTCTGTCATCTCCCCCCAACCTCTTTCAACTGAAATTTGACCAAGGTCCCCCTCATCTGCTGAGTCTTCCATGTCCATGGACAGTTCGTCCTCCATATCTTCATGTCCTCCTGCACCTTCCTCAACATGTCGCCTGCTACCATGCGCCCTTGTTGATCCCTGTCCCCCATGGTCCCATGCCTGCCGCGTTGGTGATGATGAACGTCTGGACCTTGGTGATGTTGTTGTGTCTTGCGCATATGAATCCTCCTGTAGTTCCTCCCCTTCCTGTTGTCCCACCCCCTGACTACGAATAGTGTTTAGCGTGTGCTCCAGCATGTAAATGACTGTAATCGTCATGCTGATAATGGCATTGTCAGCGCTAAACATATTCGTCGCCATGTCGAAACTGTGCAGAAGGGTGCATAGGTCCTTGATCTGAGATCACTCCATCAGGGTGATCTGCCCCACTTCTGCATCTCGTTGGCCCAGGCTATACATCATGACGTATTGCACCAGGGCTCGCCGGTGCTGCCACAGTCGCTGTAACATGTGGAGAGTTGAATTCCAGCGTGTCGCCACATCGCATTTCAGGCGATGAACCGGCAGGCCGAAAGACTTCTGGAGCGATGCAAGTCGCTCCGGTGCGGCGGTTGAACGGCGGAAGTGAGCACTGCAGACAGTTTCCGTGCCCTGGTCAGAAGGCCATCTAGGCCGGGATAGTGTGTTAAAAATTGCTGGACAACAAGGTTAAACACGTGAGCCATACAAGGCACGTGTGTCACCTTGCCCAGGCGAAGGGCCGCACCCAGGTTTGCAGCATTGTCGCACACGGCCTTACCAGGCTGCAGGTTGAGTGGAGACAACCATTTATCAAAATCAGTCTCCAGAGCTGCCCACAACTCAGTCGCTGTGTGACTCCTATTTCAAAGACATGTCAAGCTAAAGACCGCCTGATGCCGTTGCGCTCTGCTACCAGCATAGTAATGAGGGGTGCGTGATTCCTTCTGCGCAGTGAGAACGCTGGTGGCCTGACCAGGCAGGCTTGGGGCGGAGGTGGAGGACCCAGATGAGGTGGAGGATGCAGAAGCAGTGGCGGAACTTGGACAGACAGAGGATTGACACACAAGTCGTGGGGACGGCAAGACTTGTGCAGCAGACCCTTCACCATCTATCACCATAGTTACCCAGTGGCCAGTCAGCGACATGTAACGTCCCTGTCCATGCTTACTGGTCCAAGTATCGGTGGTGAAATGCACCCGTTCACACACAGAGTTTCTCAAGGAAGCGGTGATGTTGTGTGCGACATGCTGGTGTAGCGCGGGCACACCTTTCTTAGAGAAGTAGTGGCGACTAGGCATCTGGTACTGGGGCACAGCGACAGACATAAGGTCTCTAAAATCCTGTGTGTCCACTAGGCGGAAAGGCAGCATTTCTGTAGTCAACAGCTTACAGAGGGATAGAGTCAACCTCTTCGCTTTGTCATGGGTCGCAGGAAGTGGCCTTTTATTTGACCACATCTGAGGGACAGAGATCTGGCTGCTGTGTGTAGACGGTGTTGAGTCGGGTGTCCCTGGAAAAATGCAGCTTTGTGAGGAAAGTGCAGGCGGAGACATGATGTTGCCTTCATCCAAAGTTGGTGCTATCGATGTCTGAGAGAGCTGTACACACTCACTTGTTTCCCCTTCCAAACCAACTGACGACCTACCAAGCAAACTGCCTGTTGCGGTTACAGTGGTGGAAGTTGTGGGTGGAAAAACAGGTGTGACAGCTGTCCCCACAGTCCTAGAAGATGACGAGCGCGCGGATGCACTGGAAGGGGCAGGCGGTGGATGGTTCGCTCCGCTAGGCCGCATTGCAGCACGGTGAGCTTCCCATCGGGCCATATGATATTTATTCATGTGACGATTCATGGAAGAAGTTGTCAAACTGCTGAGGTTTTGACCTCTACTAAGAGAACCATGACAAATTTTACAGATCACATAATTTGGGCGATCTTTTTCTATGTCAAAAAAGGACCTGGCTAGGCAAGGCTTAGAGGCCATGCGACCTGTTGATCCACCCCGAATAATGCTCAGAGGCAGAGTGGTGGCTGAGGATGCAGTTGTAGACGTGCTACCAGTGCTCCGACTGTGTCCAGGAAGGCGCCAGGTTACTTCGACGTCGGTTGCATCCTCCTCCACCGCCTCTGTTGACCTCCTCGAGTGTCTGACTGTGGGTTGACAGTAGGTGTGATCTAGAACTTAATCATCAATTGTTGTGTTTGCACTCCCCTACCCCTCAGACCGAGTTTCTTCTTGCCCTGACCGAATATTTAAGTTGTCATCCCAATCGGGTATCTGCGTCTCATCTTCATCAGTATGTTCCTCATTGCCTATAACCACAGTTGTTGGAAAGGCAGCATTTTGGTAGCCAACAGTTTGCATATGATGAAAGTCAACCTCCAAGCCATTTCATGCCCTTCTAAAAGCATGTAAAACACAGCGAGGGGACTCCAACCACAGTCTCCCTCGTTGCCACTAACTGGGCCACACACACCCCACTTGACTGGCATCGGTTGAGCCCCCTTTTGAAAAAGAAAAAGATGCTTTGCATGAAGCACTCTCAAAAATACGCGTGCCTTTCCCGTCCCCTGGCTGACCCAGGGGAAGAAAAGTCCTCTGAGAGCCATGACTTGTTCATCTTGGTTCTTTTAGAGACACAGCGAGGGGACTCCAACCACAGTCTCCCTCGTTGCCACTAACTGGGCCACACACACCCCACTTGACTGGCATCGGTTGAGCCCCCTTTTGAAAAAGAAAAAGATGCTTTGCATGAAGCACTCTCAAAAATACGCGTGCCTTTCCCGTCCCCTGGCTGACCCAGGGGAAGAAAAGTCCTCTGAGAGCCATGACTTGTTCATCTTGGTTCTTTTAGAGACACAGCGAGGGGACTCCAACCACAGTCTCCCTCGTTGCCACTAACTGGGCCACACACACCCCACTTGACTGGCATCGGTTGAGCCCCCTTTTGAAAAAGAAAAAGATGCTTTGCATGAAGCACTCTCAAAAATACGCGTGCCTTTCCCGTCCCCTGGCTGACCCAGGGGAAGAAAAGTGGTTCTTTTAGAGACACAGCGAGGGGACTCCAACCACAGTCTCCCTCGTTGCCACTAACTGGGCCACACACACCCCACTTGACTGGCATCGGTTGAGCCCCCTTTTGAAAAAGAAAAAGATGCTTTGCATGAAGCACTCTCAAAAATACGCGTGCCTTTCCCGTCCCCTGGCTGACCCAGGGGAAGAAAAGTCCTCTGAGAGCCATGACTTGTTCATCTTGGTTCTTTTAGAGACACAGCGAGGGGACTCCAACCACAGTCTCCCTCGTTGCCACTAACTGGGCCACACACACCCCACTTGACTGGCATCGGTTGAGCCCCCTTTTGAAAAAGAAAAAGATGCTTTGCATGAAGCACTCTCAAAAATACGCGTGCCTTTCCCGTCCCCTGGCTGACCCAGGGGAAGAAAAGTCCTCTGAGAGCCATGACTTGTTCATCTTGGTTCTTTTAGAGACACAGCGAGGGGACTCCAACCACAGTCTCCCTCGTTGCCACTAACTGGGCCACACACACCCCACTTGACTGGCATCGGTTGAGCCCCCCTTTTGACAAAGAAAAAGATGCTTTGCATGAAGCACTCTCAAAAATACGCGTGCCTTTCCCGTCCCCTGGCTGACCCAGGGGAAGAAAAGTCCTCTGAGAGCCATGACTTGTTCATCTTGGTTCTTTTAGAGACACAGCGAGGGGACTCCAACCACAGTCTCCCTCGTTGCCACTAACTGGGCCACACACACCCCACTTGACTGGCATCGGTTGAGCCCCCCTTTTGACAAAGAAAAAGATGCTTTGCATGAAGCACTCTCAAAAATACGCGTGCCTTTCCCGTCCCCTGGCTGACCCAGGGGAAGAAAAGTCCTCTGAGAGCCATGACTTGTTCATCTTGGTTCTTTTAGAGACACAGCGAGGGGACTCCAACCACAGTCTCCCTCGTTGCCACTAACTGGGCCACACACACCCCACTTGACTGGCATCGGTTGAGCCCCCTTTTGAAAAAGAAAAAGATGCTTTGCATGAAGCACTCTCAAAAATACGCGTGCCTTTCCCGTCCCCTGGCTGACCCAGGGGAAGAAAAGTGGTTCTTTTAGAGACACAGCGAGGGGACTCCAACCACAGTCTCCCTCGTTGCCACTAACTGGGCCACACACACCCCACTTGACTGGCATCGGTTGAGCCCCCTTTTGAAAAAGAAAAAGATGCTTTGCATGAAGCACTCTCAAAAATACGCGTGCCTTTCCCGTCCCCTGGCTGACCCAGGGGAAGAAAAGTCCTCTGAGAGCCATGACTTGTTCATCTTGGTTCTTTTAGAGACACAGCGAGGGGACTCCAACCACAGTCTCCCTCGTTGCCACTAACTGGGCCACACACACCCCACTTGACTGGCATCGGTTGAGCCCCCTTTTGAAAAAGAAAAAGATGCTTTGCATGAAGCACTCTCAAAAATACGCGTGCCTTTCCCGTCCCCTGGCTGACCCAGGGGAAGAAAAGTCCTCTGAGAGCCATGACTTGTTCATCTTGGTTCTTTTAGAGACACAGCGAGGGGACTCCAACCACAGTCTCCCTCGTTGCCACTAACTGGGCCACACACACCCCACTTGACTGGCATCGGTTGAGCCCCCTTTTGAAAAAGAAAAAGATGCTTTGCATGAAGCACTCTCAAAAATACGCGTGCCTTTCCCGTCCCCTGGCTGACCCAGGGGAAGAAAAGTGGTTCTTTTAGAGACACAGCAAGGGGACTCCAACCACAGTCTCCCTCGTTGCCACTAACTGGGCCACACACACCCCACTTGACTGGCATCGGTTGAGCCCCCTTTTGAAAAAGAAAAAGATGCTTTGCATGAAGCACTCTCAAAAATACGCGTGCCTTTCCCGTCCCCTGGCTGACCCAGGGGAAGAAAAGTCCTCTGAGAGCCATGACTTGTTCATCTTGGTTCTTTTAGAGACACAGCGAGGGGACTCCAACCACAGTCTCCCTCGTTGCCACTAACTGGGCCACACACACCCCACTTGACTGGCATCGGTTGAGCCCCCTTTTGAAAAAGAAAAAGATGCTTTGCATGAAGCACTCTCAAAAATACGCGTGCCTTTCCCGTCCCCTGGCTGACCCAGGGGAAGAAAAGTCCTCTGAGAGCCATGACTTGTTCATCTTGGTTCTTTTAGAGACACAGCGAGGGGACTCCAACCACAGTCTCCCTCGTTGCCACTAACTGGGCCACACACACCCCACTTGACTGGCATCGGTTGAGCCCCCCTTTTGACAAAGAAAAAGATGCTTTGCATGAAGCACTCTCAAAAATACGCGTGCCTTTCCCGTCCCCTGGCTGACCCAGGGGAAGAAAAGTCCTCTGAGAGCCATGACTTGTTCATCTTGGTTCTTTTAGAGACACAGCGAGGGGACTCCAACCACAGTCTCCCTCGTTGCCACTAACTGGGCCACACACACCCCACTTGACTGGCATCGGTTGAGCCCCCCTTTTGACAAAGAAAAAGATGCTTTGCATGAAGCACTCTCAAAAATACGCGTGCCTTTCCCGTCCCCTGGCTGACCCAGGGGAAGAAAAGTCCTCTGAGAGCCATGACTTGTTCATCTTGGTTCTTTTAGAGACACAGCGAGGGGACTCCAACCACAGTCTCCCTCGTTGCCACTAACTGGGCCACACACACCCCACTTGACTGGCATCGGTTGAGCCCCCTTTTGAAAAAGAAAAAGATGCTTTGCATGAAGCACTCTCAAAAATACGCGTGCCTTTCCCGTCCCCTGGCTGACCCAGGGGAAGAAAAGTGGTTCTTTTAGAGACACAGCGAGGGGACTCCAACCACAGTCTCCCTCGTTGCCACTAACTGGGCCACACACACCCCACTTGACTGGCATCGGTTGAGCCCCCTTTTGAAAAAGAAAAAGATGCTTTGCATGAAGCACTCTCAAAAATACGCGTGCCTTTCCCGTCCCCTGGCTGACCCAGGGGAAGAAAAGTCCTCTGAGAGCCATGACTTGTTCATCTTGGTTCTTTTAGAGACACAGCGAGGGGACTCCAACCACAGTCTCCCTCGTTGCCACTAACTGGGCCACACACACCCCACTTGACTGGCATCGGTTGAGCCCCCTTTTGAAAAAGAAAAAGATGCTTTGCATGAAGCACTCTCAAAAATACGCGTGCCTTTCCCGTCCCCTGGCTGACCCAGGGGAAGAAAAGTCCTCTGAGAGCCATGACTTGTTCATCTTGGTTCTTTTAGAGACACAGCGAGGGGACTCCAACCACAGTCTCCCTCGTTGCCACTAACTGGGCCACACACACCCCACTTGACTGGCATCGGTTGAGCCCCCCTTTTGACAAAGAAAAAGATGCTTTGCATGAAGCACTCTCAAAAATACGCGTGCCTTTCCCGTCCCCTGGCTGACCCAGGGGAAGAAAAGTCCTCTGAGAGCCATGACTTGTTCATCTTGGTTCTTTTAGAGACACAGCGAGGGGACTCCAACCACAGTCTCCCTCGTTGCCACTAACTGGGCCACACACACCCCACTTGACTGGCATCGGTTGAGCCCCCCTTTTGACAAAGAAAAAGATGCTTTGCATGAAGCACTCTCAAAAATGCGCGTGCCTTTCCCGTCCCCTGGCTGACCCAGGGGAAGAAAAGTCCTCTGAGAGCCATGACTTGTTCATCTTGGTTCTTTTAGAGACACAGCGAGGGGACTCCAACCACAGTCTCCCTCGTTGCCACTAACTGGGCCACACACACCCCACTTGACTGGCATCGGTTGAGCCCCCTTTTGAAAAAGAAAAAGATGCTTTGCATGAAGCACTCTCAAAAATACGCGTGCCTTTCCCGTCCCCTGGCTGACCCAGGGGAAGAAAAGTCCTCTGAGAGCCATGACTTGTTCATCTTGGTTCTTTTAGAGACACAGCGAGGGGACTCCAACCACAGTCTCCCTCGTTGCCACTAACTGGGCCACACACACCCCACTTGACTGGCATCGGTTGAGCCCCCCTTTTGACAAAGAAAAAGATGCTTTGCATGAAGCACTCTCAAAAATACGCGTGCCTTTCCCGTCCCCTGGCTGACCCAGGGGAAGAAAAGTCCTCTGAGAGCCATGACTTGTTCATCTTGGTTCTTTTAGAGACACAGCGAGGGGACTCCAACCACAGTCTCCCTCGTTGCCACTAACTGGGCCACACACACCCCACTTGACTGGCATCGGTTGAGCCCCCTTTTGAAAAAGAAAAAGATGCTTTGCATGAAGCACTCTCAAAAATACGCGTGCCTTTCCCGTCCCCTGGCTGACCCAGGGGAAGAAAAGTCCTCTGAGAGCCATGACTTGTTCATCTTGGTTCTTTTAGAGACACAGCGAGGGGACTCCAACCACAGTCTCCCTCGTTGCCACTAACTGGGCCACACACACCCCACTTGACTGGCATCGGTTGAGCCCCCTTTTGAAAAAGAAAAAGATGCTTTGCATGAAGCACTCTCAAAAATACGCGTGCCTTTCCCGTCCCCTGGCTGACCCAGGGGAAGAAAAGTCCTCTGAGAGCCATGAATTGTTCATCTTGGTTCTTTTAGAGACACAGCGAGGGGACTCCAACCACAGTCTCCCTCGTTGCCACTAACTGGGCCACACACACCCCACTTGACTGGCATCGGTTGAGCCCCCCTTTTGACAAAGAAAAAGATGCTTTGCATGAAGCACTCTCAAAAATACGCGTGCCTTTCCCGTCCCCTGGCTGACCCAGGGGAAGAAAAGTCCTCTGAGAGCCATGACTTGTTCATCTTGGTTCTTTTAGAGACACAGCGAGGGGACTCCAACCACAGTCTCCCTCGTTGCCACTAACTGGGCCACACACACCCCACTTGACTGGCATCGGTTGAGCCCCCTTTTGAAAAAGAAAAAGATGCTTTGCATGAAGCACTCTCAAAAATACGCGTGCCTTTCCCGTCCCCTGGCTGACCCAGGGGAAGAAAAGTCCTCTGAGAGCCATGACTTGTTCATCTTGGTTCTTTTAGAGACACAGCGAGGGGACTCCAACCACAGTCTCCCTCGTTGCCACTAACTGGGCCACACACACCCCACTTGACTGGCATCGGTTGAGCCCCCCTTTTGACAAAGAAAAAGATGCTTTGCATGAAGCACTCTCAAAAATACGCGTGCCTTTCCCGTCCCCTGGCTGACCCAGGGGAAGAAAAGTCCTCTGAGAGCCATGACTTGTTCATCTTGGTTCTTTTAGAGACACAGCGAGGGGACTCCAACCACAGTCTCCCTCGTTGCCACTAACTGGGCCACACACACCCCACTTGACTGGCATCGGTTGAGCCCCCTTTTGAAAAAGAAAAAGATGCTTTGCATGAAGCACTCTCAAAAATACGCGTGCCTTTCCCGTCCCCTGGCTGACCCAGGGGAAGAAAAGTCCTCTGAGAGCCATGACTTGTTCATCTTGGTTCTTTTAGAGACACAGCGAGGGGACTCCAACCACAGTCTCCCTCGTTGCCACTAACTGGGCCACACACACCCCACTTGACTGGCATCGGTTGAGCCCCCCTTTTGACAAAGAAAAAGATGCTTTGCATGAAGCACTCTCAAAAATACGCGTGCCTTTCCCGTCCCCTGGCTGACCCAGGGGAAGAAAAGTCCTCTGAGAGCCATGACTTGTTCATCTTGGTTCTTTTAGAGACACAGCGAGGGGACTCCAACCACAGTCTCCCTCGTTGCCACTAACTGGGCCACACACACCCCACTTGACTGGCATCGGTTGAGCCCCCTTTTGAAAAAGAAAAAGATGCTTTGCATGAAGCACTCTCAAAAATACGCGTGCCTTTCCCGTCCCCTGGCTGACCCAGGGGAAGAAAAGTCCTCTGAGAGCCATGACTTGTTCATCTTGGTTCTTTTAGAGACACAGCGAGGGGACTCCAACCACAGTCTCCCTCGTTGCCACTAACTGGGCCACACACACCCCACTTGACTGGCATCGGTTGAGCCCCCCTTTTGACAAAGAAAAAGATGCTTTGCATGAAGCACTCTCAAAAATACGCGTGCCTTTCCCGTCCCCTGGCTGACCCAGGGGAAGAAAAGTCCTCTGAGAGCCATGACTTGTTCATCTTGGTTCTTTTAGAGACACAGCGAGGGGACTCCAACCACAGTCTCCCTCGTTGCCACTAACTGGGCCACACACACCCCACTTGACTGGCATCGGTTGAGCCCCCTTTTGAAAAAGAAAAAGATGCTTTGCATGAAGCACTCTCAAAAATACGCGTGCCTTTCCCGTCCCCTGGCTGACCCAGGGGAAGAAAAGTCCTCTGAGAGCCATGACTTGTTCATCTTGGTTCTTTTAGAGACACAGCGAGGGGACTCCAACCACAGTCTCCCTCGTTGCCACTAACTGGGCCACACACACCCCACTTGACTGGCATCGGTTGAGCCCCCTTTTGAAAAAGAAAAAGATGCTTTGCATGAAGCACTCTCAAAAATACGCGTGCCTTTCCCGTCCCCTGGCTGACCCAGGGGAAGAAAAGTGGTTCTTTTAGAGACACAGCGAGGGGACTCCAACCACAGTCTCCCTCGTTGCCACTAACTGGGCCACACACACCCCACTTGACTGGCATCGGTTGAGCCCCCTTTTGAAAAAGAAAAAGATGCTTTGCATGAAGCACTCTCAAAAATACGCGTGCCTTTCCCGTCCCCTGGCTGACCCAGGGGAAGAAAAGTCCTCTGAGAGCCATGACTTGTTCATCTTGGTTCTTTTAGAGACACAGCGAGGGGACTCCAACCACAGTCTCCCTCGTTGCCACTAACTGGGCCACACACACCCCACTTGACTGGCATCGGTTGAGCCCCCTTTTGAAAAAGAAAAAGATGCTTTGCATGAAGCACTCTCAAAAATACGCGTGCCTTTCCCGTCCCCTGGCTGACCCAGGGGAAGAAAAGTCCTCTGAGAGCCATGACTTGTTCATCTTGGTTCTTTTAGAGACACAGCGAGGGGACTCCAACCACAGTCTCCCTCGTTGCCACTAACTGGGCCACACACACCCCACTTGACTGGCATCGGTTGAGCCCCCCTTTTGACAAAGAAAAAGATGCTTTGCATGAAGCACTCTCAAAAATACGCGTGCCTTTCCCGTCCCCTGGCTGACCCAGGGGAAGAAAAGTCCTCTGAGAGCCATGACTTGTTCATCTTGGTTCTTTTAGAGACACAGCGAGGGGACTCCAACCACAGTCTCCCTCGTTGCCACTAACTGGGCCACACACACCCCACTTGACTGGCATCGGTTGAGCCCCCCTTTTGACAAAGAAAAAGATGCTTTGCATGAAGCACTCTCAAAAATACGCGTGCCTTTCCCGTCCCCTGGCTGACCCAGGGGAAGAAAAGTCCTCTGAGAGCCATGACTTGTTCATCTTGGTTCTTTTAGAGACACAGCGAGGGGACTCCAACCACAGTCTCCCTCGTTGCCACTAACTGGGCCACACACACCCCACTTGACTGGCATCGGTTGAGCCCCCTTTTGAAAAAGAAAAAGATGCTTTGCATGAAGCACTCTCAAAAATACGCGTGCCTTTCCCGTCCCCTGGCTGACCCAGGGGAAGAAAAGTCCTCTGAGAGCCATGACTTGTTCATCTTGGTTCTTTTAGAGACACAGCGAGGGGACTCCAACCACAGTCTCCCTCGTTGCCACTAACTGGGCCACACACACCCCACTTGACTGGCATCGGTTGAGCCCCCCTTTTGACAAAGAAAAAGATGCTTTGCATGAAGCACTCTCAAAAATACGCGTGCCTTTCCCGTCCCCTGGCTGACCCAGGGGAAGAAAAGTCCTCTGAGAGCCATGACTTGTTCATCTTGGTTCTTTTAGAGACACAGCGAGGGGACTCCAACCACAGTCTCCCTCGTTGCCACTAACTGGGCCACACACACCCCACTTGACTGGCATCGGTTGAGCCCCCTTTTGAAAAAGAAAAAGATGCTTTGCATGAAGCACTCTCAAAAATACGCGTGCCTTTCCCGTCCCCTGGCTGACCCAGGGGAAGAAAAGTCCTCTGAGAGCCATGACTTGTTCATCTTGGTTCTTTTAGAGACACAGCGAGGGGACTCCAACCACAGTCTCCCTCGTTGCCACTAACTGGGCCACACACACCCCACTTGACTGGCATCGGTTGAGCCCCCTTTTGAAAAAGAAAAAGATGCTTTGCATGAAGCACTCTCAAAAATACGCGTGCCTTTCCCGTCCCCTGGCTGACCCAGGGGAAGAAAAGTCCTCTGAGAGCCATGACTTGTTCATCTTGGTTCTTTTAGAGACACAGCGAGGGGACTCCAACCACAGTCTCCCTCGTTGCCACTAACTGGGCCACACACACCCCACTTGACTGGCATCGGTTGAGCCCCCCTTTTGACAAAGAAAAAGATGCTTTGCATGAAGCACTCTCAAAAATACGCGTGCCTTTCCCGTCCCCTGGCTGACCCAGGGGAAGAAAAGTCCTCTGAGAGCCATGACTTGTTCATCTTGGTTCTTTTAGAGACACAGCGAGGGGACTCCAACCACAGTCTCCCTCGTTGCCACTAACTGGGCCACACACACCCCACTTGACTGGCATCGGTTGAGCCCCCTTTTGAAAAAGAAAAAGATGCTTTGCATGAAGCACTCTCAAAAATACGCGTGCCTTTCCCGTCCCCTGGCTGACCCAGGGGAAGAAAAGTCCTCTGAGAGCCATGACTTGTTCATCTTGGTTCTTTTAGAGACACAGCGAGGGGACTCCAACCACAGTCTCCCTCGTTGCCACTAACTGGGCCACACACACCCCACTTGACTGGCATCGGTTGAGCCCCCCTTTTGACAAAGAAAAAGATGCTTTGCATGAAGCACTCTCAAAAATACGCGTGCCTTTCCCGTCCCCTGGCTGACCCAGGGGAAGAAAAGTCCTCTGAGAGCCATGACTTGTTCATCTTGGTTCTTTTAGAGACACAGCGAGGGGACTCCAACCACAGTCTCCCTCGTTGCCACTAACTGGGCCACACACACCCCACTTGACTGGCATCGGTTGAGCCCCCTTTTGAAAAAGAAAAAGATGCTTTGCATGAAGCACTCTCAAAAATACGCGTGCCTTTCCCGTCCCCTGGCTGACCCAGGGGAAGAAAAGTCCTCTGAGAGCCATGACTTGTTCATCTTGGTTCTTTTAGAGACACAGCGAGGGGACTCCAACCACAGTCTCCCTCGTTGCCACTAACTGGGCCACACACACCCCACTTGACTGGCATCGGTTGAGCCCCCTTTTGAAAAAGAAAAAGATGCTTTGCATGAAGCACTCTCAAAAATACGCGTGCCTTTCCCGTCCCCTGGCTGACCCAGGGGAAGAAAAGTCCTCTGAGAGCCATGACTTGTTCATCTTGGTTCTTTTAGAGACACAGCGAGGGGACTCCAACCACAGTCTCCCTCGTTGCCACTAACTGGGCCACACACACCCCACTTGACTGGCATCGGTTGAGCACCCTTTTGAAAAAGAAAAAGATGCTTTGCATGAAGCACTCTCAAAAATACGCGTGCCTTTCCCGTCCCCTGGCTGACCCAGGGGAAGAAAAGTCCTCTGAGAGCCATGACTTGTTCATCTTGGTTCTTTTAGAGACACAGCGAGGGGACTCCAACCACAGTCTCCCTCGTTGCCACTAACTGGGCCACACACACCCCACTTGACTGGCATCGGTTGAGCCCCCCTTTTGACAAAGAAAAAGATGCTTTGCATGAAGCACTCTCAAAAATACGCGTGCCTTTCCCGTCCCCTGGCTGACCCAGGGGAAGAAAAGTCCTCTGAGAGCCATGACTTGTTCATCTTGGTTCTTTTAGAGACACAGCGAGGGGACTCCAACCACAGTCTCCCTCGTTGCCACTAACTGGGCCACACACACCCCACTTGACTGGCATCGGTTGAGCCCCCTTTTGAAAAAGAAAAAGATGCTTTGCATGAAGCACTCTCAAAAATACGCGTGCCTTTCCCGTCCCCTGGCTGACCCAGGGGAAGAAAAGTCCTCTGAGAGCCATGACTTGTTCATCTTGGTTCTTTTAGAGACACAGCGAGGGGACTCCAACCACAGTCTCCCTCGTTGCCACTAACTGGGCCACACACACCCCACTTGACTGGCATCGGTTGAGCCCCCCTTTTGACAAAGAAAAAGATGCTTTGCATGAAGCACTCTCAAAAATACGCGTGCCTTTCCCGTCCCCTGGCTGACCCAGGGGAAGAAAAGTCCTCTGAGAGCCATGACTTGTTCATCTTGGTTCTTTTAGAGACACAGCGAGGGGACTCCAACCACAGTCTCCCTCGTTGCCACTAACTGGGCCACACACACCCCACTTGACTGGCATCGGTTGAGCCCCCCTTTTGAAAAAGAAAAAGATGCTTTGCATGAAGCACTCTCAAAAATACGCGTGCCTTTCCCGTCCCCTGGCTGACCCAGGGGAAGAAAAGTCCTCTGAGAGCCATGACTTGTTCATCTTGGTTCTTTTAGAGACACAGCGAGGGGACTCCAACCACAGTCTCCCTCGTTGCCACTAACTGGGCCACACACACCCCACTTGACTGGCATCGGTTGAGCCCCCTTTTGAAAAAGAAAAAGATGCTTTGCATGAAGCACTCTCAAAAATACGCGTGCCTTTCCCGTCCCCTGGCTGACCCAGGGGAAGAAAAGTCCTCTGAGAGCCATGACTTGTTCATCTTGGTTCTTTTAGAGACACAGCGAGGGGACTCCAACCACAGTCTCCCTCGTTGCCACTAACTGGGCCACACACACCCCACTTGACTGGCATCGGTTGAGCACCCTTTTGAAAAAGAAAAAGATGCTTTGCATGAAGCACTCTCAAAAATACGCGTGCCTTTCCCGTCCCCTGGCTGACCCAGGGGAAGAAAAGTCCTCTGAGAGCCATGACTTGTTCATCTTGGTTCTTTTAGAGACACAGCGAGGGGACTCCAACCACAGTCTCCCTCGTTGCCACTAACTGGGCCACACACACCCCACTTGACTGGCATCGGTTGAGCCCCCTTTTGAAAAAGAAAAAGATGCTTTGCATGAAGCACTCTCAAAAATACGCGTGCCTTTCCCGTCCCCTGGCTGACCCAGGGGAAGAAAAGTCCTCTGAGAGCCATGACTTGTTCATCTTGGTTCTTTTAGAGACACAGCGAGGGGACTCCAACCACAGTCTCCCTCGTTGCCACTAACTGGGCCACACACACCCCACTTGACTGGCATCGGTTGAGCCCCCCTTTTGACAAAGAAAAAGATGCTTTGCATGAAGCACTCTCAAAAATACGCGTGCCTTTCCCGTCCCCTGGCTGACCCAGGGGAAGAAAAGTCCTCTGAGAGCCATGACTTGTTCATCTTGGTTCTTTTAGAGACACAGCGAGGGGACTCCAACCACAGTCTCCCTCGTTGCCACTAACTGGGCCACACACACCCCACTTGACTGGCATCGGTTGAGCCCCCTTTTGAAAAAGAAAAAGATGCTTTGCATGAAGCACTCTCAAAAATACGCGTGCCTTTCCCGTCCCCTGGCTGACCCAGGGGAAGAAAAGTCCTCTGAGAGCCATGACTTGTTCATCTTGGTTCTTTTAGAGACACAGCGAGGGGACTCCAACCACAGTCTCCCTCGTTGCCACTAACTGGGCCACACACACCCCACTTGACTGGCATCGGTTGAGCCCCCCTTTTGACAAAGAAAAAGATGCTTTGCATGAAGCACTCTCAAAAATACGCGTGCCTTTCCCGTCCCCTGGCTGACCCAGGGGAAGAAAAGTCCTCTGAGAGCCATGACTTGTTCATCTTGGTTCTTTTAGAGACACAGCGAGGGGACTCCAACCACAGTCTCCCTCGTTGCCACTAACTGGGCCACACACACCCCACTTGACTGGCATCGGTTGAGCCCCCTTTTGAAAAAGAAAAAGATGCTTTGCATGAAGCACTCTCAAAAATACGCGTGCCTTTCCCGTCCCCTGGCTGACCCAGGGGAAGAAAAGTCCTCTGAGAGCCATGACTTGTTCATCTTGGTTCTTTTAGAGACACAGCGAGGGGACTCCAACCACAGTCTCCCTCGTTGCCACTAACTGGGCCACACACACCCCACTTGACTGGCATCGGTTGAGCCCCCTTTTGAAAAAGAAAAAGATGCTTTGCATGAAGCACTCTCAAAAATACGCGTGCCTTTCCCGTCCCCTGGCTGACCCAGGGGAAGAAAAGTCCTCTGAGAGCCATGACTTGTTCATCTTGGTTCTTTTAGAGACACAGCGAGGGGACTCCAACCACAGTCTCCCTCGTTGCCACTAACTGGGCCACACACACCCCACTTGACTGGCATCGGTTGAGCACCCTTTTGAAAAAGAAAAAGATGCTTTGCATGAAGCACTCTCAAAAATACGCGTGCCTTTCCCGTCCCCTGGCTGACCCAGGGGAAGAAAAGTCCTCTGAGAGCCATGACTTGTTCATCTTGGTTCTTTTAGAGACACAGCGAGGGGACTCCAACCACAGTCTCCCTCGTTGCCACTAACTGGGCCACACACACCCCACTTGACTGGCATCGGTTGAGCCCCCTTTTGAAAAAGAAAAAGATGCTTTGCATGAAGCACTCTCAAAAATACGCGTGCCTTTCCCGTCCCCTGGCTGACCCAGGGGAAGAAAAGTCCTCTGAGAGCCACGACTTGTTCATCTTGGTTCTTTTAGAGACACAGCGAGGGGACTCCAACCACAGTCTCCCTCGTTGCCACTAACTGGGCCACACACACCCCACTTGACTGGCATCGGTTGAGCCCCCCTTTTGACAAAGAAAAAGATGCTTTGCATGAAGCACTCTCAAAAATACGCGTGCCTTTCCCGTCCCCTGGCTGACCCAGGGGAAGAAAAGTCCTCTGAGAGCCATGACTTGTTCATCTTGGTTCTTTTAGAGACACAGCGAGGGGACTCCAACCACAGTCTCCCTCGTTGCCACTAACTGGGCCACACACACCCCACTTGACTGGCATCGGTTGAGCCCCCTTTTGAAAAAGAAAAAGATGCTTTGCATGAAGCACTCTCAAAAATATGCGTGCCTTTCCCGTCCCCTGGCTGACCCAGGGGAAGAAAAGTCCTCTGAGAGCCATGACTTGTTCATCTTGGTTCTTTTAGAGACACAGCGAGGGGACTCCAACCACAGTCTCCCTCGTTGCCACTAACTGGGCCACACACACCCCACTTGACTGGCATCGGTTGAGCCCCCCTTTTGACAAAGAAAAAGATGCTTTGCATGAAGCACTCTCAAAAATACGCGTGCCTTTCCCGTCCCCTGGCTGACCCAGGGGAAGAAAAGTCCTCTGAGAGCCATGACTTGTTCATCTTGGTTCTTTTAGAGACACAGCGAGGGGACTCCAACCACAGTCTCCCTCGTTGCCACTAACTGGGCCACACACACCCCACTTGACTGGCATCGGTTGAGCCCCCTTTTGAAAAAGAAAAAGATGCTTTGCATGAAGCACTCTCAAAAATACGCGTGCCTTTCCCGTCCCCTGGCTGACCCAGGGGAAGAAAAGTCCTCTGAGAGCCATGACTTGTTCATCTTGGTTCTTTTAGAGACACAGCGAGGGGACTCCAACCACAGTCTCCCTCGTTGCCACTAACTGGGCCACACACACCCCACTTGACTGGCATCGGTTGAGCCCCCTTTTGAAAAAGAAAAAGATGCTTTGCATGAAGCACTCTCAAAAATACGCGTGCCTTTCCCGTCCCCTGGCTGACCCAGGGGAAGAAAAGTCCTCTGAGAGCCATGACTTGTTCATCTTGGTTCTTTTAGAGACACAGCGAGGGGACTCCAACCACAGTCTCCCTCGTTGCCACTAACTGGGCCACACACACCCCACTTGACTGGCATCGGTTGAGCACCCTTTTGAAAAAGAAAAAGATGCTTTGCATGAAGCACTCTCAAAAATACGCGTGCCTTTCCCGTCCCCTGGCTGACCCAGGGGAAGAAAAGTCCTCTGAGAGCCATGACTTGTTCATCTTGGTTCTTTTAGAGACACAGCGAGGGGACTCCAACCACAGTCTCCCTCGTTGCCACTAACTGGGCCACACACACCCCACTTGACTGGCATCGGTTGAGCCCCCCTTTTGACAAAGAAAAAGATGCTTTGCATGAAGCACTCTCAAAAATACGCGTGCCTTTCCCGTCCCCTGGCTGACCCAGGGGAAGAAAAGTCCTCTGAGAGCCATGACTTGTTCATCTTGGTTCTTTTAGAGACACAGCGAGGGGACTCCAACCACAGTCTCCCTCGTTGCCACTAACTGGGCCACACACACCCCACTTGACTGGCATCGGTTGAGCCCCCTTTTGAAAAAGAAAAAGATGCTTTGCATGAAGCACTCTCAAAAATACGCGTGCCTTTCCCGTCCCCTGGCTGACCCAGGGGAAGAAAAGTCCTCTGAGAGCCATGACTTGTTCATCTTGGTTCTTTTAGAGACACAGCGAGGGGACTCCAACCACAGTCTCCCTCGTTGCCACTAACTGGGCCACACACACCCCACTTGACTGGCATCGGTTGAGCCCCCCTTTTGACAAAGAAAAAGATGCTTTGCATGAAGCACTCTCAAAAATACGCGTGCCTTTCCCGTCCCCTGGCTGACCCAGGGGAAGAAAAGTCCTCTGAGAGCCATGACTTGTTCATCTTGGTTCTTTTAGAGACACAGCGAGGGGACTCCAACCACAGTCTCCCTCGTTGCCACTAACTGGGCCACACACACCCCACTTGACTGGCATCGGTTGAGCCCCCTTTTGAAAAAGAAAAAGATGCTTTGCATGAAGCACTCTCAAAAATACGCGTGCCTTTCCCGTCCCCTGGCTGACCCAGGGGAAGAAAAGTCCTCTGAGAGCCATGACTTGTTCATCTTGGTTCTTTTAGAGACACAGCGAGGGGACTCCAACCACAGTCTCCCTCGTTGCCACTAACTGGGCCACACACACCCCACTTGACTGGCATCGGTTGAGCCCCCTTTTGAAAAAGAAAAAGATGCTTTGCATGAAGCACTCTCAAAAATACGCGTGCCTTTCCCGTCCCCTGGCTGACCCAGGGGAAGAAAAGTCCTCTGAGAGCCATGACTTGTTCATCTTGGTTCTTTTAGAGACACAGCGAGGGGACTCCAACCACAGTCTCCCTCGTTGCCACTAACTGGGCCACACACACCCCACTTGACTGGCATCGGTTGAGCACCCTTTTGAAAAAGAAAAAGATGCTTTGCATGAAGCACTCTCAAAAATACGCGTGCCTTTCCCGTCCCCTGGCTGACCCAGGGGAAGAAAAGTCCTCTGAGAGCCATGACTTGTTCATCTTGGTTCTTTTAGAGACACAGCGAGGGGACTCCAACCACAGTCTCCCTCGTTGCCACTAACTGGGCCACACACACCCCACTTGACTGGCATCGGTTGAGCCCCCTTTTGAAAAAGAAAAAGATGCTTTGCATGAAGCACTCTCAAAAATACGCGTGCCTTTCCCGTCCCCTGGCTGACCCAGGGGAAGAAAAGTCCTCTGAGAGCCATGACTTGTTCATCTTGGTTCTTTTAGAGACACAGCGAGGGGACTCCAACCACAGTCTCCCTCGTTGCCACTAACTGGGCCACACACACCCCACTTGACTGGCATCGGTTGAGCCCCCCTTTTGACAAAGAAAAAGATGCTTTGCATGAAGCACTCTCAAAAATACGCGTGCCTTTCCCGTCCCCTGGCTGACCCAGGGGAAGAAAAGTCCTCTGAGAGCCATGACTTGTTCATCTTGGTTCTTTTAGAGACACAGCGAGGGGACTCCAACCACAGTCTCCCTCGTTGCCACTAACTGGGCCACACACACCCCACTTGACTGGCATCGGTTGAGCCCCCTTTTGAAAAAGAAAAAGATGCTTTGCATGAAGCACTCTCAAAAATACGCGTGCCTTTCGCCTCCCCTGGCTGACCCAGGGGAAGAAAAGTCCTCTGAGAGCCAGGTCCACATTGTCAGTGGACAGACACGTGTGCTTATCTGCCAGCAGACCCCCAGCAGCACTGAAGACAGGTTCCGAGAGAACGCTGGCTGCAGGACACGACAAGATCCTCAAGGCGTACGTGGCGAGCTCAGGCAATTTATCCAGATTGGAAGCCTAAAATGAGCAGGGCTCAAGTTGCACAATAATGGAATCGATGTTTCTTTGCATATACTCATATATCTGTGTGTCTCCCTCTTTTTCCTTGTCCAGCTGTTTTGTTTTCACATGAGTATATGTCCTTGTCACTTTCCCATGTGTTTGTGTTATGTTGTGAGTTGTTTGTCACCTTTTGGACACCTTTCAGGGTGTTTTCTAGGTGTTTTACTGTGTTTGTGATTGCCTGCCATTGTTTCCTATGGGCTCGAGTTCGGTTCGTCGAACGTTCGACGAGCCGAACTCGAGCCAGACCCCCCGTTCGGCGAACCGCCTCGAGCCGAACCGGGACCGGTTCGCTCATCTCTAATGCTCAGCCTGACTGTGCCATTCCTGAGGCTAAGTCTTTATTTCGGGATACAGCGCATGCTCCCACACTTAGTGCGAAACGCCACTTTGCACAGGTACTTGCACTCTGTGCCGGGTCTAAGTCCTGTATTGTGCCTAGACACCATGCTAAAGCTGATAGTCTTTTTTCAGAGACTGTATTTCATGCTACTGAGCATGCTCAGGCACTTACTGCATCAGAGACTAGGTCCGGTAATTAACTCTTTGGCCCTGCCCCTGATGTGGGGGGCCCATATAGACCACAGGGCATCAGGTGTCCTGACGATGTGGCCAGGCCACTCCCAAATGGCTTGCAGAGGCCCGCCCCTATGACTTGTCACCTCATTATTGATGGTCAGACGATGACTGGTGAGGTGTTTGTGTCGTGGCAGCCATGAGGTCATTATTGAAGTTGCGGTTCCAAATAGGACGCTAGTTATGCAACTCATGACGTGTCACTCTGCTTTTGTCTCCAGGATGTACATTGTGGTCCACCCTGGTTTGGGGCGGACCCAGGTTATAAAACGAGCTGGAGCCAACAAGGAGGTGCGCAGTCTTCTATTATGCTCCGAAAGAGCACACCTCCATGTGTTGAACCCATTGCGGCTTTAGGCCAGAGGTAGGCAGGGATAGGGTGTCAATGCACGCCTCCACCACAGTTGGTAAAACAGAACGGTTAAGACCAGCTCCTGTCCTACCATTCCTGCTTGTGCAGCCCAGTGGCATTAACAGGCCGCTGCTGCTGATGCGCCTGCTGTCCACAGGTGTGGCCCCAACGCACACGGTCAGCGTACTCAATGGCCCCTGTGATGTTAACAGGGAGTTCCTGGGCTGGGTGGGCGTGTGGACCCTGTGACGCTAACAGGGCTCCCAGTCTCCAGATCCGAGTGGCGTCTAACTCGCTTCAGGCTACTATTAGTTTCATAGCCAGACAGCTCTGTATCCTCCACCTAACCTTCCAGTTGCCAACCTCTCCTTTTCCATCTGGGAGCACGGTGGACACTGACTGCTGATGGGGATATATACCTTTCTCTTTCTTTTCTTATTAATTTTCGTTATATAGCGGTAACATAGTATATACCACCTTATCCAAATCTGCCAGTCCCACCGTAACAGATGCTGTTTCTTCATCAAATGTTACTTTTGCTTAACCACCAAACCCACGGACAAAAAACTTTTTTCCCCTTTCCAACATACCTGTTCCCCTTTCCACCAGCATCTGTCCTTTTTCAACTCATTTTGTATATGACCAAAAGTGAAACTCTGCAAGGACACCGTACTCAATGCCATCTCAGCACAGCAGCCAGCCCTCGGTCCCTCAGATGTGGACAAGTAAAAGACCATTTCCTCCTATCCATGACAAAGCGTTGAGATTCACTCTGTGCAGCACTGGTGTTTAGTGGAAAAGCAGATCTAAGATTGCGTACCACCTTCTGCAGATACTCCTGTATACGTGCGTCCCTTTCTATGGCTGGAATTATTTTGCCAAACTTTGTCTTGTACCGGGGATCTAACAGTGTGGCAACCCAGTAGTTAGCATTACTTCGAATTCGTACAATCCGAGGGTCATGTTGTAGGTAGTGCAGCAAGAAGGCGCTCATGTGTCTTGTGCATCCAGGAGGACCAAGTCCTTGGTGTGTTGGTGACAGAGAGGTGAGAATCGTGCCTCCTTCCTCTGCCCTCTCCCCCCAACCTCGCACAACAGAAATGTGAGCAAGCTCTCACTCATCTGCTGAGTCTTCCATGCCCATCGCCAGTTCGTCCTCCATTTCTTCATGGGCTCCTGCACCTTCCTCAACACTTTTTGCTGATACTATGCACCCTTGTTAATCCCTATCCCCCACCATGACTGCCGCCTAGGTGCCGCTGACCATCTGGACCTCGTAGATCTTGTTATCCCTTCCGCATATGACTCCTCCTGTACTTCCTCCCCTTCCTCTTGTCCCAACACCTGACTCCGAATAATGCTTACAGTGTGCTCCATCATGTAGATGACCAGAATTGTCACACTGAGAATGGCATTGCCAGTGCTAAACATCTTCGTCGACATTTGTAAACTGTGTAGAAGGGTGCATAGGTCCTTGATCTGACACCACTCCAGCAGCGTGATCTGCACCACCTCTGGATCAAGTTAGGCCAGGCTATATGTCATAACGTATTGCAGCAGGGTTCGGCGGTGCTGCCACAAACGCTGCAACATGTGCACATTCAAATTCCTGCGTGTCGGCACATCGCATTTCAGGTGTTTAACCACCAGACCTAAAGACTTCTAGAGCGACGAAAGTTCTTGAGCTGCTGTGTGCGAACGATGGAAGTGAGCACATAGCGAGCGTACCCGCTGCACAAGGCCATGTAGGCCGGGATAGTGCTTTAAAAATTGCTGGACAACCAGGTTCAACACGTGAGCCACACAAGGCACGTGTGTCACATTGTCACGGCGAAGGGCCGCACCCATGTTTGCATCATTGTCACACCCGGCCTTCCCTGGCTGCTGGTTGAGTGGAGACTACCATTGATGAAACTTGGTCTCCAGAGCTAACCGCCCACAACTTCTCAGCGGTGTGACTCACATTTCCCATACATTTCAAAGTAAACATTTGACCGCATGATGGCATTGAGCTCTGCTGCCAGCATAATAAGGAGGTGTGTGGTTTTCCTTGTGCGCAGTTACAAGGAAGGGTGCCCTGACCACGCAGGGTTTGGGCCGAGGTGAAGGACCCACACGAGGTTGAGGAGGCAGAAGCAGTGTATTAACTTCTATATACAGAGGAAGGATTGATACAACTCGTGGGGACAGCAAGACTTGTACAGCAGACCCTTCTCCATCTCTCCCCATAGTAACCCATTGCCCAGTCAGCGACATGTAACGCCCCTGTCCATGCTTACTGAGCCAAGTATCTGTGGTGAAATGCACCCTGTCACACAGTTTCTCAAAGAAGCGGTGATGTTTGGTGCGACATGCTGGTGTAGCGCGTGCACGCCTTTGTTGGAGAAGGAGTGGTGCCTGGGCATCGGCTCTTGGGGCACTGCGATGGGCATAAGGTCTCGAAAATCCTCGGTTAAAAAAGTTGGAAAGGAAGCATTTTGGTAGCCAACAGTTTGCAGATGCTGAAAGTCAAGCTCTAAGCCATGTCATGCCCTTCTAAAAGCATGTAAAACACAGCAAGGGGACTCCAACCACAGTCTCCCTCGTTTCCACTAATTGGGCCACACACACCCCACTTGACTGGCATCAGTTGACCCCCATTTTCAAGATGAAAAAGATGCTTTGCATGAAGCAATGAAGCACTCTCAAAAATACGCATGCCTTTCACCTCCCCTGGATGACCCAGGGGAAGAAAGTTCTCTGAGAGCCATGACTCGTTCATCTTGGTTCTTTTTTGAGAAGCGAGGGGACTCCAACCACAGTCTCCCTCGTTTCCACTAATTGGGCCACACACACCCCACTTGACTGGCATCAGTTGACCCCATTTTCAAGATGAAAAAGATCCTTTCCATGAAACACTCTCAAAAATACGCGTGCCTTTCGCCTCCCCTGGCTGAGCCAGGGGAAGAAAAGTCCTCTGAGAGCCATGACTTGTTCATCTTGGTGAATGTTAGTCTATCCACATTGTCAGTGGACAGATGCGTGTGCTTAGCTGTCAGCACACCCCCAGCAGCACTGAGGACACGTTCCGAGAAAACGCTGGCTGCGGGACACAACAAGATCCCCAAGGCGTACGTGGTGAGCTCAGGCAATTTATCCAGATTGGAAGCCTAAAATGAGCAGGGCTCAAGTTGCACAGTAATGGCATCGACGTTCCCTTGCATATACTCATATCTGTGTCTCCTCCTCTTTTTCCTTGTCCAGCTCCTTTGTTTTCGCATGAGTATATGTCCTTGTCACTTTCCCATGTGTTTGTGTTGTGTTGTGAGTTGTTTGTCACCTTTTGGACACCTTTGAGGGTGTTTTCTAGGTGTTTTTATGTGTTTGTGATTGCCTGCCATTGTTTCCTATGTGATTCGAGTGGTTCGTCGAACGTTCACCGAACCGAACTCGAACGGGACCTCCGTTCGACGAACCGAACTCGAGCCGAACCACAGCCGGTTCGATCATCTCTAATAACGACGCCTATTAAATAAATCTAGTGAAGCTAAGAACTTCATTTAAGCCTTTGGGGTTAAGTGTGTCAAGTAGATAGGTCCATTTTGCCTCCCGCTGCAATATCCTTCTATCCCAATTGCCCTTCCTTGAAGATTTTGGTATAACCTTAATCACCTGAAATTGGATAGATTTAGGGTTACCCTGGTGGCACTGTGTCACATGTCTGGCGATAGGTGTATCTCGCTTGTGCACTATGTTCCCAGGTGTTCCCCTATCCGTACACGGAGCTGGCATTTGGTTTTGCCAATATAGCTCATTGGGCACGAGCATGTACATCTATAGACCACTCCCTCTGTCCGACAATTCGTGAAGCCATTGATATAAAATCTTCTGCCTGTAGTCAGATTAGAGAAGGTTTTCGCCTGGTCAGTGTATGGACAATAACTACAAGATCCACATCTGAATGTACCAATTGGTTTCCGATCCAGCCATGTTCCCTCACATTTTTTGGTTCAAAGTGACTGTGAACCACCATGTCTTTAATTGTTTTCCCCCTTCAGTAAGTAACACTTGGGTACGGGATAATGAAATCCTTCAAATCGGGGTCTGCCTGTAATATACCCCAGTGACGTCTCAGAATGCTCTTGACTCTGTTATTCTGATCATCAAATGATCCTATAAGTCTTGTTATTGACTCATATATAGGTCTCCCACGCGGCGTCAACAGGTCTCTCCTGTTGGTATCCCGCGCTGACTTATAGGCTGTTTTGATGACATGCAAAGAATACCCTCTTGCTTTAAACCGATCCCCAAGTTGTTGTGCCTGCTTATGAAATTCACTGAGGGATGAACAGTTCCTTCTGGCACAAAGGAACTGTCTTTTGGGTATTCCTCTGCGTAGGGGTAGGGGGTGATGACTCTTCCACCTCAGGAGGCTGTTTGTGGCTGTCGGTTTGTGGTAAATGCTCATACCCAAAGTGTCATCCTCATGTTTAACTATTTTTGTGTCCAGAAATGTCAGGCTATCCCCTCCTATCTCATATGTAAATCTTAGGCCCAACTGGTTGATGTTGAGGCTGGTAACAAAATCCTGGAATGATTTTGCATCCCCCATCCAGAGGACCTGGATGTCATCAATGTATCGACCCCAGAATATTATCTGGGGTCCCCACATGACATCCCCGTCCCCAAAGACCACCCTATCCTCCCACCAGCCCAGGAACATGTTAGCATAGATAAGGGCACATGGGCTCCCCATCGCGGTGCCCCTGAGCTGGTGGTAGAATCTGTTACTATATAGAAAATAGTTACGTGTCAACACAAATGTGAGGAGTTGAATAACAAAGGCATTGTGCTCCCTGAATTGATTCCCTCTCGCCTCAAGATAGAATTTTGCCGCTTCCAGACCCCTGTCATGTGGAATACAGTGGTAAAGCTGTTCCACATCAATGGATGTCAGGATGGTGTTGGCATCTACATGTATTCCGTCTAGTTTACACAGTAGGTCCGTGGTGTCCCTGATGTATGAGGGTTGTGTTGTAACAAATGGGCGGAGTACTCTATCAAGGTATATGCCTGGGTTCTGTCCCAAAGCATCTACGCCTGATACGATTGGGCGTCCTTTCAGAGGGTGGAGCCCTTTGTGGATCTTGGGGATCGAATAAAACGTAGCTATAGTTGGATATTTATTATTTAGAAAATTGAATTCATCCCTAGATATCAGGGATTTATCCAGGGCCTCCGATGTAATGTTTTCAAGTTCCACCATAAACTCCCTAGTGGGGTCCGAGGGGAGGATTGCATATGTAGCTCTATCTGACAAAATTCTGGTACACATTTCCACATAGTCTGTTGTATCCATGATTACAACATTGCCCCCTTTATCTGAGGGTTTTATTGTTATCAATTAATTTCTTTCCAAATTATTGAGGGCTTCCTTCTCAATGGGCATCAAGTTGGAGTCACAGCTACTTATTTTAGGTTTAATTTTCCTAATCTCATCCGCCACTAGTTTCGAGAATATAGCTATGCTATTACAGTCCGTCACTGGAGGCATCCTCGTACTTTTTAATTTTAAATCTGTAAAGGGACCTACACCAGTTAGGTTGTTATCTGTTTCTGACAGACCTGCTAGCAATCTCACGTCCTCTAGAGTATCCAAGGGGATCCCAAGTCTTCGGCACTCTTCCAGATCATTATATCTGAAAAACCTCCTCCATCTAAGCTTCCATAGGAAAAGTTCAATGTCTTTTATCCAGGTGCAAGAATCGAAATGTGTGGTGGGTACGAAGGATAGGCCTCTATTCAATACATTGTCTTCAATTTTCGATAGCCTATACGTAGACAGATTGTAAATCTGCTGTTCCTCCCTTTGGGGTCTACTTACCACTTCCTCACATTCCTGGGATATCTTTCCCTGAATGTATATGGGTCTCGCATCCCTAAAAAAGTAGACGGTGCTGGTGCCGGGGCCTGGGAAGAGGGAGTATAGGGGAAGGGTCCATAGGAAGGTGAGGATAATGGTAACTGGCCGGACACTCCCAATGTCTGGTATTCTGGGGGTCCCGATGATCCCTGCCTCCCACTTGTTCCCATCGTTTGTTTCCCCCCTTCTGTCTCTCCTCCCTATATCTATTGCCCCTTGGTCTGGGGTCCCTTGGTCTACTCTCTGAATCTGAGAGGTCGGATGATGAAATATCTCCTGTTCCTTCCTGGCAATTAAAGGCTCTCTTTTGTTTAAAGTCCTCAAGATCTCTGATAAACCGTTTATGTTTACGATTTTTTATGTTTTGTTGATATTTGTCTATGGTGGCCTGTAGTGTCAGCTCCATTGCCTGGAACTCAGGGTCTGCTTTAAATTTAAGGGCCTCTTCTCTGAGTGCATGTAGATTTTTTTGAGTTACTTCCAAAGTGCACCGTTCCTCTTCCAATAATATGTTCATAAATCTGAGGGACGAGGCCAATGATTCCTCTTCCCACCTCTTAAGGAGTTGTGGTGTCCTAGTTCTTTCTGCAGGTATTATATTAACCCTGAGTCCCCTGGGCACTATACTATGTTTAATATTGTGCTCCAGTGACTGGACCTCCCATCAAAATTTAGTGTTATTAATGTAGGCCGTTTGCAACTCCAAAAAAAACAATTTAAGACTCGGTTTGCCAGTAGTTGTTGTATCTAGGGCTTTATCTGAGAAGACCTCCTCTGTGTCGCTAAGCCACCTGTTTCTGTTTAATGGCCCTGAAAGAAAGCCAGCCATATTAAATAAAAAAAAAGCAGTGTCAATGGTATATAGTCAAGAGGATCCACTATATTGACCGAAAAAAACAAAAACCCTCTAAAACGTCACGTTTATTATCATTAAAATTTTAACTTTAATCTAAAACACTGGAACCATATCCAGTTGTACAAGTCACTAACAAAGTCGTGATAAGTGATTATTTTGTGAGGTCCTCAAATAGGGCAGTGGGCAAGGGGCGTGCACCACCTGCTATCATTGGGTTATTTAGGTATCACAATAATGGGATAAAGGGACCTAATGTTCCCTGATGTTTATCCCTACCTAACAACGGAGGTCAAGTACACCTTAATTTTCTGGGTGCCCCCCGTTCCTCGGCGGCTAGCCCTATATGTCCCTGTCACTATATTTGACCTAGAACCACCACCAGGTGCAATGTGCTGGAGTGATTGCATAGTCATATGTTTTAGGTCACAATTCAAAAAAGACCCCCCAATCTTAATAATTATTATGATTCTCAGTTCCCAGTTAAGCAGATGCCTATATAGCTATAACAACTGGGGAGATACATTAGATGGGGGTCTTAACCCTGAAAGTCCCAGTACTCATCCTGCCAGGACTGGTCTTGATCCCGACGCGTTTCCCCCCGATATATTGGGGTTCATCAGGGGATGTGTATACTCCAAGATGTCTTTATTTTGTCTAGGCCATCAATCTACAATTGAAAGGATATCATCCCTTAGAAACGTATAACATTTCATTATCACATGACCCATATTGAATTGCACATACCTTCTCATCTTTCTTTGTGTCCTTGAAATAGATTCCCCTAAGTGGGTCCAGTTGCTGTCCTGGGTCACTCTGGGTCACGTACTGGCTGTAAAAGTAGACCTCCTTCTAGATCAGCAAGGAATCATGTGGGAAGCTCTGTAAACAGTGAGTGCCTGCAATTTTATTTATTTATTTATTATTATTTATTTATAGAGCACCATTAATTCCATGGTGCTGTACATGAGAAGGGGGTTACATACAAAATACGTATACAAGTTACAGTAGACAGACTAGTACAGAGGGAAGAGGGCCCTACCCTTGTGGGCTTACATTCTATAGGATTATGGGGAGGAGACAATAGGTGGGGTGTAGGTCAGGCGGCAGCTCTGCACGGTGGTCGGGCGGCAGCTCCGCACGGTAGTCGGGCGGCAGCTCCGCACGGTGGTCGGGCGGCAGCTCCGCACGGTGCAATGGCAGCGTTTCACTGTGTCACCAGTGCCATAATAGTCTGGTGCGTGTTCTAAACTGGTATGTTTAAGGGGTTTGAAATCCCATCCTCCAGAGACAGAACCTGGCACGTCCGCATACAAAACTCCCGCCTTCTGGTTTGGGCGGTGTTTGTAATGTTAATGTTCCACAGCGTCTCCACTAGCGATGAGGTCATCGCCACTAGCCATCTCTGTAGGACGCTGTGCTCCACCCCTCGTTACCATATGTGGGTGTTGTCAGCGCTGAGCTCCCTGTCCATCCAGAGACCGCTGGTTAGGAAGTATCCGCCCATCTGATGTGACATCATCTCTGGGCGGTGATCAACACAGGGCACACGTTCGCTCCACCTCTTTTTCCACCGGACGTGCTGTGTGTTACACACAGAACTGTATTTCCTGCAGAGCGCATTTGCGCTCTGCCTGGCACACGTGGAACGCACGTGCGCTCCACCTCCTATAACCGGACGTGCTATGTGTTACACAAATTATGTTTCCTATAAGTCGCATCTGCGTTCTGCCCGTCCGTATATCTTATGTGTGCGTTAAGGGGTACATTTACAACCTCCTCAGGTTCCAGATGTGCCACACAGGCTCAGCACTGTTCCTGCTCATTATTTATATTATGCATTCAGGGGAATCCCTAAGTTGGCAAATTGCCTAATCTGTCAAAAAAACAGTCCATGTTATTTTTGGTCACAGCACCTTAATAACTCAATCTAACCCCCATGACCATAAGGATGAAATAATATAGTATGCATTTATAATATAGTGGTACAATTGTTTTGGGGAAAATATCCACAAGTATATGACGTCAGACCTGGAATCCACGTCCCTTACTATACGGACTGATACAAGATACCTGGGTTCGCTGTTGACACTTTGTTGTTACACTTTTGCCCCACTGTGGACAGCAACCAGGACTATGGGTCGGATGTACCCTGATTTCTAATATTTGAGGCTGCACGAATAACCATACTGAAACTGGATAGCGGCTGATTACCCTGAGTGACTATCTGTCAATCCATCAAGCACATATAAGGTCACTAATGGTGAACTATTTGATACAGTGATATCTGTAGTTATATTCTACAGCCACTATTGTGAGCGACTCAATCACTGTCCAGGTTGGAACAATTATTGATATTTTAAGATATATTCCGGTAACTTAGTGGATATTACTGATAACTAAAGCCACAAGTGCCACCAGTGTGTGAGGTGAGATTTCATTCTGGTATACCCCATGATAGACCAGCCGAAATGCGGATATTTATTTCCCCTATATTATCCAAGTGGAAAAAAGGATTTAACCACTATTGATTGTGTCTAAAAGAGAAAAAATCTTTCAAGAAATTTGTTCAAAAGCCACTGATGAGCCCTGGATTATCAGTATCAGAAATGGCGAAACGCGTCGGGCATTTCTTTAATAGCTAATCTTTGTTTTCAAATTTGTGTGATATATCTATCCTTATCTGCTATTGAGCACACAGAATGATTTATGAATACCTGACGACCCCTAAGCCCCAAACACCTATAGGTCTTGGTGGTGATACAGACAAATTAGTCACCGTGGACTGTGCACTTCTTCCTCACTATGGTGTTACCACTTTGGGGTATTCTATCTATGAGAGGGAATGCACCATGCTAAATTAGGGAGGGTATTATCCAGGGTTTGAGCCGTCGTGGAACGGGGGTGTCTTTACTCTTAGGATGCCGACCCCCGTAATATAGGAAGGGAAAAGGACAGGGATAATCATCTCTCCTCTCTCCTTCCTAACTTTTAAACTCAATTGTTTATTTCTGTATGTGAATTTAATATCAATAAAATTATATATTTTTTATGAAAAAGCAGTGAAGACTAGAGATGAGCGAACCGGTCCCGGTTCGGCTCGAGGTCGGTTCGCCGAACGGAGGTCCCGTTCGAGTTCGGCTCGTCGAACGTTCGACGAACCGAACTCGAACTGCATAGGAAACAATGGCAGGCAATCACAAACACATAAAAACACCTAGAAAACACCCTCAAAGGTGTCCAAAAGGTCACAAACAACTCACAACACAACACAAACACATGGGAAAGTGACAAGGACATATACTCATGCGAAAACAAAGGAGCTGGACAAGGAAAAAGAGGAGGAGACACAGATATGAGTATATGCAAGGTAACGTCGATGCCATTACTGAGCAACTTGAGCCCTGCTCATTTTAGGCTTTCAATCTGGATAAATTGCCTGAGCTCGCCACGTACGCCTTGGGGATCTTGTCGTGTCCTGCAGCCAGCGTTCTCTCGGAACCTGTCTTCAGTGCTGCTGGCGGTCTGCTGGCAGATAAGCACACGTGTCTGTCCACTGACAATGTGGACATGGCTCTCAGAGGACTTTTCTTCCCCTGGGTCAGCCAGGGGACGGGAAAGGCACGCGTATTTTTGAGAGTGCTTCATGCAAAGCATCTTTTTCATTTTGAAAAGGGGCATCAACTGATGTCAGTCAAGAGGGGTGTGTGTGGCCCAATTAGTGGCAACGAGGGAGACTGTGGTTGGAGTCCCCTCGCTGTGTTTCTAAAAGAACCAAGATGAACAAGTCATGGCTCTCAGAGGACTTTTCTTCCCCTGGGTCAGCCAGGGGATGGGAAAGGCACGCGTATTTTTGAGAGTGCTTCATGCAAAGCATCTTTTTCATTTTGAAAAGGGGCATCAACTGATGTCAGTCAAGTGGGGTGTGTGTGGCCCAATTAGTGGCAACGAGGGAGACTGTGGTTGGAGTCCCCTCGCTGTGTTTCTAAAAGAACCAAGATGAACAAGTCATGGCTCTCAGAGGACTTTTCTTCCCCTGGGTCAGCCAGGGGACGGGAAAAGCACGCGTATTTTTGAGAGTGCTTCATGCAAAGCATCTTTTTCTCTTTCAAAAGGGGGCTCAACCGATGCCAGTCAAGTGGGGTGTGTGTGGCCCAGTTAGTGGCAACGAGGGAGACTGTGGTTGGAGTCCCCTCGCTGTGTTTCTAAAAGAACCAAGATGAACAAGTCATGGCTCTCAGAGGACTTTTCTTCCCCTGGGTCAGCCAGGGGACGGGAAAGGCACGCGTATTTTTGAGAGTGCTTCATGCAAAGCATCTTTTTCATTTTGAAAAGGGGCATCAACTGATGTCAGTCAAGTGGGGTGTGTGTGGCCCAATTAGTGGCAACGAGGGAGACTGTGGTTGGAGTCCCCTCGCTGTGTTTCTAAAAGAACCAAAATGAACAAATCATGGCTCTCAGAGGACTTTTCTTCCCCTGGGTCAGCCAGGGGATGGGAAAGGCACGCGTATTTTTGAGAGTGCTTAATGCAAAGCATCTTTTTCTTTTTCAAAAGGGGGCTCAACCGATGCCAGTCAAGTGGGGTGTGTGTGGCCCAGTTAGTGGCAACGAGGGAGACTGTGGTTGGAGTCCCCTCGCTGTGTTTCTAAAAGAACCAAGATGAACAAGTCATGGCTCTCAGAGGACTTTTCTTCCCCTGGGTCAGCCAGGGGACGGGAAAGGCACGCGTATTTTTGAGAGTGCTTCATACAAAGCATCTTTTTCATTTTGAAAAGGGGAATCAACTGATGTCAGTCAAGTGGGGTGTGTGTGGCCCAATTAGTGGCAACGAGGGAGACTATGGTTGGAGTCCCCTCGCTGTGTTTCTAAAAGAACCAAAATGAACAAATCATGGCTCTCAGAGGACTTTTCTTACCCTGGGTCAGCCAGGGCACGGGAAAGGCAAGCGTATTTTTGAGAGTGCTTCATGCAAAGCATCTTTTTCTTTTTCAAAAGGGGGCTCAACCAATGCCAGTCAAGTGGTGTGTGTGTGGCCCAGTTAGTGGCAACGAGGGAGACTGTGGTTGGAGTCCCCTCGCTATGTTTCTAAAAGAACCAAGATGAACAAGTCATGGCTCTCAGAGGACTTTTCTTCCCCTGGGTCAGCCAGGGGACGGGAAAGGCACGCGTATTTTTGAGAGTGCTTCATGCAAAGCATCTTTTTCTTTTTCAAAAGGGGGCTCAACCGATGCCAGTCAAGTGGGGTGTGTGTGGCCCAGTTAGTGGAAACGAGGGAGACTGTGGTTGGAGTCCCCGCGCTGTGTTTTACATGCTTTTAGAAGGGCATGACATGGCTTAGAGGTTGACTTTCAGCATCTGGAAACTGTTGGCTACCAAAATGCTGCCTTTACAACCTTTTTAACCGAGGATTTTCGAGACCTTATGCCCATCGCAGTGCCCCAAGAGCCGATGCCCAGGCGCCACTCCTTTTCCAACAAAGGCGTGCACGCGCTACACCAGCATGTCGCACTAAACATCACTGATTCCTTGAGAAACTCTGTGTGACAGGGTGCTTTTCACCACAGATAATTGGCCCAGTAAGCATGGACAGGGGCGTTACATGTTGCTGACTGGGCAATGGGTTACTGTGGGGAGAGATGGAGAAGGGTCTGCTGTACAAGTCTTGCTGTCCCCACGAGTTGTTTCAATCCTTCTTCTGTATGTAGAAGTTAATACACTGCTTCTGCCTCTTCAACCTCGTGTGGGTCCTCCACCTTGGCGCAAACCCTGTGTGGTCAGGCCACCATTCCTTGTAACTGCGCAGAAGGACTACCACAGACCTCCTTACTATGCTGGCAGCAGAGCTCAATGCCATCAGGCGGTCAAAGTTTTACTTTGAAATGTATGGGAAATGTGAGTCACACCGCTGAGAAGTTGTGGACGGTTAGCTCTGGAGACCGAGTTTCATCAATGGTTGTCTCCACTCAACCAGCAGCCAGGGAAGGCCGGGTGCGACAATGATGCAAACATGGGTGCGGCCCTTCGCTGTGACAATGTGACACACGTGCCTTGTGTGGTTCACGTGTTGAACCTGGTTGTCCAGCAATTTTTAAAGCACTATCCTGGCCCACATGGCCTTCTGCAGAGAGCACGGTGTAACGCCTTCCTTGATCCACACACTCAGATGGGCTGTAAATGATAGGCTAGAGGGAAGCCACTCACCAAGCAGGACCCCTAGAACCCTGAAACCCTTTAACCCCTATACAGGGATTAGGAATTGCACAGGGCCCAAAGTGATTAATACCTGTGGAAGGCTGCAGTTCCAGAGAATAGTAGTCAGGCAGGGTCAAAACATTAATTGAGGAACAGGAACAGAATGGGACGGCCAGGACTTAATCAGAAAACAAGCAGAGGTGAAATGCGGATCGGCCAACAAGGTACATAAACAGCAAGCAGGAAAAAAAGTCAGGTAACAAGCACACAAAATCATAAAACTGAACTGGGGGTAAAAGCAGAGCTATGTCTGGCAGTGGTCTGCAGGATGAGCATAAAAAAGGGTGTGGTGTCTTCCCATTGGTTGTAGCTGAATAATGGTATTTCATCTGTGAGATACCCACCAGCTACATTCAGCCAGAGATTCTGCATCTGTCAAGGTAATGCAGCCCAGTGGGTGAGCATAACCTGCGTCCACCTGCGCCGCTGGCATCGACTCCTCTCCCATCATCAGCACTATTCATGAAAGGAACACGTTGTCACCTGGCGACCGGAGTACAAATTGACGGAGCGGACTCCGTTGGTGACTTAACAGCTGTGTGCGGCAATGATGCAAACCTGGCTGCGGGCCATCGTCAGGGCAATGTGACATACGTGCCTTGTATGGCTCACGTGTTGAACCTAATTCTCCAGCAATTTTTAAAACACCATCACGGCCTACATGGCCTTGTGCAGCGTGCACGCTCGCTATGTGCTCACTTCCATCGTGCGCACACAGCAGCTCAACAACTTTCGTCGCTACAGAAGTCTTTAGGTCTGGTGGTTAAACGCCTGAAATGCGATGTGCCCACACGCAGGAATTTGAATCTGCACATGTTGCAGCGTTTGTGGCAGCACCGCCGAACCCTGCTGCAATACGTTATGACATATAGCCTGGGATAACTTGATCCAGAGGTGGTGCAGATCACGCTGCTGGAGTGGTGTCAGATCAAGGACCTATGCACCCTGCTACACAGTTTACAAATGTCGACGAAGATGTTTAGCACTTGCAATGTCATTCTCAGCGTGACAATTCTGGTCATCTACATGATGGAGCACACTGTAATTATTATTCGGAGTCAGGTGTTGGGACAAGAGGAAGGGGAGGAAGTACAGGAGGAGTCATATGCGGAAGGGAAAACAAGATCTACGAGGTCCAGATGGTCAGCGGCACCTATGCGGCAGTCATGGTGAGGGAGAGGGATTAACAAGGGCGCATAGTATCAGCAGAAAGTGTTGAGGAAGGTGCAGGAGCCCATGAAGAAATGGAGGACGAACTGGCGATGGGCATGTAAGACTCAGCAGATGAGTGAGAGCTTGCTCACATTTCGGTTGTGCGAGGTTGTGGGGAGAGGGCAGAGGAAGGAGGCACGATTCTCACCTCTCTGCCACCAACACACCAAGGACTTGGTCCTCCTGGATGCACAAGACACATGAGCGCCTTCTTGCTGCACTACCTACAACATGACCCTCGGATTGTACGAATTCAAAGTAATCCAGAATACTGGGTTGCCACACTGTTAGATCCCCGGTACAAGACAAAATTTGGCAAAATAATTCCTGCCATAGAAATGGACGCACGTATACAGGAGTATCTGCAGAATGTGGTACGCAATCTTAGATCTACTTTTCCACTAAACACCAGTGCTGCACAGAGTGAATCTCAACGCTTTGTCATGGATAGGAGGAAATGGTCTTTTACTTGTCCACATCTGAGGGACCGAGGGCTGGCTGCTGTGCTGAGATGGCGTTGAGTACGGTGTCCCTGCAGAGTTGCACTTTTGGTCATATACCAAAATGAGTTGAAAAAGGACAGATGCTGGTGGAAAGGGGAACAGGTGTGTTGGAAAGGGGAAAAAAGTTTTGGTCCGTGGATTTGGTGGTTAAGCAACAGTAACATTTGCTGAAGAAACACCATCTGTTACAGTGGGACTGGCAGATTTGGATAAAGTGGTATATACTATGTTACCGCTATATAACGAAAATTAATAAGAAAAGAAAGAGAAAGGTATATATCCCCATCAGCAGTCAGTGTCCACCGTGCTCCCAGTTGGAAAAGGAGAGGTTGGCAACTGGAAGGTTTGGTGGAGGATACAGAGCTGTGTGGCTATGAAACTAATAGTAGCCTGAACCGAGTTAGACGCCATTCGGATCTGGAGACTGTGAGCCCTGTTAGCGTCACAGGGTCCACATGCCCACCCAGCCCAGGAACTCCCTGTTAACAACACAGGGGACATTGAGTACGCTGACCGTGTGCGTAGGGGCACACCTGTGGACAGCAGGCGCATCAGCAGCAGCAGGCCTGTTAATGCCACTGGGCTGCACAAGCAGGACTGGTAGGACAGGAGCTGGTCTTAACCGTTCTGCGTTACCAACTGTGGTGGTGGCCTGCATCGACACCCTATCCTTGCCTACCTCTGGCCTAAAGCCGCAATGGGTTCAACACATGGAGGTGTGCTCTTTCGGAGCATAATAGAAGACTGCGCACCTCCTTGTTGGCTCCAGCCCCTTTTATAACCTGGGTCCGCCCCAAACCAGGGTGAACCACAATGCACCTCCTGGAGACAAAAGTAGAGTGACACGTCATGAGTGGCATAACTAGCGTCCTATTTGGAACCGCAACTTCAATGATGACCTCATGGCTGCCATGACCCAAACACCTCACCAGTCATCGTCTGACCATCAATAATGTGGTGACAAGTCATAGGGGTGGGCCTCTGCAAGCCATTTGGGAGGACACCTGATGCCCTGTGGTCTATATGGGACCCCCACATCAGGGGCAGGGCCAAAGAGTTCATTACCGGACCTAGTCTCTGATGCAGTAAGTGCCTGAGCATGCTCAGTAGCATGAAATACAGTCTCTGAAAAAAGACTATCAGCTTTAGCATGGTGTCTAGGCACAAAACAGGACTTAGACCCGGCACGGAATGCAAGCACTGTGCAAAGAGGCTTTTCACACTTAGTGTGGGAGCATGCGCTGTATCCCGAAATGAAGACTTAGCGTCAGGAATAGCACAGTCAGGCTGAGCATACTCACTAGGCGAAACACTGTAATTAGGCTGCAGCTGGGGTAAATCGGCACACGCATGCGCACTAGCTGCCTCTCCTCACTTAGACGTGGAGGGGAAATTGCTCTTGGAGATGCTGTCTATGAACAGAAGGAAAAGCTAAAGGAAGCCTGACTTTCTATCCCTCCGAATTATCAAATGCAGCAATAAATTCCCTGAGTTTGCTATAACATTAGCGTAGCAAAATGTGCATGAGGGTGTCATGTAGAGGTGCTATAAATAGCTTGGCACCAGTGGGGCACTAATGGAATACAACAGCCAGTTCTATGATGCCACTAAATGGCAGTATTTTTTGCTATCATTATAGCTTATTAAAAACAGAGCAGGAGGGTGTCCTGCACAGGTGCTGCACATAGATTTGCACCAGTGGGGCACTAATGGAGTACAACAGCCACTTCTTGTATGCCACTAGGTACACTGACTGTTTGCTAGTATAATGGCTTAGTTAAAAAGAGTTGGAGTGTGCAATGCAGACAGACGTGCTGCAAATATCTTTACAATAGTGTGAATAGACAAAAGTACAATAGCCACGTTTAGGATGCCACTAGGTACACTGACTGTTTGCTAGTATAATGGCTTAGTTAAAAAGAGTTTGAGTGTGCAATGCAGGCAGACGTGCTGCAAATATCTTTACAATAGTGTGAATAGACAAAAGTACAATAGCCACGTTTAGGATGCCACTAGGTACACTGACTGTTTGCTAGTATAATGGCTTAGTTAAAAAGAGTTTGAGTGTGCAATGCAGGCAGACGTGCTGCAAATATCTTTACAATAGTGTGAATAGACAAAAGTACAATAGCCACGTTTAGGATGCCACTAGGTACACTGACTGTTTGCTAGTATAATGGCTTAGTTAAAAAGAGTTGGAGTGTGCAATGCAGGCAGACGTGCTGCAAATATCTTTACAATAGTGTGAATAGACAAAAGTACAATAGCCACGTTTAGGATGCCACTAGGTACACTGACTGTTTGCTAGTATAATGGCTTAGTTAAAAAGAGTTTGAGTGTGCAATGCAGGCAGACGTGCTGCAAATATCTTTACAATAGTGTGAATAGACAAAAGTACAATAGCCACGTTTAGGATGCCACTAGGTACACTGACTGTTTGCTAGTATAATGGCTTAGTTAAAAAGAGTTTGAGTGTGCAATGCAGGCAGACGTGCTGCAAATATCTTTACAATAGTGTGAATAGACAAAAGTACAATAGCCACGTTTAGGATGCCACTAGGTACACTGACTGTTTGCTAGTATAATGGCTTAGTTAAAAAGAGTTTGAGTGTGCAATGCAGGCAGACGTGCTGCAAATATCTTTACAATAGTGTGAATAGACAAAAGTACAATAGCCACGTTTAGGATGCCACTAGGTACACTGACTGTTTGCTAGTATAATGGCTTAGTTAAAAAAAGTTTGAGTGTGCAATGCAGGCAGACATGCTGCAAATATCTTTACAATAGTGT
The DNA here is from genome assembly GCF_048569485.1 of Anomaloglossus baeobatrachus. Classification (NCBI taxonomy): domain Eukaryota; kingdom Metazoa; phylum Chordata; class Amphibia; order Anura; family Aromobatidae; genus Anomaloglossus; species Anomaloglossus baeobatrachus. The sequence goes on along the minus strand of NC_134362.1, from coordinate 119,684,460 downwards.
GAATAGACAAAAGTACAATAGCCACGTTTAGGATGCCACTAGGTACACTGACTGTTTGCTAGTATAATGGCTTAGTTAAAAAGAGTTTGAGTGTGCAATGCAGGCAGACGTGCTGCAAATATCTTTACAATAGTGTGAATAGACAAAAGTACAATAGCCACGTTTAGGATGCCACTAGGTACACTGACTGTTTGCTAGTATAATGGCTTAGTTAAAAAGAGTTTGAGTGTGCAATGCAGGCAGACGTGCTGCAAATATCTTTACAATAGTGTGAATAGACAAAAGTACAATAGCCACGTTTAGGATGCCACTAGGTACACTGACTGTTTGCTAGTATAATGGCTTAGTTAAAAAGAGTTGGAGTGTGCAATGCAGGCAGACGTGCTGCAAATATCTTTACAATAGTGTGAATAGACAAAAGTACAATAGCCACGTTTAGGATGCCACTAGGTACACTGACTGTTTGCTAGTATAATGGCTTAGTTAAAAAGAGATTGAGTGTGCAATGCAGGCAGACGTGCTGCAAATATCTTTACAATAGTGTGAATAGACAAAAGTACAATAGCCACGTTTAGGATGCCACTAGGTACACTGACTGTTTGCTAGTATAATGGCTTAGTTAAAAAGAGTTTGAGTGTGCAATGCAGGCAGACGTGCTGCAAATATCTTTACAATAGTGTGAATAGACAAAAGTACAATAGCCACGTTTAGGATGCCACTAGGTACACTGACTGTTTGCTAGTATAATGGCTTAGTTAAAAAGAGTTTGAGTGTGCAATGCAGGCAGACGTGCTGCAAATATCTTTACAATAGTGTGAATAGACAAAAGTACAATAGCCACGTTTAGGATGCCACTAGGTACACTGACTGTTTGCTAGTATAATGGCTTAGTTAAAAAAAGTTTGAGTGTGCAATGCAGGCAGACGTGCTGCAAATATCTTTACAATAGTGTGAATAGACAAAAGTACAATAGCCACGTTTAGGATGCCACTAGGTACACTGACTGTTTGCTAGTATAATGGCTTAGTTAAAAAGAGTTGGAGTGTGCAATGCAGGCAGACGTGCTGCAAATATCTTTACAATAGTGTGAATAGACAAAAGTACAATAGCCACGTTTAGGATGCCACTAGGTACACTGACTGTTTGCTAGTATAATGGCTTAGTTAAAAAGAGTTTGAGTGTGCAATGCAGGCAGACGTGCTGCAAATATCTTTACAATAGTGTGAATAGACAAAAGTACAATAGCCACGTTTAGGATGCCACTAGGTACACTGACTGTTTGCTAGTATAATGGCTTAGTTAAAAAGAGTTTGAGTGTGCAATGCAGGCAGACGTGCTGCAAATATCTTTACAATAGTGTGAATAGACAAAAGTACAATAGCCACGTTTAGGATGCCACTAGGTACACTGACTGTTTGCTAGTATAATGGCTTAGTTAAAAAGAGTTTGAGTGTGCAATGCAGGCAGACGTGCTGCAAATATCTTTACAATAGTGTGAATAGACAAAAGTACAATAGCCACGTTTAGGATGCCACTAGGTACACTGACTGTTTGCTAGTATAATGGCTTAGTTAAAAAAAGTTTGAGTGTGCAATGCAGGCAGACATGCTGCAAATATCTTTACAATAGTGTGAATAGACAAAAGTACAATAGCCACGTTTAGGATGCCACTAGGTACACTGACTGTTTGCTAGTATAATGGCTTAGTTAAAAAGAGTTTGAGTGTGCAATGCAGGCAGACGTGCTGCAAATATCTTTACAATAGTGTGAATAGACAAAAGTACAATAGCCACGTTTAGGATGCCACTAGGTACACTGACTGTTTGCTAGTATAATGGCTTAGTTAAAAAGAGTTTGAGTGTGCAATGCAGGCAGACGTGCTGCAAATATCTTTACAATAGTGTGAATAGACAAAAGTACAATAGCCACGTTTAGGATGCCACTAGGTACACTGACTGTTTGCTAGTATAATGGCTTAGTTAAAAAGAGTTGGAGTGTGCAATGCAGGCAGACGTGCTGCAAATATCTTTACAATAGTGTGAATAGACAAAAGTACAATAGCCACGTTTAGGATGCCACTAGGTACACTGACTGCTTGCTAGTATAATGGCTTAGTTAAAAAGAGATTGAGTGTGCAATGCAGGCAGACGTGCTGCAAATATCTTTACAATAGTGTGAATAGACAAAAGTACAATAGCCACGTTTAGGATGCCACTAGGTACACTGACTGTTTGCTAGTATAATGGCTTAGTTAAAAAGAGTTTGAGTGTGCAATGCAGGCAGACGTGCTGCAAATATCTTTACAATAGTGTGAATAGACAAAAGTACAATAGCCACGTTTAGGATGCCACTAGGTACACTGACTGTTTGCTAGTATAATGGCTTAGTTAAAAAGAGTTTGAGTGTGCAATGCAGGCAGACGTGCTGCAAATATCTTTACAATAGTGTGAATAGACAAAAGTACAATAGCCACGTTTAGGATGCCACTAGGTACACTGACTGTTTGCTAGTATAATGGCTTAGTTAAAAAAAGTTTGAGTGTGCAATGCAGGCAGACGTGCTGCAAATATCTTTACAATAGTGTAAATAGACAAAAGTACAATAGCCACGTTTAGGATGCCACTAGGTACACTGACTGTTTGCTAGTATAATGGCTTAGTTAAAAAGAGTTTGAGTGTGCAATGCAGGCAGACGTGCTGCAAATATCTTTACAATAGTGTGACTAGACAAAAGTACAATAGCCACGTTTAGGATGCCACTAGGTACACTGACTGTTTGCTAGTATAATGGCTTAGTTAAAAAGAGTTGGAGTGTGCAATGCAGGCAGATGTGCTGCAAATATCTTTACAATAGTGTGAATAGACAAAAGTACAATAGCCACGTTTAGGATGCCACTAGGTACACTGACTGTTTGCTAGTATAATGGCTTAGTTAAAAAGAGTTGGAGTGTGCAATGCAGGCAGACGTGCTGCAAATATCTTTACAATAGTGTGAATAGACAAAAGTACAATAGCCACGTTTAGGATGCCACTAGGTACACTGACTGTTTGCTAGTATAATGGCTTAGTTAAAAAGAGATTGAGTGTGCAATGCAGGCAGACGTGCTGCAAATATCTTTACAATAGTGTGAATAGACAAAAGTACAATAGCCACGTTTAGGATGCCACTAGGTACACTGACTGTTTGCTAGTATAATGGCTTAGTTAAAAAGAGTTTGAGTGTGCAATGCAGGCAGACGTGCTGCAAATATCTTTACAATAGTGTGAATAGACAAAAGTACAATAGCCACGTTTAGGATGCCACTAGGTACACTGACTGTTTGCTAGTATAATGGCTTAGTTAAAAAGAGTTTGAGTGTGCAATGCAGGCAGACGTGCTGCAAATATCTTTACAATAGTGTGAATAGACAAAAGTACAATAGCCACGTTTAGGATGCCACTAGGTACACTGACTGTTTGCTAGTATAATGGCTTAGTTAAAAAAAGTTTGAGTGTGCAATGCAGGCAGACGTGCTGCAAATATCTTTACAATAGTGTGAATAGACAAAAGTACAATAGCCACGTTTAGGATGCCACTAGGTACACTGACTGTTTGCTAGTATAATGGCTTAGTTAAAAAGAGTTGGAGTGTGCAATGCAGGCAGACGTGCTGCAAATATCTTTACAATAGTGTGAATAGACAAAAGTACAATAGCCACGTTTAGGATGCCACTAGGTACACTGACTGTTTGCTAGTATAATGGCTTAGTTAAAAAGAGTTTGAGTGTGCAATGCAGGCAGACGTGCTGCAAATATCTTTACAATAGTGTGAATAGACAAAAGTACAATAGCCACGTTTAGGATGCCACTAGGTACACTGACTGTTTGCTAGTATAATGGCTTAGTTAAAAAGAGTTTGAGTGTGCAATGCAGGCAGACGTGCTGCAAATATCTTTACAATAGTGTGAATAGACAAAAGTACAATAGCCACGTTTAGGATGCCACTAGGTACACTGACTGTTTGCTAGTATAATGGCTTAGTTAAAAAGAGTTTGAGTGTGCAATGCAGGCAGACGTGCTGCAAATATCTTTACAATAGTGTGAATAGACAAAAGTACAATAGCCACGTTTAGGATGCCACTAGGTACACTGACTGTTTGCTAGTATAATGGCTTAGTTAAAAAAAGTTTGAGTGTGCAATGCAGGCAGACATGCTGCAAATATCTTTACAATAGTGTGAATAGACAAAAGTACAATAGCCACGTTTAGGATGCCACTAGGTACACTGACTGTTTGCTAGTATAATGGCTTAGTTAAAAAGAGTTTGAGTGTGCAATGCAGGCAGACGTGCTGCAAATATCTTTACAATAGTGTGAATAGACAAAAGTACAATAGCCACGTTTAGGATGCCACTAGGTACACTGACTGTTTGCTAGTATAATGGCTTAGTTAAAAAGAGTTTGAGTGTGCAATGCAGGCAGACGTGCTGCAAATATCTTTACAATAGTGTGAATAGACAAAAGTACAATAGCCACGTTTAGGATGCCACTAGGTACACTGACTGTTTGCTAGTATAATGGCTTAGTTAAAAAGAGTTGGAGTGTGCAATGCAGGCAGACGTGCTGCAAATATCTTTACAATAGTGTGAATAGACAAAAGTACAATAGCCACGTTTAGGATGCCACTAGGTACACTGACTGCTTGCTAGTATAATGGCTTAGTTAAAAAGAGATTGAGTGTGCAATGCAGGCAGACGTGCTGCAAATATCTTTACAATAGTGTGAATAGACAAAAGTACAATAGCCACGTTTAGGATGCCACTAGGTACACTGACTGTTTGCTAGTATAATGGCTTAGTTAAAAAGAGTTTGAGTGTGCAATGCAGGCAGACGTGCTGCAAATATCTTTACAATAGTGTGAATAGACAAAAGTACAATAGCCACGTTTAGGATGCCACTAGGTACACTGACTGTTTGCTAGTATAATGGCTTAGTTAAAAAGAGTTTGAGTGTGCAATGCAGGCAGACGTGCTGCAAATATCTTTACAATAGTGTGAATAGACAAAAGTACAATAGCCACGTTTAGGATGCCACTAGGTACACTGACTGTTTGCTAGTATAATGGCTTAGTTAAAAAAAGTTTGAGTGTGCAATGCAGGCAGACGTGCTGCAAATATCTTTACAATAGTGTAAATAGACAAAAGTACAATAGCCACGTTTAGGATGCCACTAGGTACACTGACTGTTTGCTAGTATAATGGCTTAGTTAAAAAGAGTTTGAGTGTGCAATGCAGGCAGACGTGCTGCAAATATCTTTACAATAGTGTGACTAGACAAAAGTACAATAGCCACGTTTAGGATGCCACTAGGTACACTGACTGTTTGCTAGTATAATGGCTTAGTTAAAAAGAGTTGGAGTGTGCAATGCAGGCAGATGTGCTGCAAATATCTTTACAATAGTGTGAATAGACAAAAGTACAATAGCCACGTTTAGGATGCCACTAGGTACACTGACTGTTTGCTAGTATAATGGCTTAGTTAAAAAGAGTTTGAGTGTGCAATGCAAGCAGACGTGCTGCAAATATCTTTACAATAGTGTGAATAGACAAAAGTACAATAGGGCACGTTTAGGATGCCACTAGGTACACTGACTGTTTGCTAGTATAATGGCTTAGTTAAAAGAAGTTTGAGTGTGCAATGCAGGGCAGACGTGCTGCAATTATCTTTACAATAGTGTGAATAGACAAAAGTACAATAGCCACGTTTAGGATGCCACTAGGTACACTGACTGTTTGCTAGTATAATGGCTTAGTTAAAAAGAGTTTGAGTGTGCAATGCAGGCAGACGTGCTGCAAATATCTTTACAATAGTGTGAATAGACAAAAGTACAATAGCCACGTTTAGGATGCCACTAGGTACACTGACTGTTTGCTAGTATAATGGCTTAGTTAAAAAGAGTTTGAGTGTGCAATGCAGGCAGACGTGCTGCAAATATCTTTACAATAGTGTGAATAGACAAAAGTACAATAGCCACGTTTAGGATGCCACTAGGTACACTGACTGTTTGCTAGTATAATGGCTTAGTTAAAAAGAGTTTGAGTGTGCAATGCAGGCAGACGTGCTGCAAATATCTTTACAATAGTGTGAATAGACAAAAGTACAATAGCCACGTTTAGGATGCCACTAGGTACACTGACTGTTTGCTAGTATAATGGCTTAGTTAACAAAGAGTTTGAGTGTGCAATGCAGGCAGACGTGCTGCAAATATCTTTACAATAGTGTGAATAGACAAAAGTACAATAGCCACGTTTAGGATGCCACTAGGTACACTGACTGTTTGCTAGTATAATGGCTTAGTTAAAAAGAGTTTGAGTGTGCAATGCAGGCAGACGTGCTGCAAATATCTTTACAATAGTGTGAATAGACAAAAGTACAATAGCCACGTTTAGGATGCCACTAGGTACACTGACTGTTTGCTAGTATAATGGCTTAGTTAAAAAAGAGTTTGAGTGTGCAATGCAGGCAGACGTGCTGCAAATATCTTTACAATAGTGTGAATAGACAAAAGTACAATAGCCACGTTTAGGATGCACTAGTACACTGACTGTTTGCTAGTATAATGGCTTAGTTAAAAAGAGTTTGAGTGTGCAATGCAGGCAGACGTGCTGCAAATATCTTTACAATAGTGTGAATAGACAAAAGTACAATAGCCACGTTTAGGATGCCACTAGGTACACTGACTGTTTGCTAGTATAATGGCTTAGTTAAAAAGAGTTTGAGTGTGCAATGCAGGCAGACGTGCTGCAAATATCTTTACAATAGTGTGAATAGACAAAAGTACAATAGCCACGTTTAGGATGCCACTAGGTACACTGACTGTTTGCTAGTATAATGGCTTAGTTAAAAAGAGTTTGAGTGTGCAATGCAGGCAGACGTGCTGCAAATATCTTTACAATAGTGTGAATAGACAAAAGTACAATAGCCACGTTTAGGATGCCACTAGGTACACTGACTGTTTGCTAGTATAATGGCTTAGTTAAAAAGAGTTTGAGTGTGCAATGCAGGCAGACGTGCTGCAAATATCTTTACAATAGTGTGAATAGACAAAAGTACAATAGCCACGTTTAGGATGCCACTAGGTACACTGACTGTTTGCTAGTATAATGGCTTAGTTAAAAAGAGTTTGAGTGTGCAATGCAGCAGACGTGCTGCAAATATCTTTACAATAGTGTGAATAGACAAAAGTACAATAGCACGTTTAGGATGCCACTAGGTACACTGACTGTTTGCTAGTATAATGGCTTAGTTAAAAAGAGTTTGAGTGTGCAATGCAGGCAGACGTGCTGCAAATATCTTTACAATAGTGTGAATAGACAAAAGTACAATAGCCACGTTTAGGATGCCACTAGGTACACTGACTGTTTGCTAGTATAATGGCTTAGTTAAAAAGAGTTTGAGTGTGCAATGCAGGCAGACGTGCTGCAAATATCTTTACAATAGTGTGAATAGACAAAAGTACAATAGCCACGTTTAGGATGCCACTAGGTACACTGACTGTTTGCTAGTATAATGGCTTAGTTAAAAAGAGTTTGAGTGTGCAATGCAGGCAGACGTGCTGCAAATATCTTTACAATAGTGTGAATTGACAAAAGTACAATAGCCACGTTTAGGATGCCACTAGGTACACTGACTGTTTGCTAGTATAATGGCTTAGTTAAAAAGAGTTTGAGTGTGCAATGCAGGCAGACGTGCTGCAAATATCTTTACAATAGTGTGAATAGACAAAAGTACAATAGCCACGTTTAGGATGCCACTAGGTACACTGACTGTTTGCTAGTATAATGGCTTAGTTAAAAAGAGTTTGAGTGTGCAATGCAGGCAGACGAGCTGCAAATATCTTTACAATAGTGTGAATAGACAAAAGTACAATAGCCACGTTTAGGATGCCACTAGGTACACTGACTGTTTGCTAGTATAATGGCTTAGTTAAAAAGAGTTTGAGTGTGCAATGCAGGCAGACGTGCTGCAAATATCTTTACAATAGTGTGAATAGACAAAAGTACAATAGCCACGTTTAGGATGTCACTAGGTACACAGACTGTTTGCTAGTATAATGGCTTAGTTAAGAAAAGTTGGAGTGTGCAATGCAGGCAGACGTGCTGCAAATATCTTTACAATAGTGTGAATAGACAAAAGTACAATAGCCACGTTTAGGATGCCACTAGGTACACTGACTGTTTGCTAGTATAATGGCTTAGTTAAAAAGAGTTTGAGTGTGCAATGCAGGCAGACGTGCTGCAAATATCTTTACAATAGTGTGAATAGACAAAAGTACAATAGCCACGTTTAGGATGCCACTAGGTACACTGACTGTTTGCTAGTATAATGGCTTAGTTAAAAAGAGTTTGAGTGTGCAATGCAGGCAGACGTGCTGCAAATATCTTTACAATAGTGTGAATAGACAAAAGTACAATAGCCACGTTTAGGATGCCACTAGGTACACTGACTGTTTGCTAGTATAATGGCTTAGTTAAAAAGAGTTTGAGTGTGCAATGCAGGCAGACGTGCTGCAAATATCTTTACAATAGTGTGAATAGACAAAAGTACAATAGCCACGTTTAGGATGTAACTAGGTACACAGACTGTTTGCTAGTATAATGGCTTAGTTAAGAAAGTTGGAGTGTGCAATGCAGGCAGACGTGCTGCAAATATCTTTACAATAGTGTGAATAGACAAAAGTACAATAGCCACGTTTAGGATGCCACTAGGTACACTGACTGTTTGCTAGTATAATGGCTTAGTTAAAAAGAGTTTGAGTGTGCAATGCAGGCAGACGTGCTGCAAATATCTTTACAATAGTGTGAATAGACAAAAGTACAATAGCCACGTTTAGGATGCCACTAGGTACACTGACTGTTTGCTAGTATAATGGCTTAGTTAAAAAGAGTTTGAGTGTGCAATGCAGGCAGACGTGCTGCAAATATCTTTACAATAGTGTGAATAGACAAAAGTACAATAGCCACGTTTAGGATGCCACTAGGTACACTGACTGTTTGCTAGTATAATGGCTTAGTTAAAAAGAGTTTGAGTGTGCAATGCAGGCAGACGTGCTGCAAATATCTTTACAATAGTGTGAATAGACAAAAGTACAATAGCCACGTTAGGATGCCACTAGGTACACTGACTGTTTGCTAGTATAATGGCTTAGTTAAAAAGAGTTTGAGTGTGCAATGCAGGCAGACGTGCTGCAAATATCTTTACAATAGTGTGAATAGACAAAAGTACAATAGCCACGTTTAGGATGCCACTAGGTACACTGACTGTTTGCTAGTATAATGGCTTAGTTAAAAAAAGTTGGGAGTGGTGCAATGCAGGCAGACGTGCTGCAAATATCTTTACAATAGTGTGAATAGACAAAAGTACAATAGCCACGTTTAGGATGCCACTAGGTAACACTGACTGTTGCTAGTATAATGGCTTAGTTAAAAAGAGTTTGAGTGTGCAATGCAGGCAGACGTGCTGCAAATATCTTTACAATAGTGTGAATAGACAAAAGTACAATAGCCACGTTTAGGATGCCACTAGGTACACTGACTGTTTGCTAGTATAATGGCTTAGTTAAAAAGAGTTGAGTGTGCAATGCAGGCAGACGTGCTGCAAATATCTTTACAATAGTGTGAATAGACAAAAGTACAATAGCCACGTTTAGGACGCCACTAGGTACACTGACTGTTTGCTAGTATAATGGCTTAGTTAAAAAGAGTTGAGTGTGCAATGCAGGCAGACGTGCTGCAAATATCTTTACAATAGTGTGAATAGACAAAAGTACAATAGCCACGTTTAGGATGCCACTAGGTACACTAACTGTTTGCTAGTATAATGGCTTAGTTAAAAAGAGTTTGAGTGTGCAATGCAGGCAGACGTGCTGCAAATATCTTTACAATAGTGTGAATAGACAAAAGTACAATAGCCACGTTTAGGATGCACTAGGTACACTGACTGTTTGCTAGTATAATGGCTTAGTTAAAAAGAGTTGAGTGTGCAATGCAGGCAGACGTGCTGCAAATATCTTTACAATAGTGTGAATAGACAAAAGTACAATAGGCCACGTTTTAGGATGCCACTAGGTACACTGACTGTTTGCTAGTATAATGGCTTAGTTAAAAAGAGTTTGAGTGTGCAATGCAGGCAGACGTGCTGCAATTATCTTTACAATAGTGTGAATAGACAAAAGTACAATAGCCACGTTTAGGATGCCACTAGGTACACTGACTGTTTGCTAGTATAATGGCTTAGTTAAAAAGAGTTTGAGTGTGCAATGCAGGCAGACGTGCTGCAAATATCTTTACAATAGTGTGAATAGACAAAAGTACAATAGCCACGTTTAGGATGCCACTAGGTACACTGACTGTTTGCTAGTATAATGGCTTAGTTAAAAAGAGTTTGAGTGTGCAATGCAGGCAGACGTGCTGCAAATATCTTTACAATAGTGTGAATTGACAAAAGTACAATAGCCACGTTTAGGATGCCACTAGGTACACTGACTGTTTGCTAGTATAATGGCTTAGTTAAAAAGAGTTTGAGTGTGCAATGCAGGCAGACGTGCTGCAAATATCTTTACAATAGTGTGAATAGACAAAAGTACAATAGCCACGTTTAGATGCCACTAGGTACACTGACTGTTTGCTAGTATAATGGCTTAGTTAAAAAGAGTTTGAGTGTGCAATGCAGGCAGACGAGCTGCAAATATCTTTACAATAGTGTGAATAGACAAAAGTACAATAGCCACGTTTAGGATGCCACTAGGTACACTGACTGTTTGCTAGTATAATGGCCTTAGTTAAAAAGAGTTTGAGTGTGCAATGCAGGCAGACGTGCTGCAAATATC